>NW_025938859.1:600000-909028 GCF_000764305.2 Hyalella azteca | reverse complement strand
CACTCCCCCCTCAGGTGAGGTTATGGGGGGCCCAACTTCCCCCTCAGGTGAGGTTATGGGGGGCCTCACTCCCCCCTCAGGTGAGGTTATGGGGGGCCCAACTTCCCCCTCAGGTTAGGTTATGGGGGGCCTCACTTCCCCCTCAGGTGAGGTTATGGGGGGCCTCACTACCCCAGGTTAGGTTATGGGGGGCCTCACTCCCCCCCCAGGTGAGGTTATGGGGGGCCTCACTCCCCCCTCAGGTGAGGTTATGGGGGGCCTCACTCCCCCCTCAGGTGAGGTTATGGGGGGCCCCACTCCCCCCAAGTTAGGTCATGGCTCACTCCCCTGGGATGCCTGTAGCGCTGTACCAGAGACGTGATCACATCCTTGCGACATTTCCCTGCAGATCTTCAGGTTACTTGTACCTAGAAACGCAGCTCCTGCTCGTCAATGGAACAGATTTCGTCGCCAATATATTAGAAGATTTCGCAACATTAAAATTATAAAGATGCCAATACTCTTGTTCACCATGGCGTCGCGCATAAAAAAATGGAACAACTCTTTATTCCCGAGATCTGAAGAATTTCCTCATCACATCGAGTTAACAGTTGTTCTGCTTTCGTTTATTACGCAAACGCTCAAGCAACACAAGGCCAACCTGCTGTCATGACTAAAAGTTATTTATGTAGGATTTTATTTTATTTATTTATTATTTAGATTATGGCTGATTATTATTGATTTATTATTTAGATTATTAATAAAAAACATGCTCAGGTCTTCAATCAAAGTTGCATAAAAGATATTATTTTCATATATGAAGAGTTTAATACAGTTTCTGTATTTTGACTAAACTTCATTTGTTTGGGGCCCAACTCTTCTTTATCAACCAATTGTAAATCACGCTCTACTTTCAGCATCAAACGGCCGGGCCGCTACTGCAAGCAATATTCTAAAGCAGCGGCTCTGGCGGCAGCAGCAGCTCATCAACATCATAATCACCCAAACAACGTCAACACCACAACCACGACCAGCAATAACAGCGTGCCAGCGTCTGCAAACAACAGTAGTAACAACGCCAACGCTCCTGCAGCAAATATTGCCACTATCGCCAACCACAACCAAGTTAGGATCTACATGGACAACTCGCTTGGCTCCCCCAACTCCAACGCCTACACGCAGGTGCGTTCCTTGTAATAAATACAGGTTTAGTCTTAATAATTCTGTACCAATCAATGGAATTGGGCAATTGTTTGTTTGAGCGCAAAATTAGTCGACGTGCAAATGTTTTTAATAAACATTAATTTCTGAGCTATTGCCATTTTCAGCAGGATTATAATTCCAAGTCTGGAAAAATTAATATACGCGTGCAGCCAAGCAGGAATATGAAGTTACAAATATCAGTGATTTTCATTAGTTGGCATTCGATGCTGTTGTTCTGGTATGCATTTTTCCAACGCAGGACAAATGTGAGGGGTGTAGCTTACATACGAGCGTCGCGCGCAATGCTTCTCTTGCCGCACCGTCTGAGAACTGTCGTCTTGTAATTAATCTTCCTTAACTGGTATCTATTCTGGCGCTGCTGACTTCAATAACTGCTTTACTTATTTTACGTACATCCATCGATGGAATAACTGTTGCTCAAGTGTGTTAGATAGGGAAAATATCGCGAGTATAATGATTTATGGTGATAAATCTTAGTCGCTACCACGTTGCATCTCGTAGAAGGTCGATTGTCCTGTTCGTTATTCTCCTTCTAAGAACTTACATTTGTTCATGAGCTGGTGGACGAATTTGTTAATTTTCCCTTTTAATTTTAATCAGAATTTCACCGCTACTAATTTTATGTGGCTGGTTATGGTTTTCTAATTTGAGAAATTATCAAATTATACGGCAGTCATACGCTTAAGCGCCATCATTAGTGCAAGTAAAGTGCTCCTTGATAGTGTGGTTATGGCGGCACTGGTAGTACTAGATCAGAGCTGCACACTTGCAGAGTGATAGTGGTGGTAGTGATGGTTGTTGTGGTACCCCGTACATTTTCAGGCACAGAGCGACGCATGCACGATGTTACCAGATGCCGTAAGTCTACCTCATTCCAGAAACTGTTTCGAGCTCCTTTAAGCATGGCTTCTCTCCGATTTTCCTCTTATGCAGCCGCTGCTTTAGCCGGCCTGCTGTGCTCATTTTGAAATCGCACGTCTCCCCACGGCCCATTTCAGTACAGAAACTCGTAAAACGTCCTTCTCATTATAAAAACGTACACTTTATTTATGTTTCCTAGTGGAGCGAGAAAGATATCCTGTTCAGTTATGGCTAATTGCTCGCAATTTGAAGTAGTTGGGTCTGGCAGACCTCAAGATATCCGCATTCTTATTATATATTATATGGTTGGAGTAATTTCACCTTCGTCAGTGACGTTGGCTTTTCAGGCCTTCGTAAATAAATCGATCATTCATTTCTTCCGAGCCATTTTCCTTCAGAGGTAAATTTTTTGTATTGGATAATTGAAATTTATATTTCGCATGGTTTTTATTGTGGATTTTGTAGTGCGATCTCCTCTTGCTTCTGATCGCAACTTGGCAATAAGACGACTACGTCTAAGTCATTGTAATAAACAATGTGACCGGGTTAAGAAAAATTTTATGGAATACTCGTGCTTTCTTTGGCAGAAGTAAGAACAAGCATTACTTCTCTGCTGTCAGTGCTTTTTGGGTTACAGCATAGAAGAGTAATTGGTAGATTATTATGCCACGGATATAAATAATAGAAAAAATTTTACGAATGATTCGGTCTCCTGTAAAGGTTGTCTTCCATTGAAAATAAGTTACCGTTCAATTGCGTTGGATGCAACACTCTGCCAACTATAGTTTACACATCATCCGGGATATGTAAACGATATGTGTTGTATATTAGGACCTACTATATTATGGTAAGCAACAAGCAATGTTTGTCGCGGATTGACGTCTGTTTCTCACCGTCATTGGCTTTGCGTGTGCTCTTTCTGGTGATAACGTGCTTAAATAATGAGAACTATCTCAGTTACAAAAAATAAGAACAATGTTTTCTTGATTCGCAAATTGTTTCAGTTAAGTTTTCATTTTATAGGCGTTGTTGCTGCTGGTTTGCAAGTTCATTGTGTCTTTAGTGTTGATCTGTTGATACATTTTTCTCCGTGTCAACTCATGGTAATTTGAATTTTCAGAAGAGACTTAAATTACATGGTTATTTGTTTCCAAATCCCGGTTAATTATTTATATCTTGATGTCGATCATTTCGCTCCTAAAAAATAAATTATTTCCAAAATGGCGCATGAACCGGAATGTTTTAGTGCATGAAAATTGTGCTGCTGTTTGCTGTTGAGGCTAGATTTTTCTATGCATTAATTGTGTTAGGTTTGTGTTCAGTTGAACTTTAAAGTTCAGGATGTACACTGTACATGCTGTACATGCGCAGTGTGATAATCTTGGTATCTGAGGTAACGTTTTTCTCGTGCGTAGAAGTAAAAAAGTTTAACAAATTTAATAAAGGATCCTGACAAAATATTCCATGTTTATCGTTGGCGAGGCGTAGCAGCGCTATTGCAGATGTGTTCGAGTAAGCAATAATCGTTAAAGGCCTCGCATATTCCCAACATTTATCGTCAGAATGTAACTTGTACAGGTGAGTTGCGGGCATATTTCCATGCTTCGCTGGCCACGTTTTTTGTGCCAAGGTTTTTTGCGTCGCCGGATCACATCGTGTTGCTCCTTTTGGGATTCGATCTCCGAAGCTTATTTTGAGTTTTCCTCGAATCGATTTAAGATCTGTTAATTTATGATACTTCTTCTATAATATTATGCACATCTTGAGAATGCCATCTCTATAGCCATTTTAATGTCACGAAATGTACGTATTGCATCGCTGAGCGTTTTTACATGTAATTAGTTACCTTTTAGTATTGTACTGCAGTGCATCAAGTAGCTGATCGCGGTAAATTTTCTCACGTCCGTTTTGCTATTTATTTCATGATCATCCTCGTAGTTTTATTTGACAGTTTGGTAGCCGTTAATTTTTTGTGTTGCAGATGCGCCCTGTTCATTTCCAGCAGTCCACAGTGTAGCGAATGCCTCCTTCCCCGCGCCCCTTCCCGCTCTCTGGCATATTTTATGCCGTATTTCGTTTTCTTGTCATTACTTAAACTCTGTATTTTTAATCAATGATCTTCCCATATCCTATATATCTCCGTCTTCAATTTTATCCTTCAAGTTCCCAGTTTTCAGTTCTCAATTAGTTTTTTTCTCTGAAGTTCTCTTTGTTTTTTAACCAAAGTTAGATCTACCATCAAACTTGCTCTATCTCTCGTACTATATTGATCCATCGCCCTCTTATACTTTACTGTTCTGTATTGTACCTGTCCCTCCCTCTTACTGGACCTATCCCTCCCTTTTACTGGACCTGTCCCTCCCTTTTACTGGACTTGTTCCACATCCTTCTCAATTCATCTTATTTGCTTCCCATTTCTTATATGTTGAATCCCCATCGAATTGATTTTCCATAAATTTTACTTGATCTATTAGTTGGCGATCGGTTTGTTGTCGATATTTTATTTTCATTCTGCATGTTCTTATTTGGCGTTCCACCTTCCTATCTCCCCACGTATATTTTGGTCAACAGCAGTCATGTGGCCTTGGCAATTTCTAGTTCATCCTCTTTTTTCTATTAGCACTCTATAATAATTCGTTGTTTTTCTCTCGCTCGAGTCATGTCATTCATTTTGTAAATACATTCATGTCAGTTTTACAATCTTAATCTGAATTTATGTCGTCATCAATCTTGGATCGTAATAACATAATATCGACATAATATAATCATCTCATTAAACATTTTATTTATAATTCAAGGAGAATAACATTCAAATTATTGGAATAATTTTTTCATGTTGACAATTGAGGGTCGATTGTTCCTCATGAAAGTATTCTCTTTTGTTATTGGGATTGAAAATCGCTTTTAAATGGTAATCATTATTTATCTTGACATTCAAATCTTCAAGTCTAATTCATCAACACCCAATTTTGCTGCGGTATTGTCATCCGTCAGTTGAAACATTCACCTATTCTCATAGAAACCAAATCCCAGCCAAGTGTTGTCGGTATGCACGCGGCGAATGGAACGCCTCAAATCTTACGTGGCGACATTTCCAATAGAACTTGTTGACTTAACGCAATTCATGCGTGGAAACGTAACTTATTTCGGTATATTCCCTCTGCTCATTCGCCGGCATTTATTACACGTGATCTTCCTAGTTTTAGATTAGTGTTATCATAGGATTATTCGCTGCATCTTTTAGACTTGTACATATTATGCTATTAGGTACTGGTAGCAGCTATAGATAATTGATCCCTCATTCCATAGAATGTATCTTACATCTTGAAACTCAGCGGTGTCGTCATTTGAGTTCGAAGAGAGGTCGAATTTTTTTTTTATTCTTATCGTGCCAATGATCGTTCAGGGCTCGTATGCTGGATGTCTTGGGTAGCTCTTCACTTAACTAATATTCTTCGCGAAACTTTTATGTCCCTTCCCACCACGGTGTCATTTTCTTGTCTATGTATTCCAGAAATTTAATTTTAGTTCCTTCTTGCTGCGAGCCTAAGACGCTTCCCAGCCTTGATGTTTGCAGTAGTTGTGCCTGTTCTCTGAGTCTCTCATTTAAGCATGATTTTCCTGTGAGCTGCGTTTATCACTAACTTGACAGCCTGGTATATCGCTCACGAGCATCACTAACACGCGTGTTATTATTAACTATTCTCGAAGCACGGAACAACTCATCGCAACAGCCCTCACATTCAGCGACCACAACTTGGTACACATCAAATGAAAATCTATAAATATCCATTATTATGAATAAAGTCTTGGAATAAAATATTTGGTACGTAATTAGCACTCTTCACTCAAAACCATAGTAGGAATCACGTAACAATTCACAGAATGAGACGCGGTATAGATACCACTCATTCATTGACGATTTCTAGGTAGTGACCACGCAACATAGAACATATCTTACGGTTGTCGCAACTTCTCTTCACACGCACTCTATCTTGCAACACAATCAATTCTTCTTTATGACCTTTTTGTTTAGGGTTTCTTTGCTCTCGAGATTTTTTATTTCCTGTTTAGCTCCGTATAATTCTTTCAACGTTTCGTTCTCATGTGTTCCGTGTTGCAAATGGCTTGCAAGTAACCCAAACTATATCGTAATTGTGCGGGTTCCTGCAGAGAGTTGTCGTTTATGTATTCTGTATTAGCAAATAATCCATTATGTTGTTGCTTGATCATTGTTTTATTTTAGAACATGCGTACGCTCTACTAGTTTTTCATTGCTGCCTTGAACGTTTTTATTGATGCTCTGACGGAGGATGATTTCTTATAACTTTCTCTTAATTGTTACGCATGTTACACTTCAGCACTGATGGATTATTCTGTCTTTAATGGTCTCGTAAGAAAACAAACTCGTGATATATGCTGATGCTGTTGGAAACACTTATGAATGGATAGAATTAAGCAGTAATCGCCCATTAGGAACACCAAACTTCGGAACCCGACATGCTCATCTCCTCCGTACTCATCTTTGTGGCTGTGGACAAACTTCTCTTGCTGGTGGCATTCAAGTGGTGGTTAGTCTACTTCGCTTATCATGAGTCTTGTTTCGTTCAGTGATGTAGTATCGTCTGTTCTTTTGACCACAATTTTAGTGATGAGTCGTTGCCTTAACTCGCAATTCGAACGGTTGGGCGTCGATCTTGCCCCCTTTTCTTTCTCGCTATTCATTTTCTTTTCAATTCTTACTATTCTCTCACTGTATCCTAAAATCATCACCACTATTTTCTGAATACATCGTGACTTCACACAACTAATTCACCTCTCACACTCACCACCACCACCACCATTCCCCACGTGCCCGAGTCACCACCACCACTCCCATGCCTCGCACCACGTACCGCGTGACCAGGTAAGTCTCCCCTACATCGGCCCACAGTGCATGCAGAGCTCGGCTCTTTACCGCCTCAGTTACCTGCCTTTTATAGGGAATTATTTGTCGCGAAGGGAGGATAAATTTGTCCGTGATTGCGGTAAAGGATTAATGCTTGTTTTGCTTTTACGCGCATGTTAACCTAATCTTGATTGTTTGTTTTCTATTTCATGCAGTCATGATTATTAATTTATTGTATGCTTTGCCAGTACTAACTGATGTGTGAGTCTAAAGTTACTTATCTTCTCATCTTTATCATGAGAATCGTTAATATACGAAAAGATTACACTTTACTATTAAGTTTCCTTTCCTGTGACAGCGTACACTTCCCGGTTGTGTATTTCTTGATCTAAATTTCTATATTTTCTTAAAATTGAAAACTTTCTGTCACTGGATGAGAATTTATGGCAGTATCCTGTTTTAAATATAATTAACTTGTATGATCCAGTTGCCTTTCGGGTGTTCTGTTTCATGGGGTGCTTTTGCTTTTCAGTTTTCGTTTTAGTGTATTTATGTGCAAGCTGCTTGCGTGTTGCACTGACTTTTAATGTTATGCTTTTAGCTTACTGATGTTATTAGATCACTATTTCATTTATTAGTCTCCCTTATCCTCGATATCATAAAAAATTCTGTAGCTTAGAGCCCTCAAGAGTAGTGCCAATTTCTTCAGGAATGTACCGTGCTTAGAATATTACAGAGATAATTGAGACACAATTATTGGCTTTGTTCTTCACAAGCCTTCTCTGAAAATATTCCTCGAACAAATACGTGTGCGGCAGTTAAGGGTTCTCAGCAGTCGGGCGTTCGCGTTCAGGTCTTCATTTTGGAATTCAACCCTCGGTGGTTTTGCCGTACCTTGTTGTTCAATTATATTATTGTTATGAGTTATAAATTAATTACCCAATTTTATTCCTTTCACAGCAGGTTTTTTGGCTTCTTGCCGATTCTCAGATAATGTGCAGCTTCCGTGCCTGAAATTGTCTTGAATTTGAATGGTTTTCAATCCTATTTTAAGGCTCAGTAGTTTCGTTCTTTCCTCAATGCAGGTTCATCGGTTCTATGTGCTTGCCAAATCTGAAATTTTTTATTTCAACAAAACAAAAACTCGATTTTTTTAGGCACTACAGATTAAAGATGATACAAGATTCTTATTTCAATTTATAGACGACTTAAAAATGTATTATTTTTTATGCCGCTTCATGACTGAAATCCAGGCGAGAATCCACCGAGCGCACCAGGAGCCTTTCAGCTTGCCCTGTTCGCCGCGCTTGTCTTCGCTTTCTTCATTTGAGAAACGCCGCTTTTCCTCCACCTCTCGCCGCCAGCACGGTCCTCCGGCCATCCCTCACCTCCACCTCTGTCCTCTCCACCACCATCCTCCTCCTCAGCCGCCATCTTCACCGTGCGCTGCTAGCTTGGGTGGAAGTTCTACCTCGGCTTACTCAATTGGACGCTCCACACAACGCCTGCTGAGGTCCCCCTCAGCGCAGCAAAATTCCAGCCGGGGAGCGACGTCCCCTCTTGCGTACGTGAACGCGGGGCTGTTGGTGCTGGACTCTGCGTCGAGACCTCGAGACGCGCTCTCTTCTGCCAGCAGTTGCTCATCTCTGCGCTCCCCTCGCAGTAATCGGCAGCAGCGATTTACGCCGACCTTCATTGGCGGCGCGCAGGACCGGCCCCCGCAGACAGAAACTGGTGTCCAGGAGTGTGAGCGTTGCAACAAGAAACTTTATGTTGCATCTGCTCCAACTCGTCGTAAAGCTCGTGCTAATGATCGCCGGTGCTTGGCGGATGAAGTTTCAAGGAACTCCAGCCCAACCATGATTACGCTCTCCGAGTCACCCCCTTACGGCACTCTAAGTCACCCTTCCTCCCCACGCTCTCAATGCCCCACACTCCAGCGGTCCCCATATTGCTCGCCTCAACGCAGTACTCAGCCCGCAGTCTCAGGACGCTCGCCTCCCTCACCGCGCTCGCTCTGTTCCATTTATTCTATCGAGGCCGAGTGACGTATTGGATGTTATGAACGTAGTGTAGAGCAAAGCTATCTTCATTGAAGGCCTTGTGTTGCCGGTGTAGTCAGCTTTGCTTAGTGCACGCAACGTGTTAGTACCGCCGGGACTGCTATGAATGCCGTTTTTATAGTTCCTTTGGGGATGCATTGCTTCACCTTAACCTTCCAATCTCCGTACATCAACAAATTTGCTTCTGTCATGTGGGCAGCTAAGGCCGGGCTCACCACACACTACCGGGCACGTCTAGTCACGGTCCGGTCCAATATTCTTTTATGCTTTTATAAGTATTCACACCAGCCGCGCAAGTCACCTGCCAAGTCCATCGTATGAATGCGTTTATAGAAATGCATTAAAGAATATATGACTGGACAGCGACTGGCATATGTCTGGCCCGTGCCCGGTACTGTGGTGTGAACCTGGCCTACTAATACTACTACTGCTGCACTTACTTGCAGTTATCTAGTGGTAACTGTCAGTATCGGTAATAATCCTAGGATTACCATCGCCTACGGAATTTGAATTTCAAATTTACGCGTTGCCTGTTTGAACTTCATTTGTATGTTGTAGTTGGCAGAATTTGTTGTATGCAGAATTATTCGCGTTGCGATAATTGTGCGTTTTCCTGGATTTACAGTATTCTTTTTTCGAGATTTACAGTATTCGGGAGTATTTACAGATTCTTCTTTGCCATTTTACTATCCTAAGTAACGTTCAAGACCGCTGCTCCGTGGCCTTTATGCTTTGTGCTTGGCGATTTTTCTTAGTTTCCAAATTACTCTCGTCTGCGGATGTTCTCTTTTCTCTTGCTACGGTTCTCTCTGTGATTATATTCATTTTTTCATGTAGTCTTCAGAGTGAACCTTACTGCGCAAGACAGACTAACATACGCTTGTTTCCATCGGCTGGAATAATGCGGCTATATTCAAATTTTGCTCTGAATGTCTGTTGCTAAAGGGTCGAAGTTCGCGTATTTACTCAACAATGTTGCGTGTTTTTGCATTGAGCGATCACGCTTTACCAACATCCATTAGTTTGTGCAGGTATCACCAGCTTAGGCTGACCTAATGTTGCTTATTTCGACCTGAGTAATCAGGTCGAAACTTTAAATTTCACTTCCTTTCTGTATGTATTTGGAACTGTTGGAATCTTTCCGATATTCTTCTTGTGTACGCGAATTAACTCTTATGTATCGTGGAGCTTATAAATAACCAGAACTTTTGTTCTCTTCTTGTACATACTTGACGGCTTTACTTTTTGCTTACATTCCATCGCGAAGAACCATTCATTTCTTCAACAGTCTATCCCATAAGACGACTTGGTGTTTCCTTATCTCTTAACAAATGCGGAAGATTTCGAATTAATAAAACGTTTAGGCTGAAACTTCAACTCTAATGAAGACGTTTATTTGTATGCTAGCATGCAATAATCTACTCATTTATCAGTGATTAATGTGGTGACGATCTTGCTTATATTAAGGGCCATGTTATTACCCTATGTATTACCCAACCCATGTCGCACGCAAGTAAGACAACTCCCGCCTGGATTAACTATAGCTATTGGTCGTACCTCATGAATAACATTACTGTGTGTAGAGTATATTGGCTCCACCTCATGGGTATCATTAGTGTATATATATATATATATTGTAGTAGAATATATTGCAGTATATTAGAAACTTGCTTACCTCGTACGCTCGTTACCCTGTGCCCCTCTCTCCGCCTCAGCTGGTGGAAGGCAAGAACAGAGACGGCGGTGAAAATGGCGGTGCTGGCCGAATAGGATCTCCTGGTGGAGATGTGGACGACAACACTGGGGTGGGCATGAGTCAAAGCAAAGACTGTGAGCCCCCCACACCCCCTCTTCCCCGTCAACCTCCCGCTGTAAATAGCTTCTTCCAGACTGCGCAGCCTGGCCCACATCACCACCACCATCACCACCACCAACATTTACAGCAGCAACTCTCATCTGCATCCACCATAACCACAGCCGCCTCCACTGCACCTCCGCACCCCTCCATGCCAGGCCTTATCCACTCGAACACCATCCCTCCTCACCACCATCACCACCACCATCATCACCCTCACAACAGCAACAACACTAGCGGAGCAATAGGCTACGGCCACCACCCTCACATCCACCACCACTACCAGCAGCAGCAACAACACCAGCAGCAGCAACAACACCAGCAGCAGCAACATCACCAGCAGCAGGAAGGCTACGCAGATTCCCCGTCACAGGTCGCAGCCACGGGCGCCGGAGTCGTGGTCCGCGCACCGCGGTCGCCTCACGCCACTCGAGCCGCTCGGTGAGTTCTAGACATTATTTCGTAAGTGAAATATATAGACTTAAAGTCGTGTATCTTGGACTGTAGTGGTAATCCTTTATATTTATTTGTTTAGTAGGTTAGGATTTATAGTACACTTATTAGCTATAAAATCGTTGTAATAATGAATATTAAAATTAATTATAATACCGTAATTGATATTGATAATTAAACAGTTCATTACTTGAGCACGTGGTCGCTAACTGTTATAACATATGATTGATCACCTTCCTTAGTACAGTATGTATAAAAAAATTCTCTAGTGCCTCATTCAAAGGCGATGATATTAATAAAAACTCAAGCTCATTTAACTGAGCAAGAGAAAGCTGCAAGTAGTGCTCGGAAATGGAAGCCTCGAAATAGCCAATTGAAATCAGTACGAAGGCCGCGCATGTAAAATCAGCATCGAAAACTTATTCAGTTCTCATATTTCCTATCGTCGAAAATTAATTATTGTAGTTTTCTACTTTCAAGGGAAATCTGTGTTCGTTTCATCTACAATATCACAAGTTAGTATTTCATTAGAAAACCTAACTACAATCGTCAAGAATCTTAATGCAATTTATCTTGAGGTTTAGGGAAATATGTCGTATTTTTGCCAAAAAATTGAACGCAACTTTTTTCTTGAATTGGGAAAACAATGTTATTCATTGATTCATAGGTCAAAATTATTATTCGTTTCGTATTGCAAACGAATAATAATGAATGTACATTTGAGCTGTTGGAACTAGATGATTTAAGGCACTTAGTGGCAGGTTGACGATATCGTATGTCTGTGAGGGTCATGAGTACAGATAGTTTTTATGGTTTTCACTCTATAGCAGATAATATCAGCTTAAGATGAGATTAGTTAGATTAGTTTCTAGCTTAGATTAGTTCTAGCTTTAGATTAGTTTCTAATAATGTAGTAAAATTGTTCATTAATTTCAATCACATGTAATAGAAAGCCACTCCAATTCCATGAATCAATTTCCGTTTCAACTCTATGAATAGAAATACTAGGAATAACATAAGGTGTAGGATGTAGGAATCATAAGGTGTAAGTATACTAGGAATAACATAAGGTGTAGATATTGGATATCTTAATTGATACATGAAAGACCAACCTGTAGCTGTAATTAGGATTGAAACGGTAAGCAGCTCATGCTGGGCCACGTAGCGTCTCATTAACATTGTTTCCGAACACGGCAAACTGTGCACGAGCTCGGTGGCTGACTTCTTTAAGATGAAGGTAATAATACACTTCCCTATCAGCACCTCTCTTTTGACGTGTCCATGCCACGCATGCGTCCAGTTCATGTGTGTAGCTGTTCTCTGCAGCGCGTGTCTTGTCTGCTCTCTTGTTTCGTTTATCTCTTCATTCCCTTCGCTGATCATCTGCTCAGGAAATTCGGCGCAACAATTTCTATCATGGGAGAGTAATAATTATTAGTACATGCAACTTCGTTAAAATCGTGTGAATCATAGACCATTTTTAGCGCATTTTCTCATTTATGGAAAAAATGCACTATTGTGCTCGCCATGTCCGTCTGTCTCTCTGTCCGTCCGTCTGTCCGTCCGTAAGTGACCTCACGTTTTCGTCGACGAGAAAATGCGCTCTCTGTCACTCACTGCAGTGAGTACTGAGTTGTATTTTTTTGAGGGTTTGGCGGCCTGCCAGATTATAAAATTGGCAATTGAAGAAACTAATAATGTATTTTAAGCAATATAAAACTCAGCGAAGTTTTTTGCCAAATTATGCGTGATGATTTATTCGCATTCCAATATGAACGACTGCGAGATTTCAAGAAAGCTAATACTGATTTCGCTTTTCCCACACGTGCAGAAATATTGATAAAACCCCTTAACAAATGAAGACAAGTTACTAACAACGCGGTAATTTTATTCTGAATATTGACTTGTCTACTTTGTTGCTTGCTATTAACTTTCCCTTGCAGTAATTCGCTTGCTTTTTAGCGTATTTTCTCATTTATGGAAAAAAGGCGCTATTGGAAACTTCACGATCTTAATATACAAACTTCTTCATGATCTGAATACAAACAGTAAATGGCCCTGTCATTCACTGCTGTTTTGACGCGATTTTCTATTACACCGGGTTCCTGTACATACAGTGAAGAAGGGTCTACTGGCTAAATTCTATTGGATTAAGTAATAGGACAAAAGGGTTGCCTCAAACCAAAAAATCTTCAAAAGGATTGCATGCCGCAATCCGAATTAGATTTAATCCATGATTTTGAAAACTAGACGTGAAAAATTTTCCTCGAAGACAATCATAATGAATTTTTTTCAGCACTAATTACTTCCAATCGGAATGTGAAGTTTCCTTGTTTTTACACCAAAAATTCAGGCTCCCGTTGTTCGTTCGTCACCTTCTATGTTGCAAATTTTTGTGTATGAAACTTTTATGTTATCCTACAACCATAAAATCCGTTTCTTTTTTTTTTTTTTGCCTTTACGTCTTTTTTGAGGATGTTGACCGTTACTCATTTTTTAAAATAAATATTTCAGCGCTTAAATGTTCGTATTCACTAAATTTTCCTCCGGCGTTATATGCTAGTTCTAATTTTACTTGATTTCCGGATATAGCGAATCACTATTTTTAAAATCGGATAAATTATGTATATTAAGTACCTAGGTGTTATCTATGGATTTTAAGTGAGGCAGTATGTTTACTTTTATCCGATTGAGACCTTGAAATTGAGAAGCGTATCGTTTATCCGTCTTATTTGATAACTTGTAAAATTATAACTAAGAACTAATGATGCATCAAATATTATACCAATTTTACCTATAAACATTTGATTATACCCGACTTGTTAGTCCTTCATAAATATTAATTATTCAGATGTGCGATTTGAAATTGTGTAGATATAAATAAGTAAGATGAATTGTGTTCTTAAAAGGGTTGGTGAAAATTGAAGTTGGAAGAGCTTTCAATCACGTACCAGTGATATTCTTCAGTGGGTGTCCAAAATTATTATGTATAGATAATCGAATTAATCCTTCAAATAAAATCTTAGTGTAAGGTGAACTAAATTGTCGATTTCTAAATGAACCACTAAATTTATTACGTCTTAGTGAATTTATCCAAATAACAACGAATAACTTTTCTTAATGCCAACCACCTCATGTTCTCAGTTTTTTCTAAACCCTCGTTTTTATACGTTCCCTTGGTCATGTTACATCCGCTATGTAGATGTCAGCAGCGATTTTAATTACAGTAAAAACGTGCTCATTGCTTCTTTCAATACATCCCATTAACTCCCTTTTTCGGATGTTTCTCTGCTAACTGATGCTACAGTAATGCCCTTGCTTTCGTGGCCTTTACTATCGTTTATAATTTTTAGTTTCCTTATGATCTCGTCCTCATCATCGTCTTGAAAACATATTTAATTCAGCTCATTATCTATTTGTTATCTCACTTTTTAAGCGGCGTCAGTACACTTCTATGTACTATATTTTCGCTGAACGAACCATTGAAAAGCTTGATACCTTCTACATCCGTAACTGCGCGTGTTGTGTAGCTGTTCGTCATCTCAAGTCTGGTTGTTTACAATTCAATCTAGTCTAGTTGCTATTTCAGTGTAGAACTTTCTTATGTTACTAGATGATCAATTTTGCGCTTTCCCGTACCGGACTGCGTTTTTTCTACTAGCGCTTGACTTGTCATTTTTTCAGTCGAATTTTGTTGCGATTAAGCTTACTTCGATTGGTTGCGTTTAATCATAGAGCTTTCGTTATTAAAAAAATATCTATGAATATTCTTATATAAATTTTTAGGCATTAATTTTAGAGAACTTGAAACATTCGTGATATGTTGCTGTTGTACCCACGTGATGTCTGAGTGTTGTTTTTTCCCGCAGGCCCGACGGCACGAAGCGGTCCCGGTCCAACACCCCCGACGCGTTGTCCCCCGAACACCCTCACCCTCTTCAGTTTTCCCACGGACGTTCTAACCCTCCCTCCCCCACGCGAGCGTACCATCATAATCCCCCTCCCATATCATCATCACAGCAACATAGCACTGGGCCTAAGTACGGTGCTAACCCCACGTACAGTATGCAGCAGCAGCCGTTGCGTTTACCTTCATACGAGTCCTGTATGCAGCAACAGCCTTTACGGTTGCCTGCTTACAATTCTAGTGTACAGCAGCCCTTACGTTTACCTTCTTACGAGTCTGGTCAGCAGCAGTCGTCACACTTATCGTCTTACGACTCTGGTGCTTACGGCGGTACCCGCAGGTACGGTGTTGGTGTTACGACGGGGCCTTCCCCGCCCGACGCCAGCCAGGAACTCGCCTCCAGCCCGCAGCATGGACAGTATACATGGCGAGAGCCAACACAGCCCCCCTCACCCCCCATGTACTGCACCCAACCTCATGGTGGGGGAGCGCCGCATCAGTATCGCTCCCACCCCAGCTCTCCCACACAGCCCTGCCAGTACTATTACCCTCCACCTCCCCCAGTACCCCATCAGCCTCCCGTACCTCCATGCAACGCGCATTATTATACCACGCAGCATTCACTGCACCATCAACAGATGCATGGCAGTGCTCAGCAACAGCAGCTGCAACAGATGCAACAAATGCAACAGCAGTTAAGTCAACCGAATTCCTCTATAGGCCAGCAAGTGCCGTCCGTGTCAGTCCAAGCCTCCCGACGTAACTCGGGTCCCGTTTTTGTTGCGGTGTCGTCACCGCAGGTGCGCCGAAAACTTTACGGCGCGCATGGCAATTCAGGCATGACCACTACGAACGCGGCTCTCACGGGGCAGCCCGGTGGATTAGGCTATGGGGGACCCGCGGGATCTAGTTACGGGGGACCCGCGGGACCGTCAGGAGGTTCAAGTTACGGCTCGTCAGGGTACAGCTCAGGCCTTGTGACTCCCCCTACCCCCAACACCGGGGCCAAGCGACCAGTTACGCTCCTTCGGTCGCTGGATTCGAGCACCAACGCAGCTGGTGGTGGCGGGCTGATGGAGCACCAGTTGCAGCAGATGACGTCCAGTATCTCAGGCGACGTGGCGGCTTGCTATGACTCCACGGCCAATTATGAGATCAGCGTTTAGCGCCGCGGCCAAGCTTGTGATCACCTTCCGGCGTCGCTGCTCAACGTCATGTTTGCATAGCTAGAAAACAGCACATGCAACTTGGCATTGTTGGGGGTCGCAGCTGCTGGCTGTGCAGCAGTGCAAAGTGTGTGTAAACCCACCCGAATTTCTTGAACTTGTACCACGATTGCTAATTCTTTGACCGTTGGGGTTCATTATTTTACGCTTGTGAAGGAGAACCAACCATACATTTAAGTATACAGGTTGTATGTTTGACTAACGGCACAGTTCAATTTTCTTGATTGAAATTAACTCTGAACGTTTTGTAATTACATCATAGTTGTTCAAATATAAGTACCGTGATACTAACACAGCTATTTACTGATACCAAACGTGTCAAGTTTAACCAAATGAAGATTTTTATTTGGTTTGTAAAGAATATCAAATGGACATGGACTCGCTGTTTGAAGTGGGCAAGTGGTCTGGAATTGTACCGCCTTCAAGTGCGTTACATAGAATAAAATGGAATATTTTTGGCTTATATGTTCCCCGATTGCGTATTAATAAGTCATATTCCGGTAGGCAAACTTGAATTATTTTCAGCAAGTCCACTTGATTGATTTAGAATGTTTCGGGATAAGCTTCATGATGTTCATACATTGTGATTTAGATACGATGGTAGATCCACCCGGTGTATCACGGGAAAATCTTTGACGTCTTGATTTAGGTCCGTGAAATGTGTTCACCGCGAGCTACTTGATGTATCATCGTTAGTTCTCGAGAATCGTTTGCTGAGAAAATCTCAAGTGTATTATAATAAATGGATACACGAGATGTAGTTACTGGATGCTGTTTGATGTATTTAGGTGGATCAAAGTTGTGTGAAGACAATACGTTGTGTGCATTTTATCATTTAGCGAATTTGGTATACAAGTGCGAGTGATCATGTTCACCATGACACATGTATCATAGTATTGTATAGTTGAGTGTCAGTAATACTCGTGCAATCATAGCGCTAAGGTATGAACAAGTTACTCATCTTCATCAGTGTCCAATAATTTATTTTTGAAATAGAAGGCGTCTGATGTAGCATCTGATACTGAAGCTGCTATCACACTGTATTAGGTGAAGCTAAGATGTAAAGGCCCTTGCAGTGTGTAATAATAATAATTCTATCTCAATATGGATCAATTTCTAAACCTGTAAGCTACCTGTAAGACGTGCGAGGCAAATGTTTTTTTGATTTCCTTATGGTCTCTCTGTCACTTTTGTGCTATTTTGGACACACATGACGATCGCTAGAACTTTGGCTGGAAAAATTCGCTTGGCACACTTTTTTAATTTGACGATGAGTTCATTCAATTTGATATTACTGATTATTGTTTTTACACAAAAGAAAATGCGAATAAGAATTCGAAATGCTTGGGCATTTATAGAGTATTTTCGCAGGAGAATCGGAATGGATGGCATCATGTTTATTTATCGATATTAGTTGCCCTGAAAACTCGCATGCAACGCGGCATTCGCTCTGGTTGATCGAAGTTTTTGTTGTTGACTCAATTAAGCTTGCTGTTGGGAAGTGGCAACATTTTGAGAACTTTAAATCGGCAGGGTTGTGAAATGTCTCAATTTAGTTTGCATTATGGTTTAAATCGAGTTGTGTAAAGAGATTATTTAACGGGATGAGGATGATGTATGAATGTACATGAACTGTGAGCTATTCGCTGTGAAGTCCTCGATAGTTCTTAGTACAAGCCTCTAGCGAGTTTTGAAATAGAAACACCCGTGTCCTCTGCATTGTATTTGTGTATTGAATCTGTCATTTAATCCTTATCTCAAGAGCTTTCATTATGGCTCAATATATTTTCCTTCCGAGTCGCAAGTGCGCTACGCTGGAATACTGCGATTCAAACAAATTGTGTTGCGATGCGCGAAAATATTTGTCTCCAAGCTCTACCATCGGAAGCAGATTTTTTTTCAAAAATTTCGTTGAGAATAGTAAAGCCCGCGTTTTCATTCTAGTTCCACGATATATAAAAAAGTTAATTAACCAGGTGAATATGCGTAATATTTTGTATTGAAATATATTTTGACCAAATTCACTTCACATGCTGAATTCACTGGATATCTGATGGTCTTAATTGAATCATTGTACGTTTTTTATGTTATAATGTGATGATAGTTTTTACTTTTTGACGATAATAAGTGAATGAAGTTCCTTCCTGCACTATTGCCCAAGGCACCAATGTATGCGTTAACGGCGGTCGAGCTTTACTTAGCATAACGAACTTTTCGTGTCTGTGTGGCTGCAGCAAATATTCATCTTCGACCCATACGGCCCTAAATACTTGGTAACGTAATTTATGCTCTTATAGTTTTCAAATGTTTACCTCTTGGATCTCAAATTGTTAATCCGGATGAGATTTCTGGCTTGATTATTTTACGCTGCAGTCTGCGATTTCTTTTGTACATTTCTCGAGATTTATTAAACCATGAAAATATTGCCGATTAAATGAAATTGTTGCATTACATCGCATGTAAAATTGTAAAAATTCAAACACTTTTTATTTATACGACGTAACCATTTTGTGGTGCTTTTACTATGTTTATTGACATTTCTGTTTGATTGCCTAATTTTCTTTGATCAAGTTTTCTTGGCTATCTCTTGATGAAATTCGACTCAGTAGAATGCCTGCTTTGTCCTTATTCTATTCCGACGGCTTCCAGTCACCTTCTTATCTAGAATTGTTATTGCGCTGAACTGCTACAAAATTCATAGAACTCGTGACAATACTAAAGTTAGTAGTTCATGATTACCCTCTAGTTCTGTGTACATTACGCAACGTGTAGTCATTATCATCCACTAAACCCGTTTAACGATAATCCCCTAACAGTTCCTACATTACGCTCAAATCTTTTAATAATTTGTACTTCATTCAAGAACATTCGAAACATTACTGGATATACCAGCAGAGTCTCCGAGGGGTCATCGTCGTTCTTAGTTCATTCTATTGGTACTCGGTGCCGCTTTGTGTTTTCTGTTGTATTATTCATCCTAAATAAGTTTTGTTTCGTAGAATTGAGGTTTGTTTAACCGAATTCTCTTTCAAGAAATGTACTACAATTTTTTCTAGAGCACGAGTTTATCAGAGTCAATATGGCCCGCCATATCAATAGGCAGTTAACCGAGACGTCCGTTTCGTTTCGGTAGTTTGAGGTGAAATTGAAAATTCATGAACAATCGAGGTTACTTGTTACAATATTATTCAATTGGACCGCAAATCTTTTGAATGAAAATTTAATGCTCCTATAACATTTTTTTTTATTTTAAATGCTCATGACGCTTTTTATTGCAGTTCTACTGACGATATTTTATTCGAGTATCGTGTGCATAGTATAAAGAGTTAAGCAAAAGGAGTGGTAAGGTGCAGCTAGACTAGTAGAGTATGAGTTAACCAGGTGGTTTTATTATACTTGCCAAGTATAACCTTCCCTTGTATCCGATATTCGGTCTTGTGCAGTTGTAGGACTATACCCACAGCTTCTGCTTATTCAAGAATTTCATGTTGATTTCGAGTTTACGTACCGCCGATCAAACGCTTCTATGCCATTCTTGTTTGTTGCTGGTGTTTTGATTTATTAATTGAGATTTCGATATTGACTAACGGGAGATTCTTAAGTGGAACAAGAATACCAAAATTTGTCTTCAGGTTTAAAAATTTTCCTGTACTTTTTCCGAGATTCCTGCAGGTAATTGATGCAATCTACGTTTTTGCGATCAAAATCGTTGCTGTAATGCTCGAAAATTAGTGACAGGGATTTAAAGGGCATAAATGTTTAAAAAATATTTTATCTAATTATTCCTTTTAGGTACTAGTTCATCTCGTGTGCATTTCACTTGTTGACGTCTCAGGCTTTTATGCCTGAATACCAAACTCTAACATGATTTGTTCCGTTGATGATAACAAATGATTTGTTCCGTTGCAATCCTTTTCTTGAATAATTTTTCGTCCTGGCTGCGTGAGGTTTGCCACATAATTGACTAACTCCCAGTTATTGGAAACTTCATTTTACTTTTGGTCTATCTGTATAATGAAAGTTTTGCTTTCATTTTGCGTCTAAATAAGTGAATAACGCTTAATTTGTTATTGCTGCTTGTTGATATTGTTGGCTTGCCATTGATCCCATAGCTTTAAGTTTAGTGACTATGACCATGTAAATTTGTACATTATAATAGAATCTTTATGCCTCACCACATGAACTCCCTCTCATAATATGTCAACTTTTTTTTATTGTTGAGTTTCTCACAGTCTATCATTATTTTAGAAGAATTATTTGCCTTCTTCAGTATGTAGATTGTGGGACCTGCTGCGCATCTGCCGACGTGTCATTGCTTTTCCTCCTTCTCTACACTCAGAGAAATGAGACGATGTTGTCCAAATAGCGATGCACTTCTTGTCCTTGTGTGGATCAAACTGATCCAGCTTTGCCCGGCAAAAGGGCGTATCAGTGCTACGGGGCAGAGCGTGGGTCACTATTCGGTCAATATAACCTTCATTTTTTTAAGTGTGTTGTGGTTCAGAGCGAAAGTTCTATTTTGAGCGCATTTCTGCGATCGTATTATTTGATATCCATGGGGGTTCATCACGAATATTTATTTGTTGTAGAATTACAGGCTTGTAAATCTGCGCTTGTTAGTAATTGCTATCCGTTGGATATGCAGGACTTAACTTTAGTTACTTACAATGGGACCTCGTCAGAGGAATCCAACCTTGTTATTGATTGTTGTTTCTGTTAACCCTGATGAGCTTTTCCCTAGTTTGTTGAATTTTGTTTTGATAGTCATTAATCTTTCGTAGTTCATGATAAATTTCAATTTTTCAATCACTTGCTTTGTTGAAAAAAAATTCATTGATGAAAATTTCCTCAAAGGTAATGAAAAGTGGCAACAAGAAAAACTTTGATCTTCTCTACTGCTAAAATTCCTTTAATTACTGCCGCCTGAATGTATTCTCGATTTGAGATAAATTTGGCCTACTATTTTCTATTTTGCGGTGTGAATTAATTATCGCTCCTGACATGCTTGAGTAAACGAATGCGTGTACATGCTGCGTGAATGTCGCGAGGAACGCGTCGCTTTGATAACTCCAGGAGTGTAGGTTCTTAGCCACCTTCCCTTTCGCCGTGTGCAAGCTTAGTTGGTAGCTTTTCTATTGTGAATAATGAGAGATATATATCGTGTATCTTCCAAAGTTTGGGACCCTTCCTCTAACCACTACATTAGTCATTTGTATAAACTTGAAATAAACTCGTGTACAGATCGTGAACTGAGAGTAAATTTCTCCCTTCGAACGCATAATAGTAGATATAATTTTGATATATAATAGATCCCCGTTATTCTATCATTAGAATCGTTGACAAATTGATAAAATTGCAACAAATGTGACACCGTTTTTTATGTTTTCTGAAGGAGTGGAAAGACATTCATAGTTAAGGAGTTTACTCCAAGATATTAAAGCATAAAGATGTTGGAGGAAAGTGCAGCACATTATGAATTTGATTGTGTACCATTAATTATGTTATTATTAGAAAAATGCTCGAGTTTATATGGTAGATGCAAGTAGATTCTAGGTTAGTAAAGGTTAACATTGGTAAAAACGTGGAACAGAAGACGTATAACTCAGCACAACCTTAGGTGATTTAATATTGATCTTTTATTCGAATGCTGAGAGCGATGAAGAGCAAAATTTATTGCCCGGGGTTCGATTCCCAAGGAAGATATCACGTACAAGTTATTGACGGGAGATAAGCATGAAATTGAGGGGAGTAACTTAATTTGTAGGGACGAAACATTAATAACTGAAGGTATCGATGCAAGTTTCAATGCCTGCTGAAACCTCGAGAATTCATATTGCCCAGTCCTAAACGGGGGAGAATTAGTGAAACTATCGTTGAGTGCAGCAACGCTGGGTTCGAGAAATGACATCCTGTCCTTGAATTTCAGGAGCATTGACATTATGTTCAGTTTGAAATCTTACATAATTTTAGTAATATCGGTCAAATCTTGAAAACTTATCAGCTACCTCATAATTTCTAGTTAATACATCATAAAACTCTGAATTTATACATCATTTATTACATACATGACATCATAATTCATTCATGAAGTACATCATTTCATCGAGAGAGACTTCGCAATGAAGCACATGCACGAAGCAATAATATTCTGGTGATTATGAGTCAAGATCACGCATATGGCAGCACAAGTTTATTTCTAATATTATTAAGTAAGGCTATTTTACAACATGGAACGAAATTTATATGTGCATGAACCCTCTGTAATGCTGGCTGTGACCCTTACTTGTATGGTGAAGCTAATGAAAGCTTAATTTAATTATGAACGCCATCGCAGAAGATGAATTAATTTGAAACTAAACATAATGACATCAAAAGTCTGTATGGCTTGAAAATTTCAATTTTCTGCTTTCTTTTCTTTCCTAAAAAATATTTAATAAAATTATCGTCACAGGAGACCCTAATCGAGCAAGTTCTCGGGGAACCGGCAAATTCTCAGTTGGGAACATTTGAGAAGCCGAAGCTGGTATCACTTATTTACAGCCACCTGCCACTAGCTTCAATATCAGCAGCATCTTCATCGGGCCTTTATGGTTATTTATTCAAAGAAAATCCGGTTTTCTGTATCAGATACATGGAAATCAGCAACTGCCATAATTTTTAGGTAGCGAAAACTTACCGGGAGCTCCAGTCCCGCACATTTATGAGTATAGGCGAGTGATCAGTTGACAAACCTGCTCTTTTACCCGCCATCTTGGCGTCTTCTTGCATTTGCAGCTTTTTCTGCATCATTTGCTGGGACCTCTCACGGAACGAAGGTGAATACAACAAAGAACCTCCTTCAGTCTTCATGTTGAAGGTAGACTGACGCCTCGAGCCGTCGAGGTTGTTCCTTGCTTTGATACCGTTAGTGGAATAAGTTCCCGAGTCATATCCACTGCTGTGTCTGCTGTTTCCAAACGTAGTTTTATTTAAGTTTGAAGTACTTGAGTTTAAATCGTTTCCAGATCCAGATGAGCCTCTCCTGAGCGTGTTCCCTCCTTCTCGGCCGAAAGTAAATACTTTAGGAGGATTTGGAGACAAAGGTGAAGGCGAGGAAGGATCTGGTCGCATCAGACGAGGTGGAGACGTTGTTCGCTTTTTGTTGTCTACGACATCCTCACCGTCTCCATGCATGAAATGGAATAATTCAGGAGCCGTGTTCAAAAGGCCCTCCATAAAACGAGATTTTCTTTCATCGGTTTGAGTGTTTACTTGAGACCGAGGGGCGAAAGGAGGTTCGGCCTCTTCCCGCTCGTAAGCCTCGCGCGACAAGAGGTTTTCAGTACTCATAGTTTCAGGTCGACGAGTTGAATTCGAACGAGCGATAGAAGCAATTAAGTTGGGGGAGCGAAGATTCGAAAGGTTAGTAACAGGCCGTACGTTCAAACTCTGACTTCTGAGGACATTTTTGTTCACAGATCCATTGTATAGTTCCCGAGATGGTTGGTGTTGATAATCTGCCGAAGTCACGTTAAGCAAGCTGCCTCCGTTGAAGTTTCGATTCACATTGTGCCCGTCGCCATGACCATAGACATAAGTCTTTGATGGTAGAGTATATGTGCTTTGATGAACTTTTCTCGGCAAAGTCGAGCTCATTCTGCTCTCATCTGCTGGCCTTCTTCGGGGCTCTAGGGTTTGTGTCCAAGAAGAGTTTCTGTCTGGCGATGTGTTTCGTTCCGAGTCATTCAGAAGGTCCATGCTGCGGTATTGTTTTGGCTGCTTGCTTTCCATCACGAAGACAGGAGTGATGGTTTTCGTTGTTTTGTAGCGACGTTCCAGAACGGGCGATCCCCTTTTTTCTTCTTTACTCGACTTCCGAGAAGCATACTTCTTCTCCTCATTCAGACGACGAGTGTACTTCTCGGGATGACGGCGACTTTCACTTGACTTGCGACCATTCGTATCGTATTCGTAGCGGTCAAATTCATACTGTTGGGTACCATAATTGTCTTGACGCTCACCATAGCCAGAATCGTATCGATCATTGGAATGATCGCGCACATTGGAAAGTCTAGAATCACTACGATGATTAAAGCTCTCATTCTTGCGGTTCATCTCAAAGTCAGAGTACTTGTTTTTTGGATGGGACTCACTGCGACTCCTGGATTGATTACTCTTGTTGTAATCATTATATTTATAATCGTTCTCAAACACCCTGCCGTTTGATGATGATCTATTCTGGTACGTAGAAAATTTGTTCGATTCCCTGTGACCGTCATCAAGTTTGTTTGAACTATCTCGGCTGTAGTTGACATTTGCATAAATCGAGTTGGGTCTCGGTTTATTTGAGGTTACCCTAATCTCGGGCTGCTGACCGAAGTAGTAGGAAGTTTGCGGACGCGGCCGACGCTTTGTACGGGGTGGCGGCACGGGGGTTTCAGTGCTAAGCGAGTCAGAGAAGCCATTGGTCGTAACTGGGTGCAAAAGTTTACTCGCCATCTTTGCCGAGAAATAGGTTGAGCCATTTTTACCGTTATCACGATAGCTCGTTTCCATAGCACTGAAGGGACGGTCATTTTCCTTTTCCCTATACTGTCGGGTCGTTTTCAGTTGGTCATCAGTGTTATCCAACGACTTCTTGCTCTTGCGACTCTTTGACTTTTCTTCCTTGTCGTTGTCGTTTTTGTGCATCCAACTGCTATCGAAAATTTTAGCGGCTCGATTAGCTTTCTTCTTAGACGAGCTCTGCAAAGTACTGAAAAGTCCAGCGAGCGGCCGGTTTTTAGTTTGTCTCGGAGGAGCAGCTGGTTCAGGCGATCGGGAACGATTGGCTTTCCACGTTTGGTCCTGGTTGTCGGTTCGAGCATCTCGCTCAACAGCCGAGGTGTGAAATGACTGGGATCTACCAACACGTTCTGTGTCTCTGTTGCATCTACTCTCTTCTGGTTTTCTTGCTGGCTTTGGTGGCGGTGCTTCATACCTATCATTAGATTCAAACGATTGGAAACGACTGCTAGACACAGCGGATTTGTGTCGGCTGTTGGACTCCCTTGGGTCATACTCACCATTAGACTGAGGCGAATCATATCGACCATTCGCAGTGGATGGTTGATAACGGCCGCTTGGCTCCATGGACTGATATCGATCGTTTGCATAAGTTGTATTGTAGGACTTTGGAGAAGTGGGCGACACTGGAGGAGTGAAAGCTGCAGAGCCAGAATTTTGTGAAAAGTTAAATGACTCTTGCCTGACTCGGCCTGCGTTGATATCGCGGCTGCTGTCAATTTCATCCAAGGTCCTTCCAGTGGACCGGAGTCGGGAACGAGCCTCGCTGATCTGATGCGGCATCGGCGGAGGAGGAGGTACAGAAAAGTTGCTAGTTTTCAGAGGCGAAGGAGCTTTTGGAGTTGAATCGTTCCGAACATTGTTCGGAGTTGAAGCCATTGGGCCCCATCGCCGCAACTGGCTTGGAGGAGGCGTGGGTGGGGGGGACGCTGGATGTGGCGACATCGTGATCAGGATGCGGTTGCCTCCTATTTCTTCTGCAGATTCGTGAGATCTGAAAAAAATGAATCAAAGTTGGCACGCTTTCAATGAATTTTAAATTTGATTTTTCAATTCAAATCTAAGGGCGCTAAAAAACTAACACATTGTCATGTACACGCTACATTAATTCTGTTTCGACTATTCTCACATTCACAACTTTCCACGAGTCATTTCATGTCAAGTGTACCAATTTTGACAGGTTACCAAACTAGTGGTTTTATTTTTTATTTTTTTCTGATCTTCGGCCAAGTTTGACCTTATTCCACGCAAAAATTATTAGCAACAAACTATTGAGACTAATATCTTTAGAAGCACCTCCTGAAGTCCTAAAAACACCTCTAATTTCAAATCAGTGGCTAGCATAAATATACTACAGCAGTGAACTGAAATTGAATATTTTGCGCGCCATCGGGGCCATTTTCACCAAATCTCCTTGGAGGGTCCTAATTAAAGAATATTTTCATATTTTGAGCTGAAATTTTGGCAAATTTTGTTTGAAATATGAAACAACCTTATTGCAAAATTTCGTTAAAATTGATGAGTGTCAGTAGGGACACATTGAATGACACTAATCAAAAATCCCAGAGTAAGAGCCCGTTGAACGAGTATTTATTGAATCTTACGTTTAGGATACATCATGATCTGGAATGAACATGTTTTTACCGTTCCTATTTACACTAGTTGACTTCTGTGAATCATCACTTCTTCTCTACGTACGCACAGAATTATTTTTAATTCTAGGTTATTGATAGTACGTTACCTGCCGGAGTCGCTGCCGAAGTGATGCTCTAACCAACGTGTCGTCTCGTCCTGACGCTGCTTCTCCTCCTTGACGTAGTCGAGGGGTTTCTTAGTGAGGGCGTCCTCACGAGGGGGCGGGCCGTGACGAAGGAGGCTTGCGCCGAGGGTTTCGAGATTGTCACCTTCACGGTCTTCTTGCACGTCTTCGCTCACGACGTGCATACCCTCGCCTAACTGTATGGCATGGAGGACATCTCAGTTAGTGCCAATAGCGACAGAGGTTTATTGAAGCTAATGGGGTCCCTCGTAACTAAATTAATTTAATAAAGGACAAATCAATAATTAATCTAATGGATAATCTGAAATTTAACAAAAAAACAGGTCAAATAATGCAATAACTTAAAACAAAGAGAGTTAAGTACACTGGACCACTTAAACATAAAAAGGCGATTTCGAATGTTGGGAATGGAATGTTTCATTAAACTTTGCAGAAATGATATACATATTACTTTAAAAAAAGTTTAAATCCAATAAGGATGACAAAGCTATAACTTATCTACGAGTATCAGGATAATAAAGCTACAAGAAAGTAAGCCATCAGTAAAAGGCTGATAATGCTACAGTATAAGAACCAATAGAGATATGGTCATGCCTTGACTCCCTGCGCGAGGGTGCCGCCTTTGGGCACGGCGTAGTACTCGAGGATGTCCTCGTCCTTGGTGTGGACGATGTGGTGCTGCGCCTTGTGGCCTTCCTCGTGCACGGAGCCGTCGCTGATGGAGGAGCTACTGTCGGGGGCAGAGCCGTGGTCGTACTGCTCCTGCTGTGTCGTGCGGTGCGTCTCCGTGATCACGTGTCCGTCCTAGCAAGAACATCGTCACGATTTACTCACGAGTTACGAGTCGTGATTGACTAGACACTTAATGAAAGATAACGGCATAACTCATAGCAAAAGAGCTTCCGTTTAATGAAGAAATTGCGATAATGACGACACGTGACTTAATTTAATGAAGTCCAGTAGTTGCTCAGTGAACGCAAGATTCTAAAAATACAGAGTTAACATAGAATATACAGCTGAACGAGTGAACGCAATTAAACATGATTATTCAGTTGTCAAGGGAGTGCAATAAAAAATTTAAAAACCGAGATGCTTCCTAACGCAAAAACATGTTTTGTTTAAGTTGAGTTTTGGACAAGTCCAATTTTTGAAGGAGTGTTGTAAAACCGATAATTTATAGCACCATGTGAATAGAAACAATCGTAAGTGAACATAATATAAAATCACGATAATAAAAATATCTAGAGACAGTTACCTTGACCCTGCTGGTCTCCCTGACGTCCTCGGTGTCGACTACCCCCCACTTTCTGCTGGTCTCGCTCACCAGACGAGGGTCTGACAGGGCGACCTCCTTACCCGCGGCCGCCTTCCGTTCACGCGCTGCTAGCGACAGCCGGCCGACGTTGCCCTTGTAGCGCTCAACCTCCTGCGCGGCATTCAGAAATTATTTAAACATCAGCGAATGAGTTATTTGAAATGCACAGCCTAAATCCTCTGATTTGTAATCATATGCTAGAATATATTTTGAAAAGAAGAATATTGTATGGCGAAATCCATAAACGAGAAATCATTACCAGAGACTATATTTGATCATTATCAATAAGTGGAACCAATTTGCATTACTTCGCATTTATTCGACTGATTCTAAATTTGATGGAAATGGCGTACTTAATACTTGGCTTAGGTTCAATTCACATGCAGGCAGCTTAATCTCAGCCACTCAAAAAAGATGTCGATATCGTTTTCTATTAAACAATGTATTTCCAGTTCAATAGCTAATCGGCTTGTCGTAATTTGGAAACATAAATTGACGGTCATCGTAGAGCTAAGAACAACCGAAGCGCTTTTAACAACTTGGCCTAGGATCTGGATGCACGAGATATAAAAGTCTGGACAACTTTAATGTAAGCGAATCTAGTTTTTATGGCCATCAGACACGCCCACAAAAAGCGCGTTCATAGGAAGCGCAGCTCATCACCGCTCACACTTTGCTGGGCAAGCGTGGCGTGGCGGCTCCATGCTAACACGACCGTGATTAAATGAGAAATGTAGTTTTGAAACACATTAAAAAAGGAAAAAATAACAATTTTCAGCGTGTGAATCGTGTAGAAATTGAGACATCAATCAATATGAAGATGAAAAATTTCTTACTGAGACAACCTTTGAAACATCATGTCATCTTATGAGTGCGTATAAATAAAAAAAACTCAATTTATCAATTGTGGTTCACAATTGAAGAATGCCGTAAATCATTATGTTGGATGTAATTAAATCGTATCAATCAACTCGATGGTAACTTAAATTTCAAGTTACACATATTTTTCATTTCATTCGTGCTTGATGCTTTGGTAATTGTTATAACTATAGATTGGACGTTTCTTCAGACAGTTGCGTAGATATAGGTTGGACATCATTGATACCTGTGATACTTGACCAATACAACAGGAGATAATTCAATAACTTACTTGCAATAAAATTTTTCCAAATAAATAATTGAAGCAGCAAATAATAATTTCTAGCCTGAATAAATAAGTAATCTCGTCTTAATAAAATGTCTCGCTTGACAAGCTACATCCCGTAAGTTACGTGTGCTTTAGCTAAACCAAGTTGATAGATTTGCGTGGATAGCAATACAGAGGCAGAGCACATGGTTCTATGATCGAGACACGTGCACGGATTATACTCGCACCTAAAAATTAAATACAGCATGTAAATTAAATACTCCTGCAATATAATAATTACTAATGTTACCAATTTACCGTTAAAACATAACCGTCAACACGCGAGCAATAAATAAAGTTGGGCTTCATTCATTGTGCCCAGGAACAGAATCGCATGCTAGGCGGAGATGCCTCTAGCGTTATAGCGTGCAACTCCTCAACCAGCATTCCTGACCTGCCCAGCCTCTGCTTGACTTACAAGGAGTAGAACGCGCCGTTAACTGCAGCAATTTAAGCTCATACGAGTAAAAAGTGGCTTCGTTTACAATGGGGTGCTGAATGAACTATACAAATTGACACACGAGTCAGCAGATCTGGAGGGCAACTGACCGACCTAAAGTTGTGAGGAACCAGCAGGTGTGACGCAAGTGCATCACAACAAACGTCAATATCGAATAATCTGGATCATGCAGTGAAGCAAACAGTAAGGTTACAATACGAACTATCCAAAAGCGAGAGGAAGAAAATTAATATCCATTCACATGTAACAGCTGGAGTTTTCACAAACTTATCTTGGAGGAATAAGAAGTAAAATTAGAAATAGCAAATATCATAGAACGAGGCAGCTAATTTGAATCGACAAATTTTCCGAAGGTGAACAAGTATGAGAAGTTGAATGAGTGACATATCATAGCAGTCATTCTTGTCTCCTACATTTACGTAAAATATTCTAAAACTCTCAATGCAAAACAGAAAACACTTAGCTATTGATGGCAAATCTAGGTTACCTATTGGAACCCCACCCTCTTCAATATCCCTCATTTTATTTAATCCGGCGCCTTCTGAAATATACTTCATTTAATTCTATTCTACACCATCTACTGAAGTTATTCTTCATTTAGTTTGCCACCGCACCCTCCCATGCAAACGATGGCTCATTAAGTAGGATTTGGTCGGTGGATAGCTCCTATAAGTGACCATGTGGTGCAACCAAATAGCTCAGCCATAAACGATCATGCAGGTAAAAACTAAAGAGAAGGCAACCCATGGCATGAATAGTCTTATGTCTTGCAGAGAGCTGCAATGATTCCTAGTTCCATCAAAGTAAAAAGAATAACGAATCGTTTTCTTTTCAGTTTAAACGATAGAATCCTTCAATTTGTCCATTATTGAATCGCAAACCATGCTGACCGCGTTATTTTGGCAAATCTCATACCGTATAAGTTTTTGTATCCTCTGAGAGCATCAGAAAAACTATGGGATAATAGCCATAATCAGCAGAATACGAAAATAAATAAAACAGAATTACCATAATTTGTCTGTTAGAGTAAATTGTTTAAAGCAACAATTACTGAAAAATGACCGGAGTGCCGGAGATGGTGCTCAATTCCTGGTTCGTTGTTTTGTGCAATATTATATCATCATACTTAATTAATACTTCGCCATAAGTTATTATGAGTAACAGCCTGAGTTTGTGAACAACAGGCAGGTATGAACGAGTGATTGTCCGTACGTCGAGACATAGAATTGATCGTCAATCGATCGTAGAAGAGATCGTTAGTATGTTGGTACGCATATGCGATCGCTGGTGCCTGGTAGGCCTGTATGTAGAAGTGATCGTCAGTGCGACTGTTGGCATGTACAAGCGATTGTCATTAGTCCTGTAATTAGAAGTGATCGCCAGTAGCTCAGTATGTATAAGCGATATTCAGTACGTCTGTTGTCAAAAGTGATCTGCGATGTATAGCCAGGCGAATCGATCAGTCGGTAAGTGCTACCCGCCTTAGGAAGAAAGATGATTTACGCACGCGTTACACGTCCGAATAAAGTGGAGGCGCTCCCACGCGCTCCATAGCGCCACTCCTACACACGCGTGGCATGCGCGTCTGCAGCTGCACCTGTGGCGACGCCCTTGTGCGTGCATCTATGGGTTCTAGAACCTCATTAATTAGAATAGATGATCAGGGCAAGTTAGGCTGCATCGATGTTGAGGAGCAACAAGTTCAGGTATTGCAGATTTGTTCAGCCTTTCATAAACAACATGTAACTAAAATAAAAAAAAGTAAATTTCAAATTATTTTTGTGCAAAAGTTTGAGCTATCGCAAAGACTATAGAACTGCTGTTGCACCTTGTTAAAAAAAATAATTATAAAACAGACGGTAATCATTCCATCATTACAAATTCCTTAAAATTCATTTTTATTGAGCAAGAAGACATAATGAGCTGAAAAAATGTGGGCTCGAATATTCATGAACGGCTTTTCGAAGCTGTTTATACACACTGCATAGCACAAACAATTATTAATATTTAAGATCAAAACATTCCGTCATTGATGCCTTGTCAACGGTATTCGCAAGCATATTGTAAGGGCCTCGGTTTTCGTAAATGGGATTCGCGAACATAATGTAAAGGTCCACGGTATTCGTATATGCATATATGGGATTTGCGAGCAAATTGTATGGTCAGGAGTATTCGTAATTATGACTCGCAAGTATATTTTGAGACGCTTTGGAAGAGTGCCACGTGCGGATAAAATTACGATCTATGCCTTTAACGAGCAGTACTGAAGCAACTTGAACTCCTTAACTTTACGCCCCAGCTTTCACTTTCGCTCGTGCTGCGTTAACCAACTACAAAGGAGGCCAGATGTGACAAAATATTATGTCGAAAAATTATTATATTCTTTCTCGCCGATGTGGGCAAACTATCCATAGCGCACTGTCTGATGTCAATCAATTCAATCAGTTCGAGCACATAACAAAAATTAGGAAAGAGTTACTCGCACCGGTTTTATTACTAAGCTGTTGGACTCTACTAAAAGAATGATATTATGATATAACTAACGGTATTGACGTTTAGCATTCAAGTTTTCTAGATATATAACAATAAATTATATTGTTGAAATGTTCAAAATGTTAAGTCGCTCAACAAAGTATTGGTGACTATTCGTCGGCTAATCATACCCTTAAATTTCACAACGTCAGAGAGCTAAGGAAGGCCAGGTTCAGACAATATTGTCCACCCATGATCGTATGATAATGTGCGATTAGACATGACAGGCGTCGACGATGGAGTTGGGAGGTCGAAGCAAGAGGCCCAACACGGCTGCTGGTTAGGCGCGCGCTCGGTCAAGGTTACGGAGAAGCAGCCAAGTCAACACAGATGGCTAAACTAAACGATGAATTTTCAATCGATCCTAATTTATTCAGGCTCGTTAATGCATTATTGGGCGATGGCAAAAGATCGTCTGATTCCTGAATGCGCCTACGAATAATAGGATAAAGACTTTATTCGACCTTCCAGAGATAGGGAGTTGGAAGCGGACAGGTGTGAGCATGGCCGAGGGCGCATAAAATTTTACGTCAGAGTTCATTCATCAATTTAGGAGCTCCGATTCTGGACCTATTCAGCTTCGATGATCGCGACTTGCCCAAGTTATCGGGAATATAATGAGCAAAAGTTGTAGAATAATGTTAATGTACCAATAGCAGGTCGTCTCATGGCGCAAAATCGACACGATATAATGCATTGGGTACAGTATATGATCAAATCTCAGCCAATTTCCGGAGACTACAACATCGTAAAACGCAAGAGGAAAGTTGAATATAAACAGGAAAACGTTACATCTATTTTTTATTCAATTTCACCCAGCGAGAGCTTTTCTTTAGATAGCGGTTGGAGCATGACGCCAGCAGGGTAGAAACTTGTCATAAAATTAAGACGACTCGGCGTACAATTTGCGTAACGTAAACAATGTTTAATTCTTGCTGATTACAAAAGCGGTATGAAAGTTTAAAAAATCACTAGGTAGATATCGTAAGGATATATATATTATGTATATACCAGAACGGGCACAAACGGCGGTGGAATTGAGTAACTTGAACAGGATCGTTACGTTGGAATCACTGCATATCGCACACGAGGTCAATTGCAGCGCATGCGTAAGAAGAGTTATAATAAAGAGTAAAGTGATAAGGAGACGCGACATGGCCACTTGTTTATGGTTTGGGGCATCCCTGAAAGAACTTGATTGTGAGTTATCCCGAACGCTAAATTTTGAACGTAGAAAGGTCACCGGTTTGCCCAATGAACTAACTAACACGAGTTAACTATTTCGCAACAACGATGGCAATATTGCATAAGGTTGCGACGAATTAGTATGTACTCATATTCATGAATATAAGAATGGAAAGCAGTGTTTAGTGATTTAGTTAACATTTTTAAGCATTGAAACCAGTAAGATGCTGGGCCCTGATTTAACGAGCACAACTAATCAGGTGCATGTCCTATTATGAAATACTGAAGGTTCGATCACGACACAATATAACAACAGTGAAATGAAATTGAGAAAAATTGTGAGCCCACGATATAAAATTCCAATTAAAATTTGAATGTTGGGTTTTAGGTTTCATTTATAAATTCACATAATCCCGACAATTTGTTGATCACACACTAAAATAGGATGCATTGACGAATGACGATACATATACGAGCATAATTCAGTATTATTGCAAAAACAAAATAATATTCTAAGGTAAGTCGACATCAAGAATGAATAATACTCGTGCTAGTAAGATGTTTCGTCTCCATATGCGGTTCGTTAAGAAAATACGAAAAAAAGATCCGAAAGCTACCAAGTGGGCTCATAAAAAACTATCGCGTTTGTATAAACATGTGAGGGCGGAGTGTTACGCAGCAGAATAATGATGAGCCGCAGTTGCGCTGTGCCTAAAAAATAGCAAGAGGGCGTTGCATCTTAGCGCAAAGTCCGTTTGTTGCACGCACCGAAGATCGAAGTAAAGTGTCGACCGCTTACTTAACTCTCGTCTTAGTCCTTAACGCTTAACTCTCGTCTTAGCCCTTAACGCTTAACTCTCGTCTTAGTCCTTAACGCTTAACTCTCGTCATAGTCCTTAACGCTTTACTCTCGTCTTAGTCCTTAACGCTTAACTCTCGTCTTAGTCCTTAACGCTTAACTCTCGTCTTATTAGCCCTCAACAGAACTTGGTGCACAAACACAAGAATTCGGAGGTGCAACTGGAGAGCGTGTGCAACTACATGTTAATATCGGAAGTGGAGCGCATATATCGACATTAAATTCGATCAAATTGATGGAATTATATAATTTTAAATTATAAGTTAAAATTCGATGCGCATCGTTAGGAAATTATGATGTTATGACCGGGTAATTACACATAAATAAAACTTAAATATTATGGCATGCTTCTACATGGGAGAAAAACAAACAATAAGACGCACGACGAAAATCATAACCCACTAGCAATAAAGACCATCAATAAATAAAAATCGTCAAATATTATTATTAACCGATTATATAGGCCACCCGTGGAAATCTTTATTATCCGATTTTTCATTAGAACCTTTGGTCTCATATATTTGAAATATATGAGCTTTGAAGCTCATATATTTGAATATAGCTTGTAATTCCCGTTCCCGGTGGGCTATGACCAATTCTGCTGAATACAAACAAAGGAAATCGAGAAAGACATTACAGAAGTCCATGGTGAATACAAACATTTCAGGAGTCCATATTGAGGAATATTTCTAATGTTTTTAGAAGCAACGACTGATATTGGTAGAGACTGGTAGTCGTTGACGTTATTTTAGTTCAAACTTTTATGTCGGTGAACATGCGATTTTATTGTTAGTATCACCATTGTAATTGCGCAAGTAGCGCCGGCCTCGCATTATTCGTACCACAGAAAACGGCAGGGACTTGGATAGCAGCCAGATGGTCGGACAAGGCAAGATGTCGCGCCGTGCACTAAGAAACGTCATGTCAAGAGAAGGTTTATAATACAAATCTCAAGGTTGACATCACGCTAAGTTGCACTTCTGGCATCTCCAAGGTTCATGAGGTAGAAAACAGGAAACGATATCAAAGACAATTGACTTGCGGTCTGTTATGTCATTGCACATTGTACGTGCGGTGAAGCGAGCCTGGTTGAAAAATTGATGAAAATACCTCTAGTTGTGCTTACCTTCTTCTTAAATAAACTATTTGGAAAAGATGTTTAGTCAAAAATTAAAATTCTTTATAAATTAATGCCCTCAAAATTGCTACAGTATACAATAATTTATCAACCAGTGTTCCTATATCTAAGAAAGGTTTTGTTAGAAGTACCCTATATAAATATGATACAGATGTCATCAGCCCCTCCCCCCCCCCAAAAAAAAAAACATGCACAACACGCATGCACCTTGTGAGTGGCCCCAACTGACCGCGTTTTAGTCAAGTACAGTCGGAACCATATATGGAAATGCGTAACACCTAATCTTAGCGACTTTTTGGGCAGTAAACATTACCGTACATTATAATAATATTTTAACTCCCACAAGTACGACTCTAGTCAAATATTAATTGTAGTTGAAGGTAAGAATTACTTTGTTGAATCACAAATAATTGCGTTGATTACAAATGCAATCAGTATTGCCGTTGCCATATTTCAGGAGGCAGAAGCAAACCGTTATGCGATATCGTTACCTTTATGCCATTCAAGAACAACTCAAACAACAGGATTAGATATAAATAAGATAGGGAAAGGTCTTCATAAGAGATGCTTAATAAATTTGTTTTCGCCTAAACGTTTGGAGCCGTAAATTATAAATAAAACTCTAAAAATGGTTTCAAGTTATGTGGGACATGGTAAAAAAACGGTGCATGGTTAACTTGGAACGATTAATAATTTTGAATTTCAGGGAAATAATTTGCTCGACGCGACGAATATAAAACGGAAGTACTGTAGATACTCAATAATTTTTAAAGTGATTTTCGTTGAGAAATTGAGATAGTTTCAACCTGAACCAACCTCAAAAATTTTACAACCAAATTTTGAAATAATTTTAATTCAATAGAACAGAATTAATTCCAAACAGAAACTAAACGTTTTATCAAGATTTGTAAATTAATAATTCACTTCTTACATGAAATTTTGTATCGTGACCTCAAAAAGACGCTCATGCAGTGACAAGGGACCGAATTACAAGAACCAACATGATGCAAAAAGATGAATGTGAAGGAAGTGCCCCAAACACCTGTCCCCTCGGGCCTGGGCACTCGAGGGAAGCGGAGGGGAAAATGAACGAGGAAACCCGAGCAAGGAAGTATCGGACGATCGCTCAACCGCGACGGCGACTAAACGATAATTGGGCGACTCTCGGGATCATCTTTTGAACATCAGAAAAGTTTGAACTTTTTCTATTGCATAAAAGTACTGCTTTTAAATCCCGCAAGAAAATAAAACCAATTAAGCAAAGTGTTATTGGCCCTAATTTATTACCTTGTTAGGTGTCGGTGAACAAATACGAATTATAGTAGAAGAATAAAGAAGAACGATAATAGTCATACATCAAACCAATACCTGGATGATAGTCATCATACAACTCTTCATTGTAAAGTAGTTCGAACATTCATGATAAACATATATGAGGAACTTTCATTGTTTAGAGACACTGGATATGCAAATATCGGATCTTGAAAATGAAAATTGTAATTCGTACTTCCGAAATAGAGCAGCTCGATAGCCCCCGGCGCGGGCTGGCTTCAGGGTCGTTACAGACGCATGGGGAGTGAAAGATTTACCGTCGCACCACGTCACTTCCGCACTTAGCGCACCAACAAATTAGCGTGTAGTGCGTCATCATAGCAAACTAGTGCGTCACGCGCCATCATAGCAAAATATCTTGTCACGCGCCTTCATAACGAACTTGCGTGCAAAGCGACATCAGAACAAATTAGCGGTGTACGCGCTATCACATCTAAGGCTCTCATTAAAAAACTAGTGTTTGCCGCGCTCTCACCTGAAAACACAGATAGCGTGTGCCATGCGCTCACATGACAATAAACTATCGTCTTTCTCGCTCTCACACCACAAAAAGATAGCGCGTGTCTTGAAAGCCTTTGAATTGCCTTTACTTTGACACAAGGCATACGTACGCTTTCAAATGGTATACTCTTGCACTGCACAATCCAGATTAAATAAATTAGGCAACTTTTTCGGTGAATAACACTTTTTTTTAATGTATCGGGCTCCTTAATTGTATTGATCATTAGATTGGTGACAAAAAAAATTCTAACGGAACCTCGTGTAAAGAATATAAATTATAAATCATACAATCATACACACAAATTTGTTCGGGCTAATTTTATAAACGAAAAAAATTATTCACTACAATATTGAAAAAATGGTTGAGTGAACTGTACTGTGAGAAAAGAGCAGAGGCAAATAATTTTATTCGTATAAACAAACATGTCAGCCTCGATATGACATTTACAATATCAATATCATAGTCAATAATGATATTATGTTATTTCAATAACTCGATTTTAGCTTCACGGCTGCACGAAGCGTTTTTAGTTGAAAATTTGATCATATTTGTTATTTTATTGCCAAGAAAACTAATAGCTTTTATGATCTGTAAATCTGCAGACAGTCCTGGGGAGTGGCGGAGTTGCGTACACGCAAGGGGCACAGCAGCTACGCAAGGGGTACAGCAGCTACGCAAGGGGTACAGCAGCTACGCAAGTGGTACAGCAGCTACGCAAGGGGTACAGCAGCTACGCAAGGGGTACAGCAGCTACGCCTGGCAAGTAAAAGTACAACCTGAAGGTCGGTCTCCAGCTCGACGTGGAGTGACCATCCAGGCCACGACCTGCGCAAGCCTGCGCGGCTGCTACTAACAAACAAAATTAATTACAAAAACTTGCTTTCAACGACGAGCATTCGGTTCGTTCACTGATGATAAATACTCAAATATGAGAGTGGTGAGGCAACAAACCAATTTTGAAATCCACAAAACAAATCGATTACTCTCTTGTAAGCTCTATGACTGCGTGCTAAAAATTCTGTTTCTTTATTCTGAGATCGCGAAAACCCCATTGGAAAATTCAGAACCCTAAAAAAATTAAATAGAAGCATTAATTCAGATTTAGCCCCGAAATCGATATTAAATATATAATATTAAATCGATATGAGAGACGAAATACAACCCCTTGACAGAATGAATTTTTTAAAAAATGCATGAATAACTCAGTATTACCTCATTACGACCAGAAGAAATGTCATCAAAAATCGTGATCACGTATTACTGATGAACTGATGGCATTATTCGGATTGCATCAAGCTTTCACCTCGCGGGCTCTGTCCGTCACTTAATTGGATTGACATCGATCATCATGAAGTCCTGAATCTTATTACATTAAATCGCTATCATTCTCCATAATTTAACATCATATTAACAACAACATAACATCATATTCTCTCCATAATTTAAGAAGATGCAACAACTTGAATGAATACACGTTTTTTACTGCGTTATTTATAATTGAGGAGAAATTCACTTGAACTCTCAACAAAATTGTGCTGGTAAAAAATTGTTTAATTCTATTTAATGCAACAAAGATTTATAAATAATTCATTGCCACCACAAACTCACTTCTAGGCATATTGTCACATTATATTCCCGGCACATGTCGCGTACGAGGCATGATACACCAAACATCTCGTGAAAATGTGACACTAATTCCAGCCGAAGTGCAAACTCACTTCTAGGCATATTGTCACATTACAATATTCGCGGCACATGTCGCGTACGAGGCATGATACACCAAACATCTCGTGGAAATTTGACACTAATTCCAGCAGAAGTGGCTTCGTGTATTTACGATCAAGTGCCAGCGGTATCAGGAATAAATACTTGATTATAGCGAAGGTCAGCCTGGCGAGCTGCGCAAACGCAATTATGGATCGCTACTTGTGCGGCGTTGCAATTTCTTTATCAAAGCTTCATCATAAACGCAAATTAATATCCTATCATTAAATAAAAATACATGTATTTGTCAAATTCAGTAGTCCCTTGTGAGGAGAACAAAATTTAGGCTGTAGGCAATCTATTGAGATTTTCAATATAAATTTATATTAAAATCATAGATTTTACTATAAGTTTCAAAACCTTCAAGGATTTCAAACAGCGTTCGAGAAAAATACAACAAACGTAAAAAAATTAAATTAAAAAATTAGATTCTGGCATGAATATACGCCAAACAAAGTAGATTCCTCTGTCTGTTGCGAGACTTGTTTGCGCTACTAATAAACAGGCAAATGTTCACAAAAATGCAAAACTAAAGCAACTGCAAGTTACTATCTTCTTTTGTAGGACATCAACAGTGTGGGTGGTGAGAGTTCTATATGGCAGGGTACAGACTACACATCACCCTTATGTCATCTCTTTCAGGCGAGAGTTAACTTATACAAGATTACCGATGATAGTGTGGGTAAACAACTTCCCAGCGCAACTAACTGGCCTTCATCAAATGACAAAATTCTGACTACACACGATTCCTACACTCGTTGGGGTATAACTTCTGTGCACAGAATCCCAAAACACCAATCTGTTGGCAACACTCCGCTTGCACAGGATCTCTTCAAACCAATGTGGTGGCCACCCATAAATGTGGCGGTTTCATAAAACTACACATCGTTGCCGGCATCAGTTCAGCCAACACAGCGCGCCAGCAAAACCTGAAACAAGGCAACACTCGATCCTTGCCGATCGAGGAGCACAATGATCAGGAGGACATATCAACAGAAAGGCAGGATTCGGTTCAACATCGACCTTATTAAGGATCGAAGTGTAGGCGACCGGCCTTGAGCTGCATTCACCTTGTAGAATTTGCGCAGTGCATTAAAGACTTGCAGCTCTTTCTCCTCTTCTTCCAAACTGCACTGCATGACTATATCTGCAGCAGGTATGCCACTGAATAACAAACATATTGGGTTAGAGAAGCCAGGTATGGCCATCGGCAAATTGTGTACCACAAATCATATAGTATACCACATATAGTGTACCACAAATCATATAGTAACTAAAGAACAATTATAATTAACTGGTCACCAAGGCAGTAAGATTCCAGTTTTTCTGGCCATCTTGAAAAATATTCAGGAAGTTTATCATTAATTAACCAGGATACTTAAACGTTTATCATATCATTCTTAACTTCACAAATACTTTCAGTTCCAGCTTTGTAAATGAAATATATAATTTATTCTACAACATGAACTGAATTTTATTAAAAAAAGTCTTTCAAAAGGTGGCATTCACGCATGGTCATTAATTCGCTACAGACGAAGAGCATTGCTCGCAGAAAACCACAAACGACTGCGCTGATGCTGGCAAAGATACCACATTATTTCGATAGTTTCGGAGGAGTGATGGGGTGATCAGCAACAGAAATGAAAATGAGATGATGAAAAACAGGAAAGTAACAGAAAAAGAATGTCCTTTCTATCAACCAACCGTTCTACCACGCATTATGAACTCACAAACATAGCAGATCAACTCCCAATAAGAGATCCTCAGTTACGTGCTAGTGTGAAACAATGTCCCTGTAACGAGAAAATGGTACGGGTTTTGACCAGCTTAGACGCGCGCCAAAATACCTTTTGTAGACGTAATACTATTCACTTTGCTCATCATTCAATCAGGAAAACTTGAGAAGCATTATTCGAAATTAAATTGAGCCACTGTTTTAGCGCGATTTCAATATAACCTCATTAGTGTTGCTTTATCGTTGTTATTATTAGCCTCAGTCGCCATCATCAGGATATATTTTCTTCAAATGGCTCTAGATTTCCATTGCACGGCCTTTGGCCTCCTCAAAGCTGCTGTTACGACCATTTTCGGTGCTGTTCTATGCCTCATTAAAGGAGGACTGACGTCAGAGAAACGGCGTACAATCGATCACCATGACGAGGTAAACGTCACACGTTTCCAGTTAAATGACGTCAGCTAGAGTCGACGCACTTCAGCCATCCATCATCAAGAAATGAAGTAGCTTTCTCGACAGCCACTTTTTAGCGTTCGCAATGGAAGATACAAGATAACTATAACTAGATAGGCAAGCAAGAAATACAATTTGATAGGGGCTAAGTCTGGCTAGGAGAAACTGTTAGTTAATTTATACAGAGACAAGATCAAGTCAATAATTAATACCGAACGTTGTGGCTGGAAATGAAACTTTTCAAATGGGTGGGTTTCTTAAAAAAAAATATTATGTGAAAAGAGAATTATTAACATAACATAACATAGTGATGTCGGCGCTGAAGAGTAGGCCTGATGTCAGTGATGTGACCTGTCGCCGATTCTTACTTTTCGTGACTTGTTCATAGATCTAAAATCGTGTCATTTGACCGGATCTTTTCAGGACTGACGATAGTTTGAAATAGCTACTAGACTTCGACCGGGTTCGATATTGTGGGATATCAAGAGTAAAATGCGTCAATTGAACCTTGAGAACAGGATAGATGCCAAACCGTTCATATTGCGGTCAATTTGCAACTGCACGATTACAGAGTAAATCAGTAACGGAACAGCACACACAATCGACTTCTCTACTATAACACAGTTCCGTCAATGTACGTGTGAAAGGTTACAATTGCCATTCGATACACAACGGATTTCATTCGTGAATAACGAACTACAAACTAAGCAGGCATTTATTTGGAATGACTGATATGAACCTACATATAAAAGATGCTCAGCTCATTTCATCCCTAGTCTTACAAGGACGCTTAAAGGGACAAAGCCCCGACGTATTTCTATGGGCACGCAGGAGGAAGCAGCGAGTGGCAGAACATTCGGTGGTCGATAAATTTAATTTGGAAACTGTGTTGAATTAATGGACTAGAATTAAAATTCACACATATATTATCTTACCTTATCCCCCTAGAAGCAATCTCTGTATTTGATTTCAGTAAAACTTTGAGCTTCGAGTGAATAAAATGAAACAAATCTAACTTATATCCACTGATTAAACAACGCCTAGACGACGCAAATATTTACTCTTAGCGGGATAATAAAAAAAAAAAACACATAATAAACCTATCATAAAAAAAATCAGCTTCACTCTCAATAAAGCGAACATCAAGCAACTAACCTCATTTGAGTAATAAAATCAAAAAACCTGCCAAGAGCACTATTTTATTTATGTTCCAAACTTACCTTTAAACGGAGATGCCGATCTTCCCATCATTTTTGCATTCTATTAAACTTTGAAGCATCTTTTAGTTCATAGCGTAGCAATCATCAGGCGGTAATTTAACGGTCAATGCAAGCGAGGTATCCTAACCTAACTGATGCGCACGCGCCAACCGAGTTTCTTGCTAGCGAGACACACTACCAACAACCTTCGTCAGCTGCAGCGCAGCAGCTACTAAGCGGCGAGTAAGCGCAGAGCGGCCGGGCAGCGCTGGCCCGATTTGGCTGGCATGCACTGGAGTTGTTTTTTGTTCATATAACAGGCTATTTTTCGTTGTTAGCGGGTATTTTAGTGGCTGTGTATATTTGAGTGCACATAATTTTTTATGAGAATTTGAGTGCACATAATTTTTTTATGAGATATTCGTGAACGCGATCAACAGGGAAGAGGTTACTGCAGGAACATGCTTGTCATTTTATCGGTATGGAGGTGAAACATTCAGCAACAGTTTATCACAAAAAAAAAAAAACATTTTTTTCCGCTCGTGTTCTTTTATGTTGAATGAAATACCCTTCTTTAATCATGAACAGGATGATTACAAAAATTCAAAACATTCAAATTTAATAAAAGCGATCAGAGTTTTTAACACAAACATAAGAACTGGAAAATTTGGTTATTGAAATACGGATTTTGCGTGCTGTTTTCAAAGAATGTATCAATGCCAGCCCCTTCCTAATAACAATCTTGATAATCGAGGTCAAACGAACAAAACATGGCACACCTGCGCTAAAGCAATAGTCAATTTAACCAGGCATCTAAGTGGTTGAGGACAATATCGTGTGTGTAAAAATATATCATATCGTGACGAAGCTTTTAAGATCCCAGGCTCGTTATAAGTTCATGTTAATTAAGAGAGCACGCAAACTCATCCCAGCCTTGTATTAATAATTGTATTCAAATTAGACGACATCAATTAAAATGCTGAAACAAGAACTTATAAATTGTTGTAATAATAAAAACAATACTTGCAGTAAAAATTAAATGAATTGTAGTCGCGAGTGAAGATTTATTTTGAACAAAACGAACAAGTAATTTATTAAGGAGATTATTTTAATATTCCTCAGCGTAATACCGTCAATGAGAAGTCAATTCAATAGGTAATGAATGAGGTTGGAGGTCAGCCTGGGAGCAAAGGTCTGCACAACCAACAATATCCTTAGAGATTACATCTACTATGAGATTCTAGTTTCATTAAATTTATATTGTTGATTTAACACAACTCGAAAAAGTAGGAGTATGAATACTCGAATGTCGGCGTATGAAATCAGTTCACAATAATTTGAAGGACAAGTGACTGATAAAAGCGTATTGAAGAAAAGATGGGGCGAGTGCTGGGTGTTCAAAGGCTGCGAGATGGGTCTCATAATTTGAGAACAAAACAGATAAGTGCCCATAATTTTAAAGGATGAGGCACCCGTGAGCTTGCACTGAAGAGCGAGCAGAGTACGGAATAGAGTAGTACGGTACAGCGTAAAACGGAGCAGCGTAGTACGGAGCAGCGTAGTACGGTACAGCGTAGTACGGAGCAGCGTGGTACGGGGCAGCGTAGTACGGTACAGCGTAGTACGGAGCAGCGTAGTACAATACAGCGTAGTACGGATCAGCGTAGTACAGTACAGCGTAGTACGGGGCAGCGTAGTACAGTACAGCGTAGTACAGTACAGCGTAGTACGGATCAGCGTAGTACAGTACAGCGTAGTACAGTACAGCATAGTACAGTACAGCGTAGTACAGTACAGCGTAGTACAGTACAGAGTAGTACAGTACAGCATAGTACAGTACAGCGTAGTACAGTACAGCGTAGTACAGCACAGCGTAGTACAGTACAGCGTAGTACTGTACAGCGTAGTGCGGAGCAGCAGGCAGCGACCGGCTGGAGCCAGGAGAGCTGCAGGCTTCATGCGGCGGATGAGTCAGAGCGCTGGAGTTGGCCGAGCTGGCGACCCACAAGGCAGGACAAGGCTGCACGTAACTCGCCGCCGCGGCCCCTGCTTCCATAACTCGTGCTACGGCGGCCTGCTGGACAACTGGGGGCACCAGTAACACGGCCACACCAGCAAAATGATTTGCTGGTGTCAGGCACTAGCGACAAGTGCCTGACACCAGCAAAACATATAGTCGCTAGTGATGGCACTAGCGAGTTACTGGTTTTCTGAATATCCAGAAATATTTTGCTTTCGCCTGCAGCATGTTTATGACACCAGACACCAGTAAAGTTTTGGTATTACATTCGGCATTTTAGTATTACTAGCAATATTTGAAGTCACCAGCAGCATGCAGATATCCTCAGCAACATGTTGATACAATTAGAAGTAATTGGTTGATAACGCAGGGCATCATATAGCAACATCAGAAACAGGTTTATACACTAGATGGATGTCGATGACACTAACAACATGTGTTAGTACATGTGACACATTGTACTAACACTATGTTGAGGTCACCAACACCATATCAATGTACTATAAGCAACATGCCAATTTTAAAGCATGACCGAAATGCCAAGCACTGAGAATGCATATCAAACAACAGGCCAAACAGCTACCAGAAATAAACCAATTGTAACATACCAGCCTCACCAACGCATTTCTCAGCTTTGTTTCAAGGCGTTAATTATGGCGGGCGTTCGCCTTCGGCACTACGAACACGAGACGCAATATCACGAGCCTGGCTGCCCAAAACCTAAATAATTCTTGGCATTTCCTTAGGATGACGTGCATAAAATTTAATGGCTTCTTTAAGAATGCAAGACCGACTCCGCTGCTCCCATTTTTTTCGTTGAATGAACGATGAGCAAGCCATGCGACGTGTCAACTGCATTCGATCCATGCGAACGGCATGACAAACACAAACTTCCTTATTCATTAATGCCACGGAATATCGTTATCATTCGTCATTGAAAAAACGATTTCAATAAGCATTATCACTCATTTGCGTAACTAAATACGTTGTAATGGTATAGACTCCAGTTCTAAAGAATATTTAGTAATCGAAATTGTTAAAAAAATATATATATATATTATTATTTTTTGTAATACTCAATTATTCAGATTTTTATTCATAGCAAATTAGTTAATTCATAATTAGTAGGTTCCTATTTATGTGTAATCGGTAATTTTATGGTGTTCTGCACCGGTGTGCGATGATTATCGTGTCACTTATAGGTTTGTGAAAGAGGAGGGATACGAGCGGGAGAAGCCAGATAGCACCGGACAAGAGACGAATGAGGCAAGCGTCATTTCACCTGAATTTCTACCAATTCCTTGGTCACTTTTCTTCTGGATGACTAGATCAACCGTAAAGGCCTAGGATCAGTTATAACGCCGTGTTCCTGAAATGATCAATCATAAGAATTGCCTTACTACGAACCAAAAATGCAACTCGTGTAAAGACAGACGGTGCTGAAGTGTCCTTTGATGACGTGAATTATTTCTTAGTAAATCTTCGTGCTGAAAAACGAATCGAATCAACTCTATGTAAGATTGCACATCTTTGAATATTAAGAGAGCTTAATGGACGTAATTGGCCGCGGTGCTGATTCCGTTGAATCCCCATCACCCGTAACGGTCCCGGCTCATCAAATGAAATCATCGCGATTGTGGGAAGAGTGGAATATTTACTTGAAAATTTGTCATTGAAAGAAAACCGCATCTATACCTATTTGTCATTGTATGATTTAACGGCTAGTATCTGATCAACTCTGGAGACGTCAAGATAACCCCTGTAAGTTAAATATAGCATTTGAGACAATTGCTGTATTATAAAGACAATTGCTGCAGGGTGTGGATCTTCCGTGTGATTGAATAGAACGATTATTGTTATTTATTATATTGAAATAATTATCTTTTATTGCAATAAATGTTTATTTACTGAGGCCTTACAATAACCTTTGGTTTCAGCGTATTTTGTTCATGATTATGACTTCATAACTTGCACCATGATCACCTGCAGCCAGGCTGGTGTCAGATTATCTCGCCAACGCAATGTATAGTAGGCTAACGATCATGGTCAGTACATGCTAGTGGTTCCCCGCTACAACGTTGCTGGTAACCCCACAATAAACCAAGTGCATTATAGGTCATGCGAAGCCAGCACAACGAAAATAACGCATTTGCTGTGTCCCCCAATAACCAGGCGTGTATAGACATTAATTACGAGTGCATGTCCAGAGGTCATCAACATTACGTATATTTAAATCAATAGCGATCGACCTTTTACCAAGTGCTTCCTAAAAACATGTTGCATGAATCTACGAAACAAGGCGGTTGTGAATATTATAATCACTAATAATAGTTAGCAAAATGTCAATTTGGTTCAGTTATTAAAGTATGACGCTGCGATTCATGCTAAATGCGACTTCCTTTTTCGAACGCGCGTGCTAGCCATGACAATGAAGCCATTACGGAGGCGGCATTGCAGTGACAGTAATGAGTCATGGTTCCATGTAGGGGGACGGGCTATCAAAAAGCAACACGAGCGATCGTTGTGATAATTGTAACCTTGACGTGACGATTCGACGTCGCGGCATGCTTATCGCCATCATGCTCGCTGCATGCAGTGGTGAGGGATGCATGGCATCGCAGTCTACGACCTGAATAATTATCTTCATTAATTACAGTAATCAATTAACAACGATATATTAGCGCAAGGAACGTAAACATTGCAGTCTATGAACTGAATGATTAACTCCATTAATTAAAGTAATATATTTCCAGGAATATAACAACAATAAAGTAATGTATTAACAACGGTGTATTAATTATGGTGCGCAATGAGCGATAAGTGACAACTACGTCCAGCAAGTTCAAAGTACAAAAAAATATAACTCAGTACTCACTGAAGTGAGTGACAGAGAGCGCATTTTCTCGTCGACGAAAACTTGAGGTCACGGACGGACAAACGGACGGACGGACGGACGGACAGACAGACAGACGGACATGGCGAGCACAATAGTGCATTTTTTCCATAAATGAAAAAATGCGCTAAAAAGGGGATTGATGTCTTGGTTTTCACGACACGATAAACTCTAATCTGTAAATGATGGCCAAGCCGCCTCGACCAGGAATGCCCTACAGTTCGCGGCTTGAAATCGAATGTGTATTGGTGATGATTGATGAATATGGTTGAACTCAATGATGAATTTGAGTTGCTCCATGATTCAACAACCTTGCTTTAACAACAGTAGAAGTTCAAACCCATGCACCCCATCCCGATACGGGGCCTCCATCTAACGATATCAAATTAAGCACTTATACACGTAATATTTTATATCGAAATAAAAAGGAATGTATAATATTTATTGCGCGACAAGACAGCGGTGTCTCGTATGCAATTCCGAAAAGGAATAGAAAGAAAAATATGTATATAGATTACAAGACAGAGAGCAGCTTTTTCTTGCACCTAAGAACAAGACAATCCCTAACAACACTAACAGGAAAAACATCTTCAAAACACCGATTGTATGGGAATGCAGTTTGGGGATGGAAGACTGCACCAAGAATCCTTGCACAACAATATACAATATGATTGCGGTACTCAGAATAAAATAGGTAAATCAGGGTTGCTTTTTATTATTGCTGATGATTTTCATATTTAATGGCTCGAGTCAAAGTTTTGCAGAATTTATTTGGGAGTCCGCAGGGGGCCATGAGTGCCTTTTGCAGGATAAAAACCGACTCGTGAGAAAAATTGCCGATTCCATGGTGAATATTATTACGTTAAATCTATCACCATATAATTTAAATGTTTGTTAGACTTATCGATCATTTTTAGTTTTCCTAAATTGATGTGTATTAACAAACTTAATATGACTTTTATTATCTTTATATGAATGTACACATTTTTTGATGGAATAATTTCTCGAAAGAACAGAAACAATGTATTGTTGTTAAAATCCATAGAGATGACTGAACTTAAGTCACCAGCAGGGAATGCGACAACGTCTCTTATCGAGCGGTAAAAATGCAAGAAGTTACCAAAAGTTAATGTGAAGAACTGAACTTGACACCGGGAGTTGAGAGGAGAGGAGGTCTCGGTGGGCGAAGATATAAACAGAGACATTTTCAAAATACATGAAAATTAGTGCCAGTTAGGCTTTAAAAATTCGATCACTTTTCATCTATAAATTACTGTGAAAAAAGTAATACGATGAAGTAATACGATTTAGCTGAAAATTAGAAAACATTTCGATAAATTTCATGATTGCAGTGGCTTTTTGGTTGAAATTTTGAAGATAAGCTTAATTTATTTGTTAGCTGATCAAAATTCGAAACAATTGTAGAACGTTGAACCGTTGTTGGTAAAAATAAGATTAGCATCGTTATCATTAAAACAGAAAAAATCGGAATCTGTTTCGACATAGCAAGACATGAATCGCGGAATTTCAAATGCTCATTTCAATTTAGAGTTATGCTGCATTTTTTCCATGACGTTTCCATAAAACCTATATGGATTTAAGGCTCCGTTTAGGTCAAGACTTTATGTGATTCTAAATTCTATGAGATTATTCAACTGTCAAGATTATTTATTATTCAAGGTTTTGCGCTTCCATTCAGGCACATGGCGGCAACTTATTCGTCACCACGGAGCTAAGTGTTTGTGAATAACATCACCTCCTAGACTTATACGTACTATAGCACTAACGTCGTTGGTGACGTATATACCTATACCTAAACGTGTACTGTAGCACTAACGTCGTTGGTGACGTATACTATAGCACTAACGTCGTTGGTGACGTATATACCTATACCTAAACGTGTACTGTAGCACTAACGTCGTTGGTGACGTATACTATACCTATACCTAAACGTATACTATAGCACTAACGTCGTTGGTGACGTACACTATACCTATACCTAAACGTATACTATAGCACTAACGTCGTTGGTGACGTATACTATACCTATACCTAAACGTATACTATAGCACTAACGTCGTTGGTGACGTATATACCTATACCTAAACGTGTACTGTAGCACTAACGTCGTTGGTGACGTATACTATAGCACTAACGTCGTTGGTGACGTATATACCTATACCTAAACGTTTACTATAGCACTAACGTCGTTGGTGACGTCGCCGTAGTGGGCGTGCTGCTCCGTCTCCCTGGAGTGCTGGTGCTCCTGCCTGCTGTTGACGTAGCGCTCCACCTTCTCTGAGGTGACCAGACTGCCTGGCACCGCCACCCACCCCTCGCCGGGGGGCAGCAACGCGACAGCGTCGGTCTGACCCTCAGGCTTCAGGTTCTGAGGGACGAAGGCAGACGAAATTTAGTTTTTGGCTGATGCCAATGTCACTAAGAAGAGAATTATTAATGAGGGTGAGAAGAAATCCAATGAGGGTGAGAAGAAACACAGTTCAGTGAAAGCAATCGTGGTACAGTTAGAGGAATATAGTCATTTTGATGGAGGGAAGGAAAAATTTTGAGTGATGGAGAGAACTTTGCAGGAGCGGATCCAATTTTAGAAAGAGAAATGCTTTCTGACGAAGGAAAAGTTATAAAACTCAGCCCCATTCCAGAGTTGAAAACTATAACTGAGGTAATACCGCAATATAACTATGACAACCTATATAAATCTTATAAAAATGAGCCCTTGAGAGACACACTATTTCTGACACATGGAGTCAATAAAAGGTATTAACTATCATAAAAACTATGACTACAAAGAGGGAATATTATAACAGTAGAAGAAGGACAATATGTAACGAAAAACAACATCGCCTGGTAATTGGTCAAGTTCAATTGCAGAAATAACTCGATAGGCTCAATGGAAACATGGAAACTTGAGGAAAGCGGCTTGCGAATATACTCAGAAGAGAAGATTATCCAGGGCTGGAAAATAAATTTCCTTGAGTAATCAGTCATTTTTCATCTCATTCAACGATTACAATAAGATGTAATATCATAAGTTACATTTTAACATTTTTTTGCAATGATAAAACCATACAAAGGTTGTCGATTTTGTGATTCTAGTATTGCTTGGCATCATTAACGCCTGCAACTTCTTGCAATGAACAATAAAAAGCAACAAGGAAGTGACATCAAGGTTGAGTTTTAACAGACGAGGCAGTTATCATGGTTTCCAGTTGGTGAAATTTTGGAAAATGCTTCGATCAGCTACAAAGACTTATTAATTGTACACCGAAATTCTCAAGAGCAAGGGATAAAGAAACATGAGCGTAAGCGAGGACACGATTCCCCCAAATGTGTTAGGGGGAGCATGAATTTAAAAACTAAAAAATTTAGACTTTTCATGTTTTTTGGCTCACTTTAAAAGTCCAAAAATTGCGCATCTAAAGAGCACAGAGCCATGTTTAATTGTGCGTTCATTTGTTCGTTAACGACAGTCGTCGAAAAGTGGATAAAAGCTATACATTAAATGACCACAAATTTCAGTTTTTTGGCTCTCCTGAAAACTTGAAATTTTCATCTTAGAAATCGATCTCCTATGATTTTCAAGCTACAGCGTTGAGAGACAAACCATTCGATTCTTAAAGACCATATCTAGCAATCATCCGGTCACTTTTTCTGATTTCTTTTTTGTTTTGATTAAATGTTGAAAAAATATAACTCAGTACTTACTGCAGTGAGTGACAGAGAGCGCATTTTCTCGTCGACGAAAACTTGAGGTCACGGACAGACGGACGGACAGACGGACAGACAGACAGACGGACGGACGGACATGGCGATCACAATAGTGCATTTTTTCCATAAATGAGAAAATGCGCTAAAAACATGAGGGCGAGAAAAAATAAATAAACCATGAATTTAAAGTTTTCTTTCTGCTTTTGGAAAAATTTACATGAACAAAAAAGTCTAAGATTTCTATTTTACATATATGTACCCAGTTTCAACATGATCCGTCCATAAATGATTTTTTTGCTATACATGCTTCCCTTAAGTTAGTTTCGTGCAGTATATATAGATGTTTTGAGACAGATAACGGATTCTCAAATTTTGTGATACGTAATTCGCCTTCCGATTAACATAGAATTTCGCCTTCGGTATTATATGCAAGTTCAACTAAATTTAGACGAAATGAATAAGGTAAAAGGAAAGATAGAAAACCCAGGGCATTTTAATACATCAAGCCTACACTTCAGCGCCGAGATCAATATGTTATGTTATGTTATTCGATGCCTATTTTGTATTTTGTGGGTCATCCTAACCTATTTGGGCTGGGCAAAAAGGTGTATCAGTGCTACGTCCGCTTTCTACTCGTGCTCCGGTTGAGAGAGGGCGTCAGTATTCGGCAAATATGATCCAATCATTTTTTTAGAATGAGTTTGAAAGTTAATAAATAGAAAAAATCACCCGCGGCTATTCGCAGTTAGTACGACCTTATTGTTTCACTAAAGTCATTTTACATCAAAGTCATTTGACAATGCATTATATTTATTTACCGTATTTATTGGTAACTTAACCAACGTTTAGATTTCTTACTTCATGGTTACCTCATATAAGCAGAGCTGGGCAGCGCTACTTTGAAATGTAGCGGCCTCTACCGCTACCGCTACATGCTCTAGGTAAATGTAGCGGGCGCTAACGCTACCGCTACCGCTACACCCCCTAGATTGTAGCGCCGCTCCCGCTACCGCTACTAACAATGTAGCGGCCGCTACATGTAGCGCACTACTGCCCACCTCTGGTAGCAACTAACATGTTGACACTAGTAACAGGCTGGGGTTGACAACATTACACCGAAATCTTTCGTACAGTTTTATTCTGTAATTTTTATTATGTATGTATCATGCTGGCTTTTAAATAATATTTAATACTATTAAGTAAAATCTAAAGGCTTTATTCCGATTAACAAAGAATTTGTATAAATTTAGCGGTAGCGCTGTAGCGGCAAAACCTCGTATTGCTACTTAAATATGTAGCGGGCGCTACCGCTACCGCTACAATTGCTTAAATTTAGCGCCGCTACCGCTACTGAAAGTAGCGGCCGCTATACATGTAGCGCGCTACTGCCCACCTCTGCATATAAGTGACCTTGACTTTCTCCATCGACGTAGTTATTTCTACCTTTTAGATTCCGACATCGTCCACTCGTGTTATTTTATCAAGTAAATGTTTCCATTTCACTTCTGACATCATCATCCCCAAGTCTTACTAAACCGATGTCAATATCTCCTCATATTCATTACGTCATCTTCGCCTTGTCTCGCTATACTTGTCTGAATGTTTGGCACACTCACATAGTCTCGTGACTTACACAACATAGAACTGCTGCCACGGGGCGACTCCTCACCTCGTCAGCGAAGGTCTCCTTGACTTGCGTGTCCTCCGTGACGTCCTCGGTGACGGTCGGGCCAGAGTCGCCCACCACTCGGCCGTCCTCCAGCAGCAGGTCGCGCTGCGTCCTGCGCTCGATGTTCTTGGTGGTGGTGGTGGCCTTGCGTCTCTTGTGGACCACCTCCTCTGCAACGCATACGGTACGAGTAGGTGTTGATGGTACGAGTAAGTGATGATGGTACTAGTAGGTGCTGATGGTACGAGTAGGTGCTGATGGTACGAGTAGGTGCTGATGGTAAGGCTAGGTGCTGATGGTACGAGTAGGTGCTGATGGTACGAGTAGGTGATGATGGTACGAGTATGTGCTGATGGTACGAGTGGTGATGATGGTACGAGTACTGATGATGGTACGAGTAAGTGATGATGGTACGAGTATGTGCTGATAGCACGAGTAGGTGATAATGGTACGAGTAGGTGCTGATGGTACGAGTAGGTGCTGATGGTACGAGTAGGTGCTGATGGTAAGGCTAGGTGCTGATTGTACGAGTAGGTGCTGATGGTACGAGTAGGTGCTGATGGTACGAGTAGGTGATGATGGTACGAGTAGGTGTTGATGGTACGAGTAGGTGATGATGGTACGAGTAGGTGATGATGGTACGAGTAGGTGTTGATGGTACGAGTAGGTGCTGATAAAAATAAGAATGCTAGCTAAATGCACGTGAATTGATGATTGGGTAAGGGCAACCTCCGTGCGAGGAACATTCAGTCATGAGCAACTGGTCAATAACAAAATTCACAGAGCAATAAATCCTGGCAGTGTAAACTTAAACAGTGCATCTCACACAATATATGCAGATGGAGTAAAATAATTGAGATCCCAACGAATTTTTACTAACTGTAACGCAGCAATAAAAATTTAATTAAACACTGATAACCAAAGAACAGTATTAATTAAATAACTGTTGGCAGTGAGAAAAACAAATTTCGCAGGCACCTCCCGAGTAACACATGCAATCAATGGAACTACCATGTGAACAATGGTAGTGATGGCTTAATAAGAGTGGTAATTACAGACCTGTGATAGGAACAGGGCAATTACAATTACAAACTTATCACTCCTTCCGCGCCACAATGTCATAAGTAACCGCATTTGACATTCCAGAGATGGACGAAGCCAACAGAAGCTCACCTTCTTTAACAGTTTCGAACACTTCCCCGTCGTCGTCCTGAGGAAGGATAATGAACATTAGCCTCCAATAAAAGGTTAGAATCGCCTTTAAAAAATACATCAACTTCCCATAGAAGAAAATGATTATTGTGATAATTATTCTAGTTATTATTATAATGTATATTATAGATCAATGCGGCCAAAATTTACCAAAAATTCTTGAACGTTAAAATCGATATTATTTCTATGCAACGATAAGTAGTAAAGAAGAGCAAGAGGTTTCAGGGTTCGTGCGCAGCAATTCAGAATTTAGGTTACCCAATACTCGTAGTTTCATATCCGGTTATTCATTGGGTGGCCGTTTAAAAGAACTTGCATACAACATTGAGTTTCATGCTGCCCAAAAATTTATGCATAAAAACTTCATTTTAGCAAAAATGGAGCATTTAATCTCGAATAAAAATAGCCTCGTGAGGATTTTTCTATTTTAATTTCACGTTAAAAAATTTATAAAATTAAATAGGGCACATAAGATTACCTCGCTTATTAAAACAGATAAGATAATTACTGGAAATGATCCCGGCTCTAGAAATTTCTCTATTCATGAATGTAGCTTCTATATTTACCTTAGAATAAGCTTGACTCATGGGGGTTGCCTCGCTCATGAATAGTGGCAATATTTTTCTACGAAATGATCTTGGCTTTCGAAATTTCCCTACTTAATTTTCCCCAGCCTTTATATTTACCGAGAAATAAGCTTGGTTAGTCTCTTTTCCACACAAATTATTGTAAAAAATAAAAAGAATGAGAATAAATAAGGAGCTACTGACGGTGAGCAGCGCGGCTGGAGGGCCCGACTGGTAGTATCGCGTGGCGATGACGCCGGACGGTGCGGGGCCCAGGGGGCCTCCTGCCCCCCTCCCAGTCACTGGCATCCTGGAGACAAACGTTGCATCTTAATTCCTATATCATAAAAGTGGTGTAATACAAGTAATACGGCACTGCAGGCTATATTATATACTTACTCAACTTAATTCTCTCTGCGCCTGAAGGCGCAATAAGGCTTGGACGTCATTCCTTCACTGGGTCCGGTTTGAAGCTGCCTGCCGTGCTATGTTCCACGAGTTTTAGCCTGCACTGTTTATCTCTTCCACCATTCGCCTCCAAGTTGTTTTTGGGCGGCCTCTCTTCCTTCTTTCTCCCTTCAGGTGCCCACCCGAGAGCCACAGCACAGTCGCTTGCACTGTCCTTCCACAACACATGTCCCACCCAGTTCCACCTCCGTCTCCTCACCACATTACTGATTTTCTCCACCTCTGTCATATCAAGAACTGACTTGTTTGAGATGAGTTGCTGCTATCGGATCTTGCAAAACTTCCATAAGCATTTGGTTTAGAAGATATCCAGCTTCTTCTCATCTCCCACGGTTAGATTCCATGTCTCGCATCCGTATAACAGAAATTAATGACCCAAGATGTAGAATAGGGAGGTTTTGGTCTTCCTGCTGATGTTGCTGGACTGCCAGATGTTTGATAGCCTTTTGAACTGCGCGCTTGCCATTGCCGCGCTTGCCATAATAAAATACGATAGCAGCGGACTATATTATATACACTAAACATATAATACAATACGGTACCAGCAGATCATATTATATACACTAAACATATTAGGCAATGCGGTACAGCAGGCTATATTATCTATCTCAAGCATATAATGCAATACAAACTTTAGTAATTAAAAGATTGTGAAAGAAGTTCAAAATATATTGAAAGATCTAATAGCGGTTCTCGTGTTCAGGGAGGAATCATGTGGATAAGGAGCTTCAAAAGTTAAACGCAATAACAAATGAAAACATATAGATATAGAGCGAGACGATGAAGAAATTTTCAGATCATTTCAAGGACTTAAAATATCCTCGGCATAGACGTAGATCATTTATTAAACAAATTATGAAACTACGCATTGGAAAGCCAGTAATTATCTTATTACTTGGCAAGAGACCAACTAAACCAATTCTTCAGTGACATTCTTAAATTGAAAAGGAAATAGTTATATAAAACAATCATATTATGGCAATTTTGCATTTTTTACTGTTTGTATATCGGAGCCACCAAAAACCAATTATAAAAATATCCAAGGCGCCAGCTGCCTGCTTTACACGAGTACTATACAACAGGATCATGCTACCGCTTTCCTGATCTTAGTACATTAAAATATACATGTGCATTAAACCATAATTTACGTTATAAAAATCTAAAGCTCATAGCGTGACGACTTCCTACGTCTGCGGCCCTACAATGGCTCAAGAGGCGTCGCTCGCTCGTCCAGGTGTCGCTGCTCAAGGCAATCCAGCAGCTCATCCCTCTAAGGAGGTAAGCAAGGGCAAAGTTGTTGTACAATGGCTACAAAACTATATTTAAACAGCTAGGAAGTAAACAGTCACCTCTCTAAAAACAATCATATGGAATGCTCAGCTTCTAGGAACGCATTAAATGTTACTTTGCCTTGAGTTCAGAGTTTGATAAGATTCGTTGGAAGGATATTACGCAAAGCAAGGCCGGCTCCTCTGAATGCGACCTCGCGCTATCGACGGTCGTAAATTTGAATGAGGAGCGTGTTATGAGAACACCCGTTAAAAGGAGATGTGAATCATTTTCAATTATGGCTTGGTAGCACACTGATTATTCCAAGAACTATACCGTTCAAGTTCAGAATAATATAGCGCAAGATCTTAAGAATATTGGCCATATCTGAACCGAAAACTTCTCAGAAGAAACATTCTAGTTAATTTGTCAGCCCAGAATTATTTTGCAGACAGTAACGCAAAGGACAGATTCGTACTTTTACGGGCAGGTGAACAAGCTCGAACAATGTTACGTACAGCGAGGGCTGTCTGAGCATTCCCATATAATCCATTGACTGGATCGTTAACCTGCCATGCAAATGTCGCGTAACGGACTTCGTGACTTGCACTGAGCAGTCTTCTACGGTGCGCCGATCGACTGCAAATCTTGGTTGGCCCTCCTCTTCTATATGTGTTCCATGGAATGTTGTTTACGCGGTGACACGGGCGATGCAAGTGTGAGGCGAGGCAATAACACGGGCGATCATGTGTGTGGAGGGCGGATAGCCTGCGATGCCGATGCAAAACGCAAGATGGGCTCATCAGATGCGAGCCCACAACAGAATAGGGCAGTGAAGAATATATCTGGTACTTCCATACTTTTCTTGTAGTAAAATGATCATAGCTATTATTGGAAGATAAGTCGAAATTGATCCTCAACCATGGTTATGTGAGAAGATGACGATGATGAATGAATTGTAAACGTAATGATAAAACCCAATACATTTTCACTGTGACTGATCCTTGAATAAATTTCCACGCATTTAAAACTTTTTGCAGAAATTTCTTCATATATTTACATGGGAGAAATACTTTCTCCGTTAAGGCGTAGAGTCTGGACTTATGAGATCGCAGCAAACGAGAGATTAAAAATTACTAGAAAACACGGCAGGGAAAGTCGAATTAAAACGCGTATGTAAGAATGGTTGGAAGTGGCAGATGGCACAATGTAAGCATGACATTTACCGTGCTTGTGGTCATGCGCACTCCAGTCAACGTCATTGCAATCAATCGAATGCAAAAGTGAGAGTCAGTTTATAAACTTCACTAGCATAAGGATTCATTGCATGTGACGTAATTCGCGCAATTTTATTTCATAACCAAGTTTTTTTATGTTACTTTTTGAAACATATTGAGGGGATACCATAACGGATTTCCGAAAAAGATCGACAGAAACATGTATTTATAATAAAATATCTTCAATTTATCAATATTTACGACGTCATTCATAACACCGAACTGAACTTTCGATAATCAAAGAATTTACAAGCATTCGAGACTACTTGACAATCTAAAATCAAATAAAAGTATAATATCCATAAAAATGGCGAAAATTTTCAATATATTCTTTACTGCATTTGTGATAAACTTTTTTTGCCATTTTTTGTTACTAAATTCCAATAAGTTACGATTGTCGGAATAATTCTGAAAACAATTGTTCACGGTCGCCACGCAGATCTTTGTGTTGTTGAGAGCTCGGAGTCTTCATGCGTTGGCTGAGAGTAGGTCTGCGTGGGACGGTGAGTATGGCGGTGGTGTGGATCATCACTTGCAGCGCGTCGAAGTTCATCATGTGGGAAAATTCTAATATTTTCATTCATAAAATGAATGATCACATTCAGTATTTACCAAGCATTTAATTAGTTGTACGAGACTGACATTTAAAGCTGTATCGTTTCACATCACTTCAGTTGGTTATATAACAAAATATCCGATTCTTGCCAACTTTTTGTGCTCATAATCATCGCAGGATTGTGCGAACATCAATACAAAAAATAACATATTCCTTTGCAGAGGTATACACGTACTGAGAAGGGTTGAAGCTGTGAAGGCTAATAGTATTCGAAGGTCTTTGTGCTTGCAGTCACGAACAGGATGCGACCGCTAGATTAGGACAAAGATAGCAACGCTGCGATGCACAGAACCTGACGCTGCGATAGGCGTGAAGGTTGTTGTGCTGGAAGGATCCTGCCGTGAAGCCTATCATAAGCACCATACCGTAAATTGATATAAAGTTGGGCTGATGGTTCAGTGAAAAGTTCTTCCCTTCTTTACGAGGTTAGGGAGAGAATGGACAAGATAATTTTTCTTTCATAGCTGATAGCAGACAACACGAAAAAAATTGAGTAGTCTTGCTTCTCAGGTCAGGAAATCAATGTTTTGAAGTCAATTTCGGAACTCTTGGTGTTGGCATGTAGTAAGGAAAGAAATAACAAAAAAAGAATGCCGAATTTCCAGCTGCCTTTTATGTTACATATACTATACGAGCTATATTCAAACGATATTGAAATGAGAACATTGAAAATTGACTATATTGATAAACGTATTATTAGCACGCAGCGTCCTCGTAATACCCAAAACGTACTGAGCGTATATCTTATATCTCAAGACTCAGTACGTAGGACCTTATACAATCGATACAAATGTTTATTATTTATTACATCGATACAAATGTTACAAACGCTTCACAACAGCTGCTAAGTGCAGATTCGTATTCGGTGTGTTTAGTTATAAGAGCCAACTCGTGAGAAGCAGATGGTATCATGAGAATGTGACTGCACATGGCAATGCCCCATGTCATGTGCCATGTGGGTGTCGCAGCGCATGGAGAGCTCCCCCGCAAGGCGCCATGTGGGTGTCGCAGCGCATGGAGTGATGTAGCGTGCATAACCGCGCTTATACTGACAAGATTCTAAAGTTCGCACCTTACGTAAAAATGTAATGAGGATCTATTTAAAAACACCAGCAGTCATCAAAAGCTGGGATCAAACATAGTAGTAACTGGTAAGAAACATCAACAATGGGGGAAGTGAAATAAACGAAGATATACGCAATTATGACAGCTGACGCTCAAGCAGTTCGTTCAGACAGAAAGCTGGGATTGAACAATGCACGAGGTCAAGGTTACCTCAGGCAGGAACTGATGAGCAAGCTCAGGGAATCGTTTAAATTCCCGACGGTTACTCACAATTGGGCAAGGTTGTCTCAACTTCCTGTGCAGTTTTAAGGAAAAAATTTACACTTTTGCTATTCATTTACACTTGATTCAAATTCTCAACCTTTGTCAACACTAGATAGTTGTAGGGTTGCACTAACGCTCATGCACCGTAGAGCTTCACTAACGCTTTAGTGTCGTAGAGCTTCACTAACGCTGTAGTGTCGTAGAGCTTCACTAACGCTTTAGTTTCGTAGAGCTTCACTAACGTTCATGTGCCGTAGAGCTGCACTAACGCTTTAGTGTCGTAGAGCTTCACTAACGCTCATGTGCCGTAGAACTTCACCAACGCTTCATTACCTGCTGAGCTTCACTAACGTTCTATTGCCGTAGAGCTTCACCAACGCTTCATTAACAGCAGAGCTTCACTAACACTTTAGTGCCGTAAAGCTTCATGCACTAACGCCTTAGTGCCGCAGAGCTTCACTAACACTTTATAGTGCCGTAGAGCTTCACTAACGCCATAGTGCCGCAGAGCTTCACTAACCGCAGAGCTTCACTAACACTTTAGTGCCGTAGAGCTTCACTAACGCTTTAGTGCCGAAGAGCTTTACTTACGCTCTATTGTTGCAAAGCTGTAAAGTGAGCACATGTGGCTATGAAACGCATTAAACATTAATAGCAAGTCAGCCGTTGTACGTCTGTACGTACGTCCGTCCGTAGAACGCTTGCATTGGGCTCAAGCTTACTATTCACGTCCCGACGAAGTGCTTGCGCATTAAATTATTGTTTTTCGCACGCACTAGCTTACTTACATTTACGTTTCGAGAACCTTATTGATGTTGCACAGTAATGCAGTATAATGATTTGTCAATTACAATCAGCAAATATGTGAACCAATACACATTTTACGATATGATATAAGTTGGTCCTTACTTTCCTAAGGCCATGAGGCCTTGGAACAGATTAAAATCTCGTCATATTTATAGTTTGATAAGCCCAGCAACAGCTGTTCACTCAGGTTAAGCTGTTCCTGTGAATGAACTTCTGTTTGGATGTTTAATTCCAGCCTGCGTCAGAGTGGCATTGTATGTTTCGTATGACAGAGTGCGTTAAGTTATCATGTTCCAAAACTTAACTACCACTCTAATTACTCGTGTACTAAAGTTGCTAATGCACAAGATTCGATATACTAATTTGGTAATTTGTACAACTAATGTAAAGGAACATGTAGTAAAATTATAGTGCAAATAGTAAATACAATCCTGCGTGAATATTGCGCAAAATAACTAGTTAGAACAAACAAATATTATTGTAATAAAATATTACTGCACGAGTTACTATGCATATAACTTGATGTATCAATTTCTCAGCTATTGTATTAATTTCTAACTCGGAACTGAATTCTCAGGCAGTTGGCCCGCTACGTGTAGTGAGATCAGATGACTATTTCTACAGCTCTAGCCGGGCGCGCTAGACGTATAGGGCACAACCCCACACAAATATATGTATATACAACCAACCTAGTTATGCGCCAGATCCCTGTTCTTTATCTCCAACATTATTTTCTATTTCTCATTCCCCTTATTAGCCACACGGTGCCATCTTTTCCACACTTTTCTTGTGGCACCACAACAACAACAGCGGACGGTACATGGCCGACCGAGCTCATGGCAGCTGGTCGAGCAGGCCGAGCTCAGGCTCCCACAGTATAAGCCGGACCATGCCCAGACGCTAATGCCCCCACAATGCCCGACTTTATCATGAGCGCATCATCGTGGCCCAGTAGCAGGTCTATAATGGTTTTTTAAATAAGGTGCTCGTGACTTTATGGTTCATTTATTTTATTTTATCCATTATTTTGAGAAAATAATAAAGAGAGTGTGAGAGGCAGCATTAAATCCGACTTCGATACGATTTTATTTTATAGGTTTCATGCGTGATTCACAAGTCGCAAATAAGGAAATTCCCTAGTTTTACGACATGAAGTATATATATCATGAAGTGAAGAGCAATGTACTGCCCCTCGGCCGGCTGATGGCCTCGAGGCATGGGTGAGAGAAAGCGAAATGTCCTGTTCAGTGAAACTCAAGGTCGTTCATATGTGGTGGCAGGGTCGTGAACCCTGGACAACCTGGTAAACATCGTTGGTTGCTGCATCCAATACACTTGTATACAAGTGTTTACGTACGTACGTAATAATTCAAGTACGTCTTGATATAGAAAAATGACTTTCATTTTACGATAGGTTTGTTGAACGGATGTTATTTGAGTAATTTTGACAATCTTGATCTTAAGCTCTTAATCGTGCTCTCAAAATTAAGAAGCTTTTTTTAGTACGTTATATATGACGTCCTAATCGCAATATTATTAATAAGAATTTTCTCAAGTTATTACGTTTTCATCTTGATTAATGTTATACAAAACCAAAAAAAAAAAACCTTCCGGCACCAAACCGAGTTAGTCATGTGTAGGTTCATCACTACAAAATATATTTACTCAATCCATCATTTAACGATCTGCAGTAAAATTCATTACGTAAAATGAAGCTAAGATCAACGATGATAAATCTGATGTGCAAATCAATCAAAAGAGCCTTTGATATATAATCAGATTTCGCCATTATAATATCGAAAATTAGTTCAGATGAGCTAGACGAGTTTCACACTCACTTTGCGGGAACAGGAGACAGTCGAGATGAAAGTCAGCACATCGGCGCGCCGTCAGTAATTATTACGAGTCCTGAAAAGAAAGAGAATAGCATCAAATATCAAAATCATGGATTGAAAATGCTACCAAAAATCCACTCATGGCTGCAGATGATAAATTAAATTGTCACATCGCATTTAAAACTCATAGATACAGTTCACCGATAGACTTAGTGGTGGAATAAAAGCATCCAATTAAATTTTTATAATATGCTGTATCATAAGCATATAATTTGAATCACAAATGTTCGTCTTTCCTATAGGCATGCTATTCAATGTGAAGGATAAATTCTACACGTATAAGAAAGAGCTGGCCAGTAGAGGGCCCAACTGAGAATTTAATGCAAATTCGAGAAAGAAAGACACAAGGTAAAGAAAAGTTTTATTTTTATGCAGTGCTCTACAATACGCGGGAAGACAAATATTCATAGCAGTTCAACATGACTACCAGGCAGACAACGGTCATCACTTAATTGAAGATTCCAGTCATGGTTTATGTTGGTGAATTCTATATTTCATGAGAGTAGAGTTGCTGTCGTTGCGACACTCGTTACTTATAATTTAATCTTGACCCAGCTGAGCTGATCAAGCCGCATACGCAAGTTCAGACCAAAAGGTTTAAGAATATTAATAAAAGAGGTGTACAAGATAATCCCTTTAAATGCCTTAACTCTGAATATTTTGCAAAATAGTCAGTGATAAAAGGGAGATTTTTGATTTAGAAATTTCAAATTTGTCTTTCAAATACTAGAAACTTAAAAATTCGACGTTGACTGCGAGGCGGAAAAAATGCATATAGATCCTTCATCTATAATAATCATACTTTAGGGGACTCATGAGCGTACGTCTCGTATTCAAAATAAGTTAGATTCTGGATGGACGATCTATATAGGAACGTTCACATTTTACCGAGGTTAAATGGATGACTTTGGTAGACGAGACCGTATGCAGCACACCCTAAATTGAATGAAATCTCGAGACGTGCGTGCAAGGCCACAAAGACAAACATCGTCATTCGTATACGCGAGGAATGTACGAATTAGCCCCACGGTCACATTATCTTTGGCACGCATAAATGTTCTCAATTGCCACTAGTGCATTCATATAGGGGCGCCTCACATGACATTGAGCACCAGGCGCTACAGCATCGCGCAGCATAACAAGTAAGAACTGGGCCCACAGACCATGGCTCGAGCATCGTAAGTAAGAACAGGGCCCGCAGACCATGGCTCGAGCATTACAAGTAAGAACTGGGCCCGCAGACCATGGCTCGAGCATAACAAGAACTGGGCCCGCAGACCATGGCTTGACCATGGCTCGAGCATAGCAGGTAAGAACAGGGCCCGCAGACCATGGCTCGAGCATAGCAGGTAAGAACAGGGCCCGCAGACCATGGCTGAAGCAGCGCTTCTTGTGCTCGCTTACAGAAAGAAAAACCGTCAAGTGCTGCATGGACCGCTGGTGCTCAATGTATTATTGATGTACGGTTATACCCACAGTAATAAAACTATATTTTACAATCATACGATTAGTTTGGGAGAAATCAGGATCACAACAAATGATGAACCCGCCAAAGAATCTTGGCTCTTCCATGAAGATATTGAGTACTCGCGAGGAGAAGTCCCATCTCAACTTAAAGGCAGTAAAAAAAAATTTCCACTCTTTAGCAGATATTTCGTTCTCGACACAGTTGTATCCGAACCTCAGATTCCATACCTCAATCAATTATTGAACTTATGTATTAAACCTCTTGAATGGGTAAACTTTTACTTATATGAGGCTTAATCTATAGAGATCATTGCATAACTGCACAGAGCCAGCAGCTCAAAGTCGTTTTGAAAATTCGTATAGGCTCCAGGCTAACTGGCACGAATGCCACAGGTCTTTAAAAGCAATTAAATTTCTGCATTTAAGCAAGCGATGCGACATAACTCTGGTCAACTCTCACACTTACGCCAGCGAAGCAATGGTTAAATCTCAAAGGAAAAACCAGCCATTATATACACTCATAATAACGTAATTAGGGAGCAAGTGGAAGCAACAGCAAATATTTCTCGGACTTGACCAAATTTGCTCTAATCACGTCGAGGAAAGTGTAAATTATTTTGTAGTGCTGCTGCAGTGAAACGCAAATTACAAACATGCAAGGTACACAAAACGTGACATGTTCGTTAAGATCTAATTTTTACACTAGCGTATTATGCAGCATTCGTGCGCAGAGAAGGTCAAATAAAGTGACTAAAGCTTCGTACCTCACACGACTTCCGTCACGCGCTATCACGTAAGAACTTTATTGCGTAATGACGCTAATAAGTCAGCACGAGTCGCGTCAACAGCAACTGTCGCTTGTTTGTGACATAACCATAACTTGAGTAATCAACGACATAATTTACCTGCGCTGCTTATATTCATGATGTATAAAGCTAATATTTTTAGTACACGATCCACAAAAATGAGAGAGTAGCATGTAAATACGGTAACTTTCTTCTCTAATTTTCTTCATTTGCCAAAATACGAATTTTTCATAGTGAAGTACTGGCCATTAAATATCTTATTCTGCGTTTGTGGCCTAAATTAATTGAATGACTTCAACTTCACATTCCTAATTTAACCACCAAAACAGGATCTTACGTTATTTCCAGCTCAATATTATCAATTGATTCTTCAAAGATCTACACAAATTTAATCAAACGTTAATTGTAGTCCCCAAATTATTGAAGTAAATAATACAGACTTTAAAAATGACATCGGAGACGTAAAGAGCTAAGCATGTAGCATCACTGCAATAAAATTAACCAAAGAGCTAAGCATGTAGCATCACTGCAATAAAAATAACCAAAGAGCTCAGTTTGTAGCATCACTGCAATAAAATTAAGGACTTGGACTAAGTTGTTCATAACTAGTCCTGTTTATTTCGAAATAATGTTAGGTCTTGTTTAGGTTTTATGTCTGTCTTTGAATTTTGACTTTTAAAGTGATTTTATTCATTTTAGTTTAGTCGAACTGATGATGGAGCTGGACTCCGAAACGTTTCAATATCGATATGGTGAATTTTCTTGGCGTTTTCTTTGCTTTTAAATTCCTTGTGAACTTGCGATTTAAGCAGACTAATGATATAAAATTAATAAAGTCATGGTAGGAAATCAGTCATGGGGGCAAAGGGAACATAAGCGCCAGTTGAGTGGAGCCCAACAAAGACGCTCACTTTAAAGGGGGTCAAGCTGCTGGCTAATGCAAACCTGGCAGCTCCTGGCCAAGTTTCCTCAGACGGTCTCGCAAGTTCCTTATTTATGGTGGCCATGATGGTGGCTGTCAGCCATAACGTGGTCAAAAGTTCCTTATTTATGGTGGCCATGATGGTGACTGCCAGCCATAACGTGGTCACAAGTTCCTTATTTATGGTGGCCACGATGGTGGCTGTCAGCCATAACGTGGTCGCAAGTTCCTTCTTTATGGTGGCCACAATGGTGACTGCAGTCAACCATAACGTGGTCGCAAGATCCTTATTTATGGTGGCCACGATGGTGACTGTCAACCATAACGTGGCGCACGCAGTGTTTGGCGCGTCCCGTAGAAATACCGAAGACAAATATTTTGTCGCATAATTTTTCAACAAAGTTCAGGAGTGGCGAAATTGCACAGTGTATAACAAATTTATCGTTACGAAAAAGAAAATAAAAATATCCGGAATACGCCGATAATAAAGTAAGGCAATCGAAACGGCTTTAACATGAGTACATATACGAGAAGCGGCGCTTCTCGTACTTGTCCATCCGCAAGTTATGAAATATTATATCAGAATTCTGATAGCACATTGTGTGATTCTGATATATCAGACTCACAAATAAACGCGTTATCGTCTGTAAAATTCAACTCACCTAGCAGCCGAGAATCGGTTTCAAATTTTTTTGTTTAAATGGACAGTTTGTGCTATGGCATCAAAACATAACTTGAGAGCACTGCTTATGGCCTGGTGCCCGTCCAAGGGTCAAATCCTTCACTCGCAGAACACGCGGAGTGAGGGTCGCCCGAGTCACGGTAGTTATAAGATTAGCGTCATGACAGCAAAGCAAGATTGTGGAGAGCCAGCAAAGCAACGTATATAATCACTGCAAGTCACACACAACACCGCAGTACGATCGGGAGGCCAGCTTCAACTTCGCCTTACTAATTTGAAACGCCAAAATTACGTAGATGTTGCATTATTTCCTACACAAAATTGGCACTATTAATTGATTATTAACAATTAATAACACTTTGAATTGATCCTCATTTAGTCGAACAATGGAGAGAAATTTGGGACGGCGTTTTGAGCGGCTCTGGAGGGCAAGATTTTGAATGCAGCTAGGAAGCAGTATGGAAAGTCAAGAGCATGATGAGGAAATTTCAATCTTTCCGAACACATAACCAATTACTCACCAGATACTCTCGTTAAGTGGAAATTCACCATTTGCGCATTGATGACGCAATTCAGGCTTAAAAAATGCATATGGACTGATCATAACAGAAGTCATCAGGTACGGATGGTCCTTAAGTGACGTCAGAAACGCAGGCGGAACTGACACTTAAAATTTCGTGGACGATGCATAATGTACGTCGTAATTTCTAAGTGGACGCTATAGTAACAAAGCGTAAACAAAGCGAGACGACCTGACGGGCCAGAGCTTGCGCAAGAGGCAAGGACGTGGCAAGCAACGGAACAAGTTTTTTGTCGTGTAATAAATACAAAGAAATGTTGTCCGAAATGTTTAAGGGTAGTGAAATTTATAATAAGCAATCATGCAAATTCCTGTCGATTGTCATCTATCTAGTCTAAGTTGGAATTAGATTAAATTATCTAGCTAATTGTCGGTGATTCAAAACGGTTATGCCTCAATTCAATTCCTCCATCTCAGAGGTAAAATACTAAACTTAGTAATTTTGCTGCACACTTATTTTTAGAAAAAACTTAATTCATCTGATTTTCATACAATAGTGAAAAATGCTGCATGAAAGACAATCTCCTATTAGAAGTTCTATTTACTTACATTATACAGTATAGTGGAATAATAATTTTAACCAAGGTCAGAATTACTGGGTTACTCAGAGTCATTTGGCTACACTCTAAATATGGTGATGCTCAGTGTCCTTGGCATTACCAAATAATGACAACGCTTGACAATAATGACAACGCTCGACAATAATGACAACGCTCGACAATTAATATTCATCACTATGAGAGGAGATTGTGATGGTCCGGCCCCGCATAGTGCTCACCATGTGGGCTAAATATTCATCACTATGAGAGGAGATTGTGGTGGTCCGGCCCCGCAGTGCCGCCCACGCCGGCCTCCTCCGCAGTGCCACGGAGGTGACCTTACCTGGGCAGCGCAAGCTTCTTTGCTGCTCCTGGTCTCGGTGAGTGTTCAGTTCATGTAATATCCTCAGATATATTACAAAATTGTACCGGTTCATTTAGTTATTTGCGGAAATGTAACATAAAAATGATATGTTATCTGGACGCTAGCCAAATAGCATGCCAATTGATTATTTACTCACTTTTATTATAAAACATTGAGCTTATCATAATACTGCTCGAGTTGTAAAGGAAAAGACCAAATCGTCGCGATAACGGCAGCAAAGCAGCACGTCGGAACGTCTTGAGTTTACAAGTGAGGTCTGGATCATTCGCGTTTTTTAAAGTTCCGCGCACGGACGGCACCTACTGCGCACGCGCAGCGTCCACAGGCCCAGTGAGGCGCGCGCGGCGCATGAAAGCTCGGCGTGTCAAGTGTAGCGGCTTGCGCAAGCTCGTTTTCTTTGTGGATTTCAGCTGACGCACAGGAACGCCGAGTTTCAGTCACGCCGGGTTGGAAATGCAGACTATTTTCGAAATTAATGCAACCCATTGTTTCGTGAGTTTTGCAATATTATGCCTCGTAAAACATCGAAGTAAATGAAATAGTTGAGCAACAGTCGAGTGTTCTTCGATCGAATTCAATTAATAGTAAATAACAAAGCACCATTGAAGTCTCGCACCAAGCAACCAGATGCTGTAGGAAAAGGACGGAGAGTTTTTCATACGAAAGGCAAGGTCATGAAGTTTTGTGTCTCGCCTAGTCAGTCGCCACAATTTATTGGACAAGCGAGTAGCGTGCGTTAGCTGTCGAGGCGTACTATTCTAATGGCCGTTCCATCATCGCTACACAACGAGCATTCCGTACTCTGTTCCGTATTCGTCCTTCAAGTCGGGTTCCTGATCGAAAATAGATTGTTAGGTGGATGAACACATTTAAGGCAAGTAGAAGTGTGAATGCAAGAGGGTCTCTGGAAGTCAGCGGACTGTTACAACACTCGAAAACATAGAGACTTAGAGAGACACAGCGCGATGTTCAATGGATATTCTGAGACAACATTTTGCAGAGCGCCTCATCTCTTTGAGAGTTTACCTTTGGCCGGCCCGGTCCCCCGATGTGGCTCCGTGTAATTTTTATGGGGTTATCTAAAATCAATTGTTTACAATGACTGTCCAAGTACCCTACCTCATCTGAGGAACAACATACGCCAAGCCATCGCCAACATACCCGTCAATCTGCTTCAGCGAGTTGAAAGGAACTTTAAAAATCTAATAACTGAATGCATTGACAATGGGGGCCGTCTTTAAAACTAAGTGATACAAAAATTCAAGTAATGTCTTTTTCAATAAAATTATGTTGTAATGATAGCTTAACTAGTTCTTTTTTTATTGAGCCTTCATTTCAGGAAGTTTCCGTGAATCACCCTGTAAGCTAAATACTTACAATTTATAAGAGCAAAGCTTGTTTGAAAATTATATAAGATCGAGAACAATACATATGAAATAAAGAAAAATATAATGATAGAGAGAACGAGTAACAGAATACTCATATGTCTAACAAATTCAACTGCATAAGAGTGGTGTTAACGATCATAGATTAATTCAACAGTGTAGCCCCAATTGAGCGTAGAGGCACAATGACAATCATACCAGTTCTATCACGTCTTTTCGGTTGATCAGAAGTAAGCTCAAACTGGAAACATGCATGCAAGAAAACACGTCGAGCAGCTCGCCGGCCTGTCGCGCAGCGGCTGCAGATGTTAGCGTGGGCAGCGCGCATAGCTGTTCCTCAACCGGTTGATCTGTATACCTATGCCTTCAACACATAAACATATTGATCTCGGCGCTGAAGTGTAGGCCTGATGTGGCCTGTCGCCGATTCTTTTCAGTTTCGTGCCTTGTTCACAGAAGATCTAAAATCATGTCATTTGACCGGATCTTTTCATGACTGACGATAGTTTGAAGTGGCTACTAGACTTCCACCGGGTTCGATATGGTGCTAGGCATTTCAAATCTGAACATATATTTTTCCATAGCTTTATCTATTCTGTTCTTGAACGCGTTCATACTTGGAACGCCAACGATGTCATCAGGGAGGCTGTTCCACATGTCGGTGATTCGAAGCGAGAAGAAATGTTGTGGCGTGGAGAAGTTGCAGCGCAGTTGAACTGATAGAATAGTTCTTGTAAGGAAAGAATCGTGGACAACATTTCAAATTTATTCCCAGTGATAGAAGAGAGTATGTTGAGTTACGACCAGTTGAGTTACGTCGTGAAATAACAGTAAGATACCTGCAGATGTTGCGGCTTGATCGATGTTGTCAGCACAAGCAACAGGTTTTAAAACCCTATAAAGTTTTCAGTTCGAAAGTTCATTATTCCGCACTCGAGGCGACCTAACTTTAATTTGGATACCATTTTGCGTAATTAATAATAAATACGTTTGGGCTCACAATCATTCTAAATTTCTAATTCGAACAATATTTCTGATACAAAATTAGAAAAATACTTGGCTGTTCAAAATTATGATACTTGCAAGGCAGTTCGACCAACGAAATTATCATACATAGAACTTGAGGACCGCACCAAGTCAAGCGCATTGTGGGCGCATACCCTAATGTGGGTAATAAAATTCTGCTAATTAGCGTTCAAATGAATACTTACACAGTGAAGAAAATTCGGTAAAAAGTGCACGGCATCAAATCTTCGCCTTACTGGGAACGTCTTAGTCATCGGGTTTTGCCTCAGGAAGCTGACAAGCAACGGCATCGCCCACCTCTTCTGCAGCTCGATTGAATTTAGACCAAAATAATTGGAGGATAACTAACGAAATAGTATTAGAGGCTGTTTATGAGAGCATGTGAATGTAATGCACACGTTATAACACAGTGATTACCAGATGCATGAGTAGAGAGGACGGTTAAATGATTCTATAATGGTGACAATTTTTGAGTTTAAAAGTATCAAAACCGTAAAGTTAATAATAATGTGTCTTGAATAAGAAGTATTGAAACTATTGCTTCAAGGCAACAATGGAATTGTTTAGTAATGAAAATAGAGACACGTAACAGATACCGGCGTGACCGTAGACAGACGAGGATTGCACAGTCGCTACCCACATTTCAGGTAAGTGCGCTAACGCATTCGACCTTCAATTACAGTCATTAGCTAATTAACGGAGATAAACTCGCTCATTTATCGTCTAGGAACGTGGTTGATGCGAGAGTAGTTATTACCAGTAATACTAGTGATTACAAACATCATTACCAAGGCATAACGATGCAGTGAACAGGCTGCGCAAGCCGTTCACGAGGCTCCCGAGATACGTAATTATTTAGAGGCTCTTCAAGGAGAGATCGTTGTACATAAACTGCAGTAATAAACTGCAGTAATGCGAAAAGCAGTAATGGGATGGAAGCTGCATATTTTTTATTAAGCAACAACAAAATATTTCGTTATTTTACCCTTTAGAGTGATAGAACGAATATTAGGTACTTGCGCAAGTTATTGAAAGAATCAACAGTTTTTTATTCAACAATGGATTTATATATGTAATGGTCATGTCAAAATAAAACCATTAATTAGTGCTATCTAGCAGTCTAGCTCGATAGATGAACAGTGTACGAACATACATACCTCTATTGACCATAAATATCAATACTATTTCAGGTACATGAAAATTCACGGCTCGGAAACCAAGCCATATCCTACAGGGACAGTTGATCTACTATAAAATAAACATGGACGCGAAAAATTTTTACGTCACCTAAACTTGCCAGACTTCATCGTCAAAATCGAAAAAAATTAAGCATGAAGCTCTAAAGGCTGGGCTTCGATTCAGCAGTCTTTGTTGTCTGCCTTGGTAGCAAGAAGTTGTGTAGGTACTCGTACATTCCTCATTGCTGCAGAACGAAGGATACCTAGTGGCATTATGGACACAGTTACTTCTGGTATGAGGTTGGGCCGTAAGTAAAACTTGCTTGGAAATTACTAATCTAAACCACATGCCAAGATTATTAAGTTTGGTTTCATGCGGCACATAAGCCTGAATCATAACTCGTGTAAAAAAAACGCCAAATTTTACTGCGGGACTTGCCCCTTTGCGGAACCTTTATTTTGCATACGTGGCAGAACGAAAATTGTAAATTCAATTGTATAGCCTAACCGAGACGAATTTAGATAGATACATTAACGTAATAGTGAATTTAGCATACATTTCAAGGTATTACCGTAGAATTCATACAACAACAATCGGGACTATAGTAATTCAAAAAGCGAATTTAAATCCGACTACCTCACCTGTCAAGATCTCACATGTGGTAATAGTGAACTACCCTGGTAATTGAGAAAAAATTATGAGAGTTCCACATATCAATTGACTAACTGCAACTCAATTAACACAGGACAATGAAGGGAGGCGAATTCTGGCAGTTTCTGCTACACTTGCAAAGTTTACTTTGAGCTAACGGTGATGGAAGCCCTCATCGAAAAAAGCTGTTGACCCTCCGCGCGCTACATCGTTGAGAAGAACTGTGAAACGCTAAGCAAATAGGCGAGGCTTGCCTTGGCAAATAAGAAGGACAGTCTGCGAATGTTAATAGGTCGATGCCTCTTCGTAAACACTCACTAACAACAGCAACAGGTTGTCTCGCGGTTACCAGCAACAGATTGTCTCGTGATGACCAGAAAGAGGTTGTCTCGTGATGACCAGCAACAGGTTGTCTCGTAATGACCAGCAACAGGTTGTCTCGTGGTGACCAGCAACAGGTTGTCTCGTGATGAAAAGAAACAGGTTGTCTCGTAATGACCGGCAACAGGTTGTCTCGTGACGACCAGCAACAGGTTGTCTCGTGATGACCAGCAACAGCTAACTTGTTCCCTTATGAAAATTATAGTAGGCTTACTAACGGTCATGCAATGGCTCTATATGGAACACCGAGTAGGCACAAATAATTATTAGAAAGCATTCGTTCCACTTGAATTCTCGTTTCAAAAGTTGAGGAATTAGGTTTTCCAGATTCATATCCGTACTTGTCAACACAACAAATTTGGTACCATTGCAACAGATATGGTCAATGCTAGTCGGATATAAAACAGAAGAGCTTGAAATTCAAATGTATTTTGAACCGAGCATTCTTCCATCTGCTGAGTGCTAACGCCATGAACACGCTCCTCATTCCATTGTGTGCGTCTTGCATTTGCTTCATTTAATTTTATTTCGCATGCATTGTTCAAAGTAATACTAACCATAACCCTGAAATAAACGTGTACACTTATAAACGCTGTGTATAATATAGTCAACTATATAATAACCATTCTCGCGCTAATAAAATAACGATAACACGCGTCTTGTATTTTTACGAACGTTATAGTCCTGAACATTCATTTGGCATTGTGAAAAGAAGCAAGCGAACACAAAGAACAGGATTAGAGTTAGACGTGGGCTGGGGGGCGGCCACGCTTGCGGACAGCGGCCACAGAGCTGCACAAACAACGTGACGCGGCACATCCACGGCGGCTGCGGGGACCGGGGTGTGAGATGGAGGCCAGCAATGCGCAACAGCACACTTTATTTCACATAACTTTGGTGTGCTACAGGTTAAAGCAGCCTATTAAGCTGAGTCTAAAAGCAATAAGAGCCTAAGTACTCGGCCACTCTTCAAGAAATATAAGCCCGCACGGCTACCTCCACACCGACATCGACTCTCAACTCAAACCTAACCTCGCCGGACCTATTCTTCCTGTCGTTGACTGCTTGAAGGTGGAGAGACTAGACAAGTTGAGAGTATAGGCAAGTGCAGTGGTAGGGCTTTCGACAACTGGAGCCGAGAGGGACAATATTTTGTGAAGTGGTACAGGTTTAAGCCAGTCAGATGCGGAATTGTTCTGGTTTACGGCGATAGTAGTATATGTTTTGTGCTTAGTCATATTATCCGTTGCCATCTTTTCTTGTGTCTATTTATTTTTCGCTTATTATTAATCTTATGTGTGACGTGCCCTCAAAGTTCATTTGAACCAGACGCCACGATAAATGCTTCATATAATAATAATAATAACAACATTATAACAATAATAATAAAAATAATAATAATGATTCAGCGTCTCTGTGGCTTTTAGCTGAGGCTGGGCGTTGGCTCCAGGTGTACATAACATAGAACTTGTTACCCCCTACTTCACTCGCTAAGTACCAACAGTGCTCGATGAGAGATGTAATTAGGAAAAATGAAACATTTCTCCATTACCCGTTGCATTTAGGTTTCCGCTTTGTTAAGTTACAAACTACAAGGAAAAAGAAAGCTATCAACTGACTTCCTTGCAGACTGTGACCGTGCATATGGCGAATTCTCTAAGAGAGAAATATGGGAGACCCTGGCTGTGGTAGGTGTGCCACGAAGACACAAGCAACACCTTTAGAAAAGCTGGCGAGCACATCGCACAATACTACCACTTCATAAATCTGGATCCTAGAATACCACCTTGTAAGTGAAGATAATATTCCATTTTCCCTTTACTTCGTGTTATGTATCAGGGTAGGCATTACCGACGAAGGAACTACTTCGAGCACGATTATGGGACGCTTACAGTGGTACTTGTTTGATGAACTTTCAACCTGATCGGGGTACTTGAGAGTCAAAAAGTATAAAGAGATATTTTTCACTCAATAACCTACAATTCACAAGAATGGAAGAGCAATCCAAAGTTATTGCAAAATTCATGATCATCCAACCCTAGTTGACCCAAAAGAACACGTCGATATATTTTTATAAAAGAGCTGCTGTCAAGACAACAATTTCATCATATGAAGAAGAGGATCACATTTCACGGCGCGAAAACATGCAAGTAAATTACTAAGGTTGAATATTTTAGGCGAGAACAAGTGACAGAATTCCACAACAAATTTTATTATTTTCATTAATAATATGAGTTACATTGCTTTTCCTCAACGAATTGTCCGGTGCTTAACCCCGCTCAGTGACAGATTAATGATTTAATCACTCTTTAATTCAACTAGGAATACAATTGATAAAATTAGCAGAAAATATCATTCAAAGCTGTAACAGTCGTGACATCTTCCCAGACATCTTGACTACCGTACTCTTTATCCACACCCGCTTTGCGTCAAGAATGTAAACATTATTGCAACATTGATATTAATGAAATACAACCAACTGGAATGTGAAGAAGATGTATTTTTACTGGTTACAAGATCAAAAAAAATAAATCTAGCAGCAGGTTTGCATGACTGGCAATTTTTCAAACCAGGTCATTTTCTTACAACTTCATTAAAACCCTGAAACAGCCGAGGCATTCTTTGTTCTCTTTTTCAACTAAAACCTTGATCTCAACTAAAGGCTCATGATTAGCTGCTATTTTCTTAGAAATGTCGAAACAAAATGGCAACTCCTGCAGTTAATTTTGAGCTTAAATGCACCATTAAAGAAATTGATACTGCAAAAAAATTGACCTGACCCAAGATACTAACAATCAAAGCTTAAGTTTGACAATCCTGTTGAAGTTTGAGCTAAGAATGAAATGTCAAGCAAACAGCTCTGTAAAAATTGGCCATTCAATGTCAATAGAAACATAATTTGGGGTCTGAAGCCTTGCACCCAAAATGGAATTTCCGTACCACGCGTTTAGTCACAACTCCTGATGACCTCTATGATTATAATATATGAGATTAAAATATATACATATATATCATATATTATAATATATGATTATAATATATACGTTTGTACAATATAAGAAATGTAATGGAGTCACCAGTACATGTAAATGTATAAGACATTATAAATAAATGACTTGCAATCAATTAAAATCGATTTCAGAAAATTAATTATTTAAATTGAATCTCAAAATTAATCAATCAAATTGAATCAATTAAAATTAAATCATTATAAATATATCTTAATTTAAAAATTATAATAGTCAATCAAGGAAATGAATGAAAAAAATTCCACATCAACAAGGAATAAAATTTAACTTATTTCTTTGTTAACCTAAGCATTGGTTTACATGGCGACAGCATTTTTATAAAGAGACAGCGTTGTTTCAAGAAGCATGGAACCACGAGAAATATTGAACAATAAAACATCCACCATCCTTCTGGACGGGCTATTTTTATAGCACAATTTCAACTCGTTGAATATGCAAATGACGGATTAATAGATGACGAACAAGCGTCTTCGCTTTAAATAATGAGCGCTGTTGTTCGTACGAGAAACATGAGAAATAATTTTGGCATCCTAAAATATCTGCAGTAAATTAAACCTTAGCTAAAGCCCAAATCTGGCACGAGAATATGATCGCGTTGCGAATGCCATCTCGACGATGGTTCCTTCGCCACATCAAACTGGAGGTCGCCGCGTGACACTCGCGCGTTCAGTCATCACGCGCGCCGCAAATGGCACGCGTGTTGAGGGCGTCGTGATGCCAAGGGTTATCGTGACGATGATGGCTGCCCTACATGACCTTCCCTCGTAACTTGTGGTGATCCACACACGCAGGATCCATGCAGGGAATTTCCGCGCTCAGAAAGCGAGAGTGAGTGAAACGGAGAGTCGCGAGTGAAGCCATTCCATAATTGGGAAGTGATCAATATTCTCTAACATAATAATTAATAAACATGCAACTTTCAAATGATGTAAGTTTTGGCCAAGTTACCGTTTCTCAGTATCTTCCCACCGTATATATGACGGATTCATGTTTAATGGAGGTCCATAATATATACTTTTAGTAAGAGAGCGTTGCATGTACAGAGAAAAATCTATGATGAATTAGTATATTATAGCGATGTCAGCGTTTATTACGCCGTTATAGACCTGTCGCTGTATCGCAACATAGCAGAATATTCACAGCTTGTTGCGGCTGCTCCAATACTGGTACTCTATATACTGTAACCACTGGGCCACCTAAGTTTAATAGTTTTTACAATAAAAACTGGATGTTAAGGAGTGCTTTTGCGATTGTATTGAACCTTATATCTTGTTATGATGAGTGACGCAAGAAAGATGACTCCAAAATTCTGGTATGACAGGACTCGGAAATTATGAAGAAATAGTACAATGAGAGAACGATAACAAATCAGGATGCTAAAAAATGAGTTAAGCCAGGGTGAAATTGCAACAGAAACAATGAAGGCTATAAGAAAACAAATCGATTAAAAGACAACCCGTCATGAATATAATCAATTAAATAAATAAATAAATAAATAAAAATTAACAATAATTGCGAGCAATATAATTGATGAAATGAATGAGATAATCCAACAATCTTATACACTGGTGCTATGTAACGGCAAACATTAATTCTATATAAAAATGTCGAAATCCGAAAATGCAGATTTCACTGAACTTTATTTAAGGTAGTAACAGATTTTACCACAAGTGTTCGTTATGAATTCAATTATATAATAGTCTATTCAGTACTTCAATGCGGATGCCAACTGTTCGTAAGAAGCTGAGGTCAAACAATCGACGAGCGAATTGAGCGCTGACCTCGCGCGGTTTGTAACGCAAGTGGAAAACCAACAGACGCACATAAAAGCGACGCTCAGCGCTTGCTTAAACTCGCAGTTAAAAGAAGCGTTTATTGCTGTCGTGCGTCTGTGGCCACCATCGCAAGCCCTGACATGGAACGAGCTCGACAAAAAAGTCTGTTGGCAATCAATTCTTAGCTAATTTGAGTAATTAATTGCGCAATTTGCAACAAGAAAAAAATAAAAAATAATAATTGTAGACGACATGAATTTCTTTGATAGTTGGCCTTAATTCCTTAATTGCTGTTATGCTACTTCCATATTCGTTCCTGAAAATTTTTAAAGTTAAAAATATTAATTGGTTAGTTGAGCTAATTCGATCTCGAATAATAAAACATTTCAGCAATGAAAAAATACACTCGTTTCGCATCAGCCACAATAAGATGATCCAAACCAAACTAACCGCTGTGCATTACAGATCACTACAATGAATAATATAGCGCACTGTGTTGAAATAAGCCATGTTGTTGACACAAGAGGAAATACAAAGAACTCGCTTCGCTCGCAACGGTAATCATCAGAGTCATCCGAGCGTTGAAATAAAAAAGTGACCATGCCAAAGAAGCGCCAGCAGCAGCAGGATGGGAGCGATATGAGCAAAACTAGTTATTCAGCCTTGGTATTTCGTGGCAGTTGAATGAGGTCCATAGAGCACGCGTGCTTCATCACGAATGTGTTGATATCATAGACACCTTTAATCCTTCCCGCCCAACGGGGTAAATGCATTCAAGTAGTACAATGCTATTCCTACCAACACAACCCAAATGGAGTTCCTGTGACACGAAACATTCGTCGGGACAAGGCTTGTTGCTTCATGTAAATTATAATAATTGGCTGTAATAACTTTCAATAGTAATTATTAATTCCAAGTTTTGATAGAATTTTTATAAACTTTTAGAAAAGATTTTATTTTAAATACATATTCCAGACACTTATTTAAAGTGAAAAGCTGCACTTGTCGTCAGTTCCTTCAAGTTTAGCTTTATTTCTAAACATACATCTGAATTTTAAATAATTTTGAGCCAACTTTATCTTGAACCAAAGACCGACCTATTACATCATTAAAATGAAAAAGCTATCGAGTATTTTTAATACACATAAATACATCGTACGCAAAAAAAGTTTGAAAATTATTTTTCAGGGAACATTTTTTCAAAATTCAGGAACAATGAATTTAATAATAATAATTATTTTAGAATTTAATTTAATTTTCAAAATTACTATTTCAGATCAGTCATGCAGAACCTAACGATTAGACTATTATATAATACGAAAATACCCAAAAGATTCAATGACCACAGATTGTTAACAGTGAACACATTCGTACAGAAGGTGCTTAAATTATAGCTTAGTCATGCTTATGAGTCACCCTGCAAAGAAAGATCCCACCGTTCCCAAAAAAATTTACGCTCTAAGCAAAAAAAGAGTAAAATTGAGGTTACAGGCTCTTTACAGCGATAACCTGAAGGATAACAAGTCATCATATAATGAGCGTTGAAGATTGCAGGGTATGAGACTTGGATTTTCATCAGAAAAGTTGAAATTTCATCAGTTGAAATTCCAGAGAATATTTGAATAAGAAATTTTTGAAGCAGTCAATAATCATAATATTTTTATCTCGAATATCATGATAAACTTGAGGAACGCGGAATAATATCTTCGCGAAAGAAGGAGAAACACGAAAAATAATGCCTGACTGACTGCATAATTCATTATAAATGAAAATGAAATGAAAATAAGGAAATATCACGACTCCAAGAAACTCAAACGCGCTTATTTCTACGCTTGTGCGTACAACTCCAGGAATTTGAGAAACTATAAAATAATTTTTCATCTTTGCCTTGTGAAAGAAAAGTAACCGAGATGCGCACAACCCTGAGAACACAACACACACAACTGTGCCCTCATCGTGCGATGAAACAATAGATAACACACAACTGTGCCCTCATCGTGCGATGAAACAATAGGCAACACACACAACTGTGGCCTCATCGTGCGATGAAACAATAGGCAACACACAAACTGTGCCCTCATCGTGCGATTGTAACAACAAGTTTCTCTAGAAACGCAGACCGAAGTGATGAGAATCGTCCTCTCTACAAACACTTCATAAAAATAGACACAAAAAATTGAGAAAAGCTCTAAACTAAAGCACATTAATTGTTATAAGCGGAGCTCTAATATTTGCACAGATTCTAGTTCACATTCAGTTATAGGGCGTCGCCTCTTCAAATAGAATCAAATTATTAACCGCTAGCCACCTAGAAAATATAAAAAAAGCAACTCATGCATGAAATTACAAGGAAATCTTTCAGAATAATATCAGGAAACATTACAAATTTGTTTTTCCACGTTCAGTCATGCGACACAAAATTTCCGCGCAAACAAAAAAACTTTTTCAAACCGGTGCACTAATTGAATTCAAATGTAAAAACTTCTGTAATTAAAGCAATTGACGATCATTTCGACGGGCGTAATAATAGCTGCTCTCTAAATACCACATGCACACGTCAGTAAAATTGTAAGACTTGAATGCATAAGACGAATCAAAGATTGATGCCCGGAAACGTAAGACGCTCGAGTCCGTCATTGCGAATGCAAAACATTCGATTAATTATGAAACATGAAACTTAAACACGAAATTTACAAATCATTTTGCCTCAAATTTGAGAAATATTGTGGTTATTGATGAGTAATTAGCCAGAAATCCACGGAAATGAGGGGTATAAACGACGAACAACATAACTTGATAATATATGGAGTAATATTAAAGTTATAAACGCCCCCTCCACATTGTTGCGCAGGCATTGCTTTGCAGGGACTCGAAATATGTCTTTGGATCAACTAAGAGCAAAGGTTAAAAATAGAAACGCTCTGCCAATAATAGTTCGCTGAAAAAGTTAAGGCTTACATCCGTTTTTACTATGCCGATACTTTGTACCTCATATGGCTAATGTGCAAAATTCTAAAATAGGTACTCCGTAAAATTTTAAGTAGAAACATCAACAAACTAGAAGTTGCGACCGCGTAGAGGTGAAATGGTCTCATCTAGAACTGACATCTAGAATATTTTCGATGCAGTAGGTGACAGGTTCCCTCCCCGATCTCGATCACGGAAAGTACGCGACCTTTCACCGCTACACGCCACCACCCGCCAACAGACGCGTTCCGTTCAAGAGATGCAAAGGAAAGTGCGGGATAGTGCCGACTCACTCGAGCATCTTTTCTGCGCTTTGGATGTGGTCTGTGTGGAAAGTTACTGCTAAATTTGTCCAGAAATCCTCTGCATTTCGCATATCATCTTCAGATCTAAATTCTCGAAGAATGTTTTCAACTAAAGTTATGTTTCATTTATGCTTAGCATGACATAGGATCGAGAAGCGTGCATGCCGAGTAAGACTAAATTTACATTTCTGAATTTACCCCTCACCAAAAGTTTGGTGAAAATTCCATGAATGAAATAGTAATCGGTGGCTCCATTACTTTACTAAATAGTAAAGTTTATAGCTCCATTAATTATAAATGATTAACCAATTCAGCAATCTAGATTTTTCCTTTGGGTAAATCAGGGGGATTTGAGACATTGGATAGCAACTGCGCGGCAGACATCAAGTTGCACGGCCAGGTTTTTTCTCTGATTTGATAGGAACACAATAGAGCGAAAGAAATGTTGGGCGCATTTCTTAGAAAGCGTTGAACCTGGATACCGATAATTAGGCGACCTGTCCTGCGCGTAATGAGCTTAGCATTGCTGGCATATGTGGCCGCCGGTGGAGGATTCTGGTGTGTACAAACCGTCCGCAAATGTTTAGGTGATAAGGAAATATTACTTGCATAACATATAACATAGTATATAATAGCAGTAATTTAGTGAAATGTTGTGTGGTGACTATCAAGAGAACTGCATTTTAGTAGAATAGCTATAGTTATAAAGCAATGCATCGAAGTTAATTAACTGTGTGAGCTGAACAGTAAGAAGAGATAAAACAACAAATTTTGGATCACGTCAAAGTTGTTACACCGTATGCTCAGGGATGTCCATTCGTTGGTTCAATTTTAATTTGATGCAAATATCCTTCTAAGTTTTGGTTCTGTCATTTCCCGGCAACTCGGAAAATTTCATTAAATTTTGTATGGCTCTGAAGCCGTAAAGGATTTATAACGGCTATATAAGTAAACCGATTAACAAAATGACACACTAATACAAAAAGTTTGACGTCATAATTACATCAAAGAAAAAATAATTGATTTGTGTGTTTTTTCAACAAAATTTTAATTTCGTTGAAAGCTCAAAGGAGAAAATTCCATAAAAGCTCGCAATTAAATACTGATAATTAATTACAGCTTGCCAATGAATTTACGGGAAATGAACCGCTAGGCAAAATTGTTATCCTGCAAATTACAATCTGTAGAGTAACAGGCATCAACGTGATTAAATTGAGCTCGATCAAATCGAGCTCCTGCATGGGGCATGAAACACGCATGACCTTTGCTCATCTGGCAGCTAGGGACCGCGCCTCTGATGACGCCATAGGCCCAAATACAGCATATCCCAAATTCATGCTTACATGGCTACGTAAAAACGTGCGTGGCACGTGCTTCTTGCGGTAAGCCAAGCTGCATCGCAGTTGCAAGGTAGTATCGCCGTTATATGGCTCGTAAAAATGCATCGCCTCGGCGGCGTGCAAGTTGGCGGCAACGGGGTGGTATCTATATAAGGTCCATGATGAGACACTCGGGCCAGATATCGTAGTATTATCAATGCATGCAAGTGATGAAAATTATAAGAGTTCCATAAAGTCATACAGGGTGAACCAGAATTAAGTAACCCTTTTAATTTGTTAATAAATAAAAAACTAAGAACGTTATGAAGTTGAAACTTGTTTTATTTAAAAGAAGAACATTTTTATGGTAATATTGTATCCTAGTTTTTAAATATAATATATTTTAAATGCCCACCAGAATTGTTTTGACAAAATAGGGCTCTTCTCTTCGTTGCTTTCATAACCTTCATTAGTAATTTCCCGGTATCCGCAAATTTTCGATAAAGAGATTTAATTGTTTTTTTTGAAGGACTGATTCTTGTTTTGAAATGGATCCTGTAATCACGTTGAACTTCTGTTATTGACATCGTCCTGATGTAGGTTTGCAGAATTTTCGTTCTTTCTTCTTTGCTGTAGCGAATCATGATGAAAATTTAAGGCTTGATAATTAAACACAAATTTTGCAAGCTATACAGGATAATGACGTAACTATGATACAATATTACCATAAAAATGTTCTTCTTTTAAATAAAACAAGTTTCAACTTCATAACGTTCTTAGTTTTTTATTTATTAACAAATTAAAAGGGTTACTTAATTCTGGTTCACCCTGTACTAGCCGCCATGGGGCAGTACTATAGTTATGAGCTTTGTCACCTCCATCCATCAATCAATATTGGGATATTGCAAATCATTAGAAAATTTTCAGTGATAGGCCGATCAAGTTTTCAACTGTCGTGTATTGAACTAATTCAACATTGAATCGTGTTCAAACGTGATCGAATTAAAGGTATGTCATTTTCAATAAATTTTCGAAAGTGTTTACCCAGCGTGCTTACATTTTTTATCACTCTCAAATACGATGACACGAATGGCATATTCGAGTTCTATTATCTTGTCGAACTCTTAGTGATTAGTCATAACAGCTTCCAGTATAAAGAGCTTCAATTCTTCAATAGGGAGTAATTGGAATTGAATAAAGCAAGTGGTCACACCGCCTCGGCAGCACCGAACCCTCCGGTCTCGTGCACCTGCCAGAAGGGCAACGTCTTGATGCCCAAAGAAGAGGTCTCGGCCGATCAGCATTCCAGTGAGCACAGCAATATATCTCGGCGGCATGTGGGCACATTTTCAAGGTTGTGATTCTCAGCCGAGCGTGCAGCCCGGCCTCGGTTGTGTGTTCAGAATCTCTAAGGCCGGCACGTTTAAACATCATGTTTGTTCATGGTGAGGAGTAACTATAAATAGTACATGACAGGGAGGTTTAAAATTAAAATGTGTAGCGAAAATATGATCTACAAGAGAATATTCAGTTTCTATCACTGACGAATGATTTTAATACTGCTTTCACGATAGGAACTACGAATAATAAACTATGGGAAAATTGGTCATAATTATGTGTGAAAAAAGAACTGAATGGCACAACGCACAGGGTAAAAAAAAAAACAAGTAAAATATTATACCCCATTGAAGCAGTAAAGCTCATAGACTGAAAGAACTCGGATCAACTTGCAGGATTTTCTATGAAAATTTACCCGCTTGGAAAAAAGTGTACAACTTTTCACCAAATAATTTGTAAAATATCCACAGTTTATAGCGAGAACATATATAAATACGCATAACCACAGACCCATATTCATATTCCCTAAAATGAGCACCGTTAATAGATAAACATTAATCACAGGATTGGACATATTATGCTTTAGAAATCACAAATTAAAATCATTTTAGGGTTGGGGGTAGTCAATCATGGCGCACGTGGGCGCCGAGCTGTCAGCCGTTGCGCCGCTGATTAGTTCAGGTGACGCAGCGCATTGCGCCCACGCCGTCCGTACAAACATGTCGTCGACACGGCCGAGGAAATAGTAAATTGCAGGAAATGAGGAAAATGAATTAATTGTCGGGATTGTTTGTGTTGTAATGGCAAGCCGCTTTATTATGATCATCGTTCCGGCAGTGACCCAATTATTGCGAAGAACGATGGTCTCTTTGATGGCAGACAAGTAAACTCAAAAGGAAATTACACGAAATGATCGTCATTTGCCCAGCAAGCAGTGAACGCAACATTAATTTTTTATAATCAGGATTAACTCCTGAAGCACTAAAAGTAGAAAACTAAAATTCCCTAAGACTGGAGACGAGGCATTTGTTCTGGAATGCCGATAAATTTATTTACGTTCTCCAATTCAGCTATAATTACTCAATAATTGAATTCATAAGACAAAGTCCAGAAAACCTGCGTCACTAGCTTGTGTGTAGGACGATTCTTTTAATGAAAGGAGAAAATTCCAACGAACTATGGTAAATCGTGAATGGCATATTCAACAATACGAACTGACTATAATCAAGCCACATCACATTTGATACAATTTCTACTCCAAATAAACTATTAAGTATATAGTAACCCACCGGAGCATTCACATGTCGTATGAGAGTGAAGGTTTCATTGGTACATTTCCGCTTATTGGCGCTTAATACTTTCAAATGATATAACTATAATATCTCTTTCACGGGCGTAATTACTTCAGCTGAGACAAATAAATAACTATCACTTAATCAAGGCCGGATCTTGCCAACACCTATCACCAAATTTCACAATGACGTTTACGCACTACGTTATGTTGCTGATAGAGTTTGGTCGTATATATACGACGCAAATAAACGTCGCTGAATAAAAAAAATAATAACCTTAATGCTTATGTTTTTAGCGCATTTTATCATCTATGGAAAAAATGTCCTATTGTGCTCGTCATGTCCGTCCGTCTGTCTGTTCGTCTGTCTGTCTGTCCGTCCGTGACTTCACGTTTTCGTCGACGAGAAAATGCGCTCTCTGTCACTCCCTGCAGTGAGTGAACTGAGTTATGTTTTTAGGCCTGGGTTGGGCAAGAGAGCTCACCGCCTTGCTTGCCATTAGCTTTCGTTCAGCGATAATTTGACAGAAAAATTCATCGAAGAAAAAACGCAGGCTATCAGCAGATGTTCTCCAGCGATGAATGGTTAGCGAGAATTGCGGGGACGTGCTTCTATTGCACGTGATAGCGAAATATCTAAAACCTCGCTACTTTTAGTATTGTTGCGTCATTGTGAACATTTTGCAGCACTATTCGCGCAGCATTGTGCAAAATTAGGACACAATGAGGGGGCGAAAGTAATGCAGAAAATGCGGACAAAGTAGCATACAATTCTCGGCTGAATGTTTGAAAAAATAAGAGACCTATTCTAAAGCAAGACATATATACTAACGAGACATATACTAACGCGAACCAAATTACTTATTCAAAATACATGAACATGTAAATAGATTTTTAATTCGGCATTTATCCCTATTTATCACTGGTAATTCTTTATCAGATATGAGTTCAATCAACCGCTTCGAAATCAGGCATCTTTTACGGAAGACGCTAATCCGTAATACATTCCCATTGCGTGAAGCGACTGCCGTGCTCGATAGAATCTTTCGGGAAAAACCCAGGCCGTATTGCCTGCCGGAATTTTTTATTTGATTTGTTTTTTTTTCGTTTATTTATACAGTAAGCTTATTGTCGTACCACCGCAATAATCCCGAGTCCCCACGCTTGTTCTGATATATTTGCTCGGTCTTCATCATGACTGTATTTTCGTCTCGACAACTCTTAAGCTGTCTCACGGTCGGCCTGGCTGTATAATTATTAACGACCGTTCTTCGGAATGGCTGTGATTGTTGTTGCATTTACTATTGACCGTACTCACAAACGGTAATTGTAGTGAGTTGTTTGAATGGTGTTATTAACGCCTCCATAGCCGCCACACGTCTCGGTGCTTCACGTTTTGCATCACTGCTGAGTTACGGCCGGCGCGGTCGTAGTGTTGATGTTGGCCATACAAATGTATCGCAAAATTTTGTACATTGCGTGTAGGCTGTTGCTAATCTTATACTGTATTCGTAGTTTTCTGAATTACTACGTTTCTCGCGGCAGTTTCGTTTTAGAACCGCCGGCACACGGCCGTGGCCTTCGCAGACGTCTTAAAAGAGCTTCAGACTGTGCTTGCGTGACAGGAGCCTCGGGCGAACCTCTTCGGCGCGAAATGTGGTTGCCTTTATATGCAGCCGCAGCGCTAAGTTTGGCCTAAACTCCTTCGTAGACGCCGCCTTCCTCGGCGACAAAATTGAAATGACCATAGCGACAAGTTCGGCGGTGTTTGATGTAAACGAACTCGATCTCACGGTCTCTAAACAAGCTCGTCGTCGTAATAACCCTCTACCTCCTACGTCACTCTCCGGGAATATAACTTTCAACTTAAATTATACGCGATTCTTGAGTGCTGCAACCTGAGGACGTTTGTACGCAAACAGAGAACATTTTAAAATTGTCGTATGTGGCGGCAACCATAGGTGCAAGTCATTTTGCGCTCACTAGATCGTATCATTTTTGGGAAGTAGGTTTGTGACAATATTGTCACAAGCCTACTCAGGTTACTTCTGTCAGGCGGTAGAGGGTAAACTCTCTACAACGCTTGATCTCAAAATTTTAAACGTCTTAACACCGCACTCGATTTGTAATGAGCTGAAATTTCCAGGCAAAATGTCTGATGAAAATTTGACTATGCATTGCCTACAGGAAAATTACCCAGTACCGTGAATGCTAGAACGCGTTCAGAATGCGGCAAGACCGCGCATGGAACGCCCAGGATATGGCGCAGGCAGCCTGGAATGCCGTGTCGTTCAGAGTATGTAGCAAAAAAAAAAAAAAACACCAGCAAACACGCCTGCAGGTGGTGCAATACTCTGACGTGATGTCACCCGACGAGCCCAACTCTCACCACAACTTCGAATCACTGTTCACAAAAACTCACAGGGCAAACGTTAACTTTCGTAAACAAATCGTCTTGAAGTCGCTTCACTGTTTCCTTTTGTTGCACGCATTGCCATGAATCGTTCAGTTGAATTGAGGTGTGAACTACGTATCAATTACTACAGCAAAATGAAGTAACACGAGATAATTTTTTTCTGATGCTGGTTTTCAATAATTTACAGCCACTTATGCTTAATCTAGGCGCTCATTGCGTTCTATATCAACTTGCACGTAATAATAAATTTTCACAACGCTTAGATAATGACTGAGCGAGGAGGTCGTTAATTAATGGACCGTCATTCGTCTTGAATGAACGCAACAAAAAGTTTAAATCGTGAGGCGGTACTTGGCGCCAGGGGCCTCTGGCATCACCTTTCTTAGAAGTCACTTACAAAAATGAGGGATTAGAAATAGAACCCAACCGTCCTTCATAACGGGTTGCAAGGATCCTACAAGGTTCTACTCCAGACCTATCCCGTATAAGGGCCGGGTAGGCGTGAGTTGGCCGAGGGTTGGTATTTACGAGGACTTAGATTTCCATGTACCAGCGGTGGAGATAACGAGTAGGTATTCGAGACGACATCATGCGGATCAAGTAATCAGAAATGTAAGGCATTGTGCCTAAAAAATTATTAGGCATAATGATGGATGGGATCTATACTGATTTAACGAATACTATCATCCTTGGAATAAATTCCCAGTTTCGGGGTCAAAATAAATTCATCGAGATGACGGACCTAATAAGAACGCGTGCAATAATTCCAAAATTTGACATAAATAAGTTCGCAGTTTAAAAATCGAACTAATCAAGACAGTTTAAATCCAACAAATTTTAGCCGCAATTTTGAATGGAGACAACACCAAAATATCAGAAAAATCATGTGAGTGGGGGACACTACTGACTTTCGTAATTCGCTGTAAGACCATGATGAACACGTATAAATAACCTTACGCAGTACGCACGAAAGCAGCAATGGTACGATAGCTAGTTTAAGCAACCATTGTAGTTGAGCAAAACATCAAGACATTGGACATGTGGACAGTTCCACCTAAATTTCGCAATTCCAGTTCAATGCACACAAGACAAAACTTATCGAACTGAACCATGTTCGTCGTAGTCACCTAGACTCTGCTCCAACCTGTGCCCAGTGTAGTCCAGCTAAGTTTGCATAAGTATAGTTAGGTTCGAGGCAGTGTTTTTGGCCATGCGTGTAGGAGTGGCTAGATGCATCAGAGTCCGAGTAAAGGGCACCGTGCATCACTTATGTGCGGAACAGGTTCCGCTGCCTCCTTCGCAGTGATTACTAATACCTTACCCTCATGCATCATCGATTTTCTATTGAATCAATTAGCCTACTCAAAATCATGGTTGCACTCATAAAAACATTTACCTGATTCCTCTTGTAGTTATGCTCAACTAAAGCAGCAAGATTCAGCAAGCAAATAAATAATCTGATTTCCTGTAATGCAGGTTGACCACTGCCCGCAGGAGACAAGACAGCAGCGCAAGCTTGGCAAAGACACACACTTCTTCCCAGCACGATGTCAGGCGCTCAACTGGAGGCACTCTGGGTCTGGAGTGGAGTCTGGACTCTGGAGACGGTGAGACCAAATTTCCGGCATACGCACGAGTTCAGCTGTCATGAACGGACTGGATGGTTTCTGCCATGGTTTCTGCATTTGCAAAACGTAATTTTATGCATGGTTGAAATTAATAAATTTATTAATTCAACCATGAGTTTATGCAACAGACTAAAAATATTTTTAAAGTTAGCACTAGAACTCTTAAATTCTTCCTTTGGAATTATTCATTATTAATTTTTAATACAATTGTATTTGTTACCTAGTATTTTCCCCTCGACTTTTTTAAGGATTTATTTTTTTTTCAGGAAACTATCTGTGCCTTTTGCACGCGAATAAATTTAATGTTATTCTATTACTCAAATAATTCCAATATTGAATAATCAACTGAGACGTATTCAATTAACAAAATTAGTTACGTCTATATTGAAATAACGCGCATGCAATGCCAGGGTATGTAACTGGGATTCTACTTCAAACGTCATACTCATCAACTGTTGAAATATTTATGATTGGCTTCCTGTGTATTGCATAATACCAAATCAACCACTCTCCCTATTGATAAGGAAGTATGTAAGTATTTTATTAACATGGGTAGATATATTTCAGAATAAGATTTCTTGAATCACGAAAGTTATCTTTCTATTCGTAGTTTAGTACTACCGTATCACTTGTTCATAGAACAGCAGACCTCTCACTAGTCAAAGCACGGGAGTAGAAAATGTTTTCAGAGCTAACTTATCATTACGATTGGAAACTAATTAAATTAAACGATACTTTTATTTTCCGCTCGGTCAGATATGAATCGTTTTCTTTGACCATAAGTTCCAAAAAAATTGTTTGACTAATGTTAATACAAAATACAAAGAGATATCGAACACAGAATTTCAAAATTTGATCGCACTTAAAACCTCATCTCCATACTCTAATCAATTGACCAAATCGTTACAATTATGTGCTGATTTGGTCTTTTAGCACAGCCTGCTTCTTTTCAAAGTGCTCATTACAAACTGACTTAAGTAATAATTATTTTACCTCGCAAACAAAATTAAATGAACCGCGATCAATTTAGGTTTATCTGACACAGCTGCGTCGAATTTTAATAATTTTTCAATTATTGCTTTAAGTTTTTGTCTACGATCCTGGCGTTCCATCTCAAGCATAAATTATATCATAAATTCATCGATGAACTAACATAAATAAATTTTTGTTATGAACTTTAATTGTGCACTTGCAGTACATTTTATAACACTTCTCGCTTTTCTGGTCAGAATCGGCAAGGAGGCCGGGCGGTTAAGGGGACCGACCGGGCTAAAATTTTCAATTTAGGCGTTTTTCGGTTTTTGTGCTCATCTGAAAGCTGCAATTCTGCTCTTTCCAATGGTACCACTGCCATCGCTGTACGCCAATATTTACGTTAATGACGTCTCTTTAAAGGGAAGCGGGTGGGAGAGTTCTTTAAGAAATTAGATNTCCCTTTGAGGAGCTGTCACAAAGTCATTTTTTGACGCACAGGGACGATACTTATATCGTTCGATGCGCAAGAAAACAACCTTTAAGATGAGATAAGAAACAGAAAAATTCAAAATTTTCAAATTTTAGCTAGGTCGGTCCCCTTAAGCACAGCAGAATTGTAGCAGTGAGTTGCGAGTTCGAGACCACAACAAGCTGTGAATGTTCTGCTATGTTAAGAATCGGCGACAGACCTACGGCCTAATAAACGCTGAAGCCGCTATTATTATTATTATTACTTAATATTCAAAATAAGATAAGGAATTAATTGTACATGTTTAACATCGGAGACATTGGCCTCCTTAGAAGTGTTGTCTTTAAAAAGTAATTTTTGAATGCATATTTTTGTCATATATTCATTCATCAGCATATTTTTCTTATATATTAATTTATCTTCACCTTCATCAATTTGAAACAAATGTTTGAACTGAATGAGTTTGAATAGTTTGCGAATTATTTATCTAATGAGATAAGTGAATGAATCAACTTTACGTTAAGATGAATCAAAGACATGTAAACACAGAATAACAGTAGTTTTGTAATTTTGAAGGGTTAATCGCAGAAGTGGCAGTGCTTAGTATGGCGTCAGTATCAAACCCAATGTTCAAACGTCTATAGTCGGACTCGTATCGTAGGTGATCGTACATTTTAGAATGTTTAGTGTACGTCCAGTACTCCAGTGGCGTATTTGGTAGTAGTGTGGTTCAATAAATATGGCTGTATGCGCTGCCAATGGTTGTACAAACAAACCTTGTAAAGATCTTGAATTTTTCGATTTCCCCGAGAATAAAGAACAGAGAGCAAGATGGATTTCTGCTCTGCAGAAACCTGATGGCTGGCAACCTTCGGTTACATCAAAGATCTGCTCAGTCCACTTTGTTACTAGTAAGGAACTGGAAATAAGAATTTATTGGTCATGAAGCAATATTTTGTATATTTATTTAAGAATTATGTTTCTTTGTTCAATAATTGACCAGGCATCATTGTTCATTGAAAGGTCATCATTTACAAAAATAATTCTAGCCTAATTCAATGTCAGCCATAGGCCTATATATCAAGGCAAGTTGGCATTTGCATTTGGCAACCAGAAGAGTAAAGAAAAAAGCACATAGGCCTTAGGTCCTACCTAACTTAAGAACTGGGCATTGGGCAACACTTAGGTACCAGTCATAATGACTGGTAAGTGTTGCCCAATCCGCAGTCAACACTCAGGCTGAGCCATTGGGTAAACCATAAACACGGTATATTCCAACATCGTGGGTAATTCCGACAACTCTCTAGTTTTTCCTTTTTATTAAGCTTTGTCTTAGTTCCAAGCATTCATTGATGGTTGAAAATTTGAAATAGTGACGTCATACCTTTGCGCACCAAACTATTGCCAAAACACTAGGTTTGGGCCGTCTGGCAGGAAAACGTTGAGATCCAAAGAGAGACAGTGCAATAAGTGCATGCCACCCAGTGAGATCATCGAAAAATGTGTCAAAGTTGATAGTTGACCTTGCTCTACCAAATAGTGATAAACTGTTTGTGTAGAAAGAATATTATGGTTTGAGACTTTTAAATACATCTGTAAATATATTAGGAATCCTTTAAGAATTAAGTATAGGGTAAACGCGGTATATTCCGACATCATGGGTAATTCCGACGCCTCTCTAGTTTTTCCTAAATTCCGACGCCTCTCTAGTTTTTCCTATATATTAAGCTTTGTTTTAGTTCCATGCGTTTGTTGATGGTTGAAATAGTGACGTCATACATTTGCGCGTCAAACTACTGCCAAAACACTAAGTCTGGGCCATCTAGCGGGAAAATGTTGAGATCCAAAGAGAGACGGTGCATGCCACCCAATGAGATCATCGAAAAATGTGTCAAAGTTGACAGTTGACCTTGCTCTACCAAATAGTGATAAACTGTTTGTGTAGAAAGAATATTATGGTTTGAGACTTTTAAATACATCTGTAAATATATTAGGAATCCTTTAAGTATACTTGTATTTGCTGATTTAAAGTGGTAAATAAATTAATAGATGATTAAGTTGAGAAATGGATTTAGACACATAAAAACTAATTCCGACACAACTTGAATTGGACACACACAGCTCGTCCAAGCTGTGTACAAAAATTAAAATTTTCTTAATTAAAAGCTTAATAACTGTTACTTAAAAGCCTAATTAAGTAGTGCTCAATATTCAATAGTGTTCTAATTCAAAGCCGTGTCGTATTCCAATACAGCTCACACAGCGATCGGAATTCGAACACGTGGATGTCGGAATTACGTATTAGTACAATTTGAAGCGCGGCCGAAATACGTCTCACCACGTGCCAAATATGACTAGTCACACACAGTGTTGGAATATAGGGATTTGGTAGGTTTGCATTCTAATGGCTTTTAAATAAATATGGCAACATTTTGTGACGTTTCATTGTTACTGGTGTGTCGTGCGGTGTTTTGAGAGTCACATAAAGCAAACAGAACTCAAGTAATGCATACAGTTTTTTTTATAGTTTTTCATTTCTTGATGCGTCCTTAATGTGTCAGAATATACCGCGTTTACCTACTTGTATTTGCTGATTTCAAGTAGTAAAAAAATTAATAGATTAAGTTAAGAGACGGTTTTAGACACATAAAAACTAATTCCGACACAGCTTGGAATTAGACACACACAGCTTGATCCAAGCTGTGTGCAAAAATTAAAATTTTCTTACTTAAAAGCTTAATAGCTCTTAATTAAAAGCCTAATTAAGTAGTGTTCAATATTCAATAGCGTTCTAATTCCAAGCTGTGTCGTATTCCAATACAGCTCACACAGTGATCGGAATTTGAACACAAGAGTGTCGGCATTACGAATTAGTAGAGTTTGAAGCGCGGCCGGAATTAGTCTCACAAAATGCCAAATTTAATCACACTGACTCACACACAGTGTTGGAATGTATGGATTTGGTAGGTTTGCATTCTAAAGGCTTTTAAATGAATATGGCAACATTTTGTGACGTTTCATTGTTGCTGGCACGCAGTGCAGTGTTTTGAGAGTGACGTAAAGCAAACAACACAAGTTGCGCATACAGTGTATTTTTTATAGCCATTATATTTGTTGCTCCGTCCTTAAAGTGTCGGAATATATAGTCAGATGGGGTAAGACAGGACCGAAAACACTAACAAGCCTGTAGCATCTATACCATGAATAACTAAAAAACCCTAAACCTATCACAAGGTGTGGTTATGCAATGGGCTTCTAAGCTACAACTCAGACATTTTGCATCTAACACAGTTTTCTGTACAGATTAAAAAAAGTGAGCTGGTTCCATCTTACCCCACTGGGGTAAGATGGGACCAGGCATGGGGTAGGACAGGACCAACTGGCAATTCTTATGTTACAAGGTTTTTTTAATAAAAATGCAAATCTGATATTCAATATTATCCATCTAGAAACACATTATTTGATTGATCAAACATATCATACTGTTTTGTGTTGCGGGAAGTCAACTCTAATATCAGTCACATTGAAGTTTTTGTCACGAGAAAACTTTGTTAAGCATAGTAATAGTGGGTTGGCTTTGGTTCATTGTAGAGCACTGCTAAATGCTTCATGTATATTCCATTAGTGTCATTGTCTGAAAAATTTATCAAATTGGTAATTAAACCAATGGATAATAACTTAAGTATCAGACATCATGTGTTTTCTTGCTAACAGCATTTGTGGTGCACTTCTTCAAACATAGCTCATGCCCTCTCACAGAGTTGTGATCCTAATTATTTTTCATGTTTCACACAATGATTTTTCCCCCAGCCAATCTTGCACATAGTTCTGCAGCTCACTAATGGGAAGAGACATCCCTATTTTCTATGTCCCTTTGATGCAATTTAAAATAGTGCACTAAATTTCTCTAATTAAAAAAGCTAACAAGTTATAATGAAGTTTGAGCAAAAGATAAAAATTTTTATCAAAATACTCCATGTACTACACAATAATATATTCATTTAAAAACTATTTTTGATAAACTGTAGGGTAATAGAGGACCATTTGTGGGGTAAGACAGGACCATTTGTGGGGTAAGACAGGACCATTTGTGGGGTAAGACAGGACCATTTGTGGGGTAAGATAGGACCACTTGTGTGGTAAAACACAATCATTTAGTGGTCCTGTCTTACCCCATGTCTGGTCCTTTTTTACCCCATTTTAGAATACATGTCATGCAGTGATGGTAGCAGGTAGGAATGCCTAGTATGTCTAAAAAGTTGCCTATTACTTGAGGTTACCTGCCTACATCCACAAACCTGGCCAAAAAATTGTTTGTCATTAGATAGAGCTTATTTCCCAAACAGGGTTAACTATTTTCTTATCCTTCTTTACATAGGTTTTCTTTAAAAATTAGCCAGAAATTCATTATTTGCAGAACAGGGTTGCCACAAACACTGTAGTGACAGGCAATGATTGCTCTAACATATTCTTTTGTCAAATTGAATTCAGTGCAATTAGAATGCACGCCATGGGCTGGTCCTTTCTCAACCCATGAAGGCTGCGATCCTGTCTTACCCCATTTGACTATACCACGTTTACCCTACTTTTTGAGCTGCCACTAAAGATTTCCTTCCATTTCTAGAGCTGTGAGTCTGTGAGATTGCCACTAGCACTAGATAAATTCTCAGTTATATTCTATCTAAGTTTTGTGGACAACTTATCAAAAATTGCATGATGGGGCTACAAAAGTGACAAGAGTGCAGAGTCAAGCATGGAATATATGATTATACATCTACTTCGTGTCTTGACTGAATTTTTTGAGCCGTGGTTTTATGGATTTGTGGGCCATGATTCCATTTATCCAGGCCATGAATTTCATATCTCGGCCATAAAAAGCCATTAACAAGCCACAAACTTGTTTACTAAGTCCTATGCACATGCAGGCATGGAATATATCTACTTGCCAAGCCTCAACTGTATTTTTGAGCCGTGGTTTTATGGATTTGCCAGCTGTGATTCCATTTCTTTGAGCCGTGATTCCATTTTTTTGTGCTGTGAATTCCATATCTTGGTCATGAAAAGCCATTTACGAGGCTCAAATTTATTTACAAAGTCCATGCATGTGCTACCCCAAATCTCCAGTTTTATGCTAAAACAGTCAAATGGAAACAATAATATTTCAATTTGTCTTTAATGTAAGCTGCACATGTGTTAATGCAGTCTGAGTGTCTGACTGCTCTGACATGACCACAACTATGTGCAATCTTCAATGAAACATTTAAGTTGTCTTGTTAACATTACAATGATTATGATCTGTAGGATATTTTGGCTGGAATGGTAAAGTAATGCAGATTTTGGAAGTTGAAAATTTTATGAAATGATATGTTTGCAAAGTGCAAACTGTGATTTTTTCAATCAATCAAAAATTTGACATTCAAGCCATGAGATTTTATACCTACTGAAATTATATGATATTAGACCAGAGACCTGCTATATTTTGGGAAAAATAGGACTTTTCCAGTCCTGTGCACATGTTACCCCCAAATCACTAAGTTTACCCCAAAAATAGACAAACAGCAACAATAACATTTGTCTTAATTTAGTGGCAACTGAACATGTGATAGTGCAGTCTGATTGCTCTGACATGACTGCAACTATGCAATCTTCAACAAAACGTTTTGGGTTGACTCATTAACATTACATTCTGCAGGATATTTTGGCTGGAGCATTGGAGTACCTACTACGGATTGTGGAAGTTGAAATTTTATGAAATCATTGAAATGACACTTTTGCAAAGTGCAAACCATGATTTTTTCAATCCAACAAAAATACGTGACATTAGAGCTGCAAGATTTCATACCCACTGAAATTATATGATATTAAGCCCTGATACTTCAGAAAAAAAGTAAGACTTCCTGACCTGTGCAGAGTGAGAGACTCTGAGTAAGCAAAGATCTTATTATGTCAGGCATAGAATATATCTACTTGGCAAGCCACAAATGAATTTTTCAAGCCGTGGTTTTATGGATTTGCCAATTGTGATTCCATTTCTTCAAGCCATGAATTCCATATCTTGGCCATGAAAAGCCATTTACAAGCTGCAAAATTATTTACAAAGCCCTGTGCACGTGTTATCCCAAATATCTAATTTTACCCTAAAACAGTCAAATAGCAACTGTAACATACTATATCTTAGATGGCAACTTGGAGCTTTGTAGCACTGCAGATTGCGGATGTCAAAAATTTTATGAAACCACATGTTTGCCAAGTGCAAACTGAGATTTTTTTGATCAAACAAAAATACATGACATTAGAGCCATGATATTTCAGAAAAAGTAGGACTTTTCCAGCCCTGGATTATGTGAAGATCTTGCCAACACATTGCTCCTTGAATGCCTTTAGGCTTTACATGTGTTTTTGGCAAGAAATCTTGAAGATTTAGGTATTTCTGGCAGCAAATCCTGGATAATACTGTACCGTAAAATGGGGTAACTTAGACCGGCGGGGTAACTTGGACCACTTTTCATTTTTTTAACAAAAACCCCCACAACTCAAAAACTATTTGACATAGAAAAATTTTGTCAATGGGCATTAAAGGCCTAATACTGAGGCTACATAACACTGTAGAAAGATTTGAAAAGTTTGCATATCTAATAGGTTAAAAAATTAAAAATGTGACCCATGAAAAAAAGCTATTATTTAAAGCCTGTCAGAGTACCCCCTCCAATTTTTTATTTTTTGGTTAAATAACTCCAGGTTTTGATGCATTGTATAAAGACTATGAGAGGCAGGAGCCAGCAATTTATGGTGAGTGAAGCTAGAGTATAGACCTGTATTATGCATGTTTCAATTCAAGTTTAATTTAGCTAGTAAAAAAATGGCATCATTTATAAAAAAAAAGTGGTCTAAGTTACCCCATTTTACGGTAGGCATTTACAGAAAAATTGATTTTTTTTCTATAATCAATAGTACTTTTTTCTAAGTATTGACGAAATAAAAAAAAGACTTATATTGGAATTGATACAAAAAGTGAACCAAGAGTTGCCAATCAAGGGGCACGTGACCATCTTTTTTTCCATTTGTAGAAATGAGTTCAAGCTAGTGCAATTACTCTAATTAAAGTCAAACAATTGATGATGATGTACAAGTCAGCTTATCTCTGCAGAACTCTGGAATTTGGAGAGCATGCACAAAAAATTGTTTTATCTATTTATAATTGCCTGTTTCATTACCAAAGCATAATGAAACAATATTTTCTGATGCACTTCATAGAAGCACTAACAAAGTGGAGTTGAATGAAAGAAATGTTGAAAAACAAGATTGCATGGTTATAAATTGAGATTCTTTAGTTTATTTTCAAACATGAGTTGACCAAATTAAGATGTCAGTTGAGGAAAGAGAGCAGTACAAAGTGCCTACCCTGCCATAAGACAAAATCTGTTGCTTCACAATTTTGTTGGTTGTATTGCTCTGCCCTCTGTTTTTGTGCACCCTTATACACTGACAAAACTTTGAGCCTAAAAATATTTTCATGGCAACACAATTGCCAAATCCTGTGCAGCGGCCACAAGATTCCTAAATTATCAAAAGCCTTTCACTCATTTTGTAGCTACAAGATTTCAGTACCATCAAACAGGATAATAGGGGTTTGGTGGGGTAAATTGGAAGTGTTGTTGTTGTTGTTTGTTGCACTGTCATGCTCGCCTGGGAGGAGGCTCTGCTAGTGGGCAGGGGGCCGGCACCGGAAGAAGGGGTAGATGGGCAAAGGCAGGGAGGGTGGCCAGGAAAGCCGCTGTCTCCACGGGGTTGTCCCACAGTGAGGAGACGCTGAGAGACGTCTCAGCAGAACAGACCTCCATCATGGCATAAAAATGTTATAGCAGCAAAACTAATTTAAACATTGCAAAACAAAAAATACTAGCATTAACTTCCATATTTTTCTTATTGATGTAGCACAATGGAAGTTGAGAAATCATACATTTACTACTTACTAGCTCTAAAAAATTCCAGAGAAAAATGTTAAAAATTATATTTTGGAAAAGTACATCTGCTAAGGTCTGTTGCTAAAAAAAATGGATCGGTACTCACTGCATTGAGTGACTCATTGCATTTTCTTGTCCGTCTATGAAGTCACAGACATACTGTTGCCATGTGTCTCCCGCGGGTGAGGCAAACACGTTGCCTACTTCTACTTGATAGGTTGGCAACAACCTACTTGGGCAGTGGATAATGATGAGACTAAACTTGATCTTTTATTATGGACAAATAGAAAAGAATTCTAATTACAGTTCAAGTAAATGGCTCTTGGTTATGAAATGAACACGTCTGGTGCATAAGTGACTGAGAATGTCAGTGTATACCTAAGCAGTACCTAAGCATGCTCCTATAGGACTAAGGAGCATAGGAGCATGAAACTAACAAGAATAGGAGCATGAAACTAACAAGAATAGGAGCATGGACAAGATGCATATGTGATCTGCCATAAAAGAAATTAAAACTTATTAATCTTATGCATCATAGCCCTAAGACTATAAGATAAAGAATTGGATTAAATATGAACAAGCTTTAAATTAACAAGCAGAAAAATGGTAATAATCAAGAACCATTATGATGATATCAAACTTGTATGGCAGCAAACAGCTTAATGAAGAATTAATGAACACCAAAATATATAGCTTGCAGAATTTATACACACTGAACACAATTAATAGAAAATAAGAAATAAAGCAAATCGCAAAGTATAAACAATTTGTAATATAACATCAATTAAGTAATAAAATGAATATATGCAATAAACAATCACTCACTTCCTCTCAAGTGGTACTTCCTCTCAAGTGGTGAGTTAGCTTAACTTCCATACTGGTGCAGTTATTAATTATTCATTGAGATTTTGCATCAGGATTATGCTTGGCTTGGAATTTACTTTACATAAATGATTTTCACTTCCTTGTCTGGACTAGAGAGAGAAAAGAAAGGAAAAGTACATAATAAGTTACATAATGCAAAAACACAGCACAGACATCAAATAAACAAGCATGATAGCCAAAGGGTTGGGCTAAAAAGCAATACAGCACCCCCTGCAACAATACAGACAGACAGATGGATGAACATGATGAGCACAATGGCACTTTTTTTCCCATAAATGAGAATATGTGCCAGAAAGATTTAATGTATTAGAAAATTTTGAAAAAAAAATTGCAGACATGTGTTGGCTTTGAAATTTTATAGATGGAATTTGTGTACCTCAATCCAAAACAAAATTACAGCCATTTTCACAAGACAGAGTATTATGAGACACCCCTAAAATTGCATTTACACCAGAACCTTGGTTAGCAAAGGCTCTGGTCAATGAAAAAATTGGTAACTAACAAATTTTTTATTTGTCTACCTAAGCAGAAAAAATCATTTAAAAAAATTGATGCATCATCAGTCATCAAAAAATTGTGCATAGAATGTCATTGATAGAATTGTGCTCTGGGCAACATAGAGTGAAAGGTGACTAACCTGAACTATGATTTATTTCTCCCTAACATGATGGTTGTCAATAAAATATTCCTTTCTGTTTAATGTACGTTTTTGTTATAGTTAATTAATTCACTTGAAATGGTGCAGAATTACAAGCCCTGTCACATATGCTTATAGAGGAAATGCTATACAGCTGCTGATATGAAGCTTGCAGTGGACAAGGTTATCAATGATATGGAAGGTTTTTTTGGAGGGGGGGGTTTTTTAAAGTGTCACAGATTACCCCATTCCCAGGGGTAGTTCAGGACGCATTTTTTTGCTTCTGGCACCTTATGAATAGCATATGGAATTTTTTTTGAGATGCCTTACATTATCGTAATCAGTTGATGAAGCAAGTTTTTAACCATGATACTAGCTAGCAACTACCATGGCCTCACCTACAGTTCTTCACAGGCTAGAGATGCTAAAGTGAATACGATGAGGGCCCGAAATGCCATTTTGCCATTTTTCCAGAGTACTTAGTTTTTAAGTCAGCTCACACAGATGTAAGAGTGCGCCAGAGCGCTACATCATACATGATGTAAATCATACATGATCTGTGATTGGTTGAAGCTTGTTGGCAGGCTGCCCCAAGCAATGTGGGTGATGTGGGCAGCCTTTTTTTACTCCTTATTAATTACCATATATGGTAACTTACTCGTGAAAGGGTTAATTAGCATGTCTCATAATAGTGTTCATCTTTTTTTGTGTTGCACTATTAGCAAATACTAATCATAGGTAGATTCTGCAACATTGGTACATTCTAAGATGGTAATTGTGCAGCATTTTGTCACACAATACTGGTATGTCAAAAGTATGAGTAACTTTTTGATCGAACAATTCAGTGACACGGTTTCTGGGAACTCTTAACAAACGTGTCACACAATAACCATACTTATCAATAGACAACAATATCTATATATATGTATAATGTAGGTACATATACACATAACTAAGTTTAAACCACTGTGCAAAAATCAATTGAATATCTCATTATTCTTTTTTGTACAACAGCATCAATAAATATATCTTCTGAAGACTGGATGTTGTATTTCCATGTAAATGCCTTGTTAAGAACTTGTCTGACAACAAAAATTCATGTCTGAGATAGCTCTGGCAACAAATTCTTTGTACTACTTTAGTACTGGTTACAATTTAGGTCTAGAAATTCTTGGCATTGTCTCACAATTTGTAATGGCTAGTGGCTCGGCTAGTGTGCAATGGCTCTGCTAGTGTGCAATGGCCCTGCTAGTGTGCAATGGCTCGGCTAGTGTGCAATGGCTCTGCTAGTGTGCAATGGCTCTGCTAGTGTGCAATGGCTCTGCTAGTGTGATTTGCATGGTACATCAATCCCAAATTTGTGAAATTTTTACCTGTCTAATTTAACTTGACTTGCAGTTATGCCTCTCAGAAGACCATTTTTAAGTTAAAAAGAAGGTTCTTGAGGTCAAAAATGGTTAACACTACTGTGAAATAGATAGTTGCCCAGGAGTTCCTGCCTTCATGATCAGATACAGATCCAGACCTAATTTTATGGTCCACTGTTAATGGAATACCTTCTTTTTTAATGTTTTATTAACAAAACACTCAATTTAATTTTTTGTTTGGCAATGTTTTTTCAACAAAATTTATCATCTAGAATTGTTCATTCTTTAGCAATTCTACTTCTCCCACTTCTATGCCATAACATTGATTAATAAACAAAATAATCCCTACAGGACTTGTGAGCCCACATCCATGGCACCCTGACTATGTGCCTTCAGTTTTTCGCTCACTGCGAACAAAGAAAAGGTAACAATTTGTTTTGAGATTCATTGATATCACTTAAATGTTATGCTTTATATGAATGTAAGTTGCTTCAAGTGAACAGAGTCTCATTTTGATGGTTTGCAATGGTGCTTCCAGCTTTTGTTGCAGGTGTTGCACATTATCTGTCTTGCATTAATGAGTCATTTTATAATTGTTATACCAATTATTTGCACGTGAGGAGTGATCAGTAATTATAAAGAAAAGTGGGTAAAACGTTCTTCAATTTATTAATTTATTCAACTTGTCTATAAATGATGGTATCTAATGATGGATATAATTCTTTCAGCAATTTGAAAATAGTAAGCTAAAAGAAAGAGTAACATTTAGTAGCATTCATTCAGTAACATTGTTTTCCCATACTAAGTAACATATAATTTTACCCCTCTGATGCTAGGCATTTCCTGACAAAAACATCATGAGGTCTGGAAGTAGTAACTTTAATGTGCCATGTTTATTTATGAAATCTATTTTGTTTTTTGTATATTATTTCGCTTTTATTCACGTTTCAAATCTCTCGTTCCTTGGGAATTAAATTGATGGTTCGTTCAGTAGCTGGCTCATGACGGTCAGTAGAGTGCGTTTAGATAAAGGTTCTCTTGGAATTTGCACCATTAATTGAGTGCATGAGGGTCAAAATAAAGTAATTGTACATTTAAAATTAGACTGGCGAAAATCAAGGCACATAAACTGAAACAAGATTTGTGTTTCATGTGACATGTAAATAAATTCAGAACTTGACATTTACCTCTATGCAAACATCACTCTGAACTCTTGAACAAAGAATTAAATCAAACGATTCTAAATTACAATTTTATATATAACTGTTTTTTTAATCTTGGCTAATTTATAAGGAAAACTTTATCCAAAGCGCGATCCAGTTGGGTGGTACGACTGCTGTACGTGCAGGTCTCCATCACTAAAGCTCTTAGCAGTATTGTTTCCAGTAGCCATACCACGCTTGTTGTTCTGTAGCAGTAGTCAGTCTCTTCTAGAGATGCCTCACGTTCCGAATGGCGAGTTATAGGTGGTCGTACTTTGGAATGGTCATGTTGGCTTCCATTTTACTGCCGCTGCTCTCTCGTTGCCGTATCGCTGTTGTTGTATCCGACCGTATTTCCGAACTTACTTGCACATCCGACAGTCGGCTTTATAATCGCTGCACGTGTAGTTGCTCCTCGTGTATTCTCGAAAGTGAGTCACATCTGTTGCGCTGCTGTTGACCACACAGATTTAGCAAAGTTGCAGTCATTCCTTGTATGTTGAAGATGGTCTAACGAAAATAGTAGTTGTATGAACTATTCGAGTTTTCTCGCGTCAGTTAATGTTGGAAGACGGGCAACGCCTCCGTCATCACAGCCGCGGCCGTCGCGACGTCCGCAGACTGCAGACCGTGTCGGGTAGCTCCCAAGAACGTCTATGGCGCAAACTTCAGCTTCTTTTATACTTTTGCCATCACCGTATTACGCACAGTGATGTCCGTCATTTGAGGTAGACGTTGAAATCCTTAACTCAAGAAGCTCTGTCTCACGTTCTCTAAACAATCCCGTCTTACACACACACGACATCGATTCGGCCCACATTTCTAACCATCCCATAACCTGTACCCCAATTTCGAACTAAATAACTTGAGTAATTTATTGATTCGCCTTCAAACATCGTTCTAGTCGCTTGATTAATTTACCTTTATTCAGAAAACAAGGTAAATTTTTTTCTTATTCCGATCAATAATGAGCTTTTAATTGCTTTAGTATGATGTCGCAGCTTAATTGCTTCTCATCTGTTCGGGCGCCACTGTCACAGCTCGTGTTTTGGCGAAACTATGCTATCAGTTCATCGGCTCAGGGTTCTTAGAAGTGGTCTGGTCTTAGACAGTCAAGGGGACTGAAAGACAGAATTGACTTTAAGTGAACTATATTTAAATTACGGAACGCGTGACAAAGCGGGGTGACTATATTAGCAAGGCTTTAGCTTCAGCCAGCAAATGTGTTGCTAGGGCGGCTGATGAGTGACTGGCTATCGGTGCTGAAGGCACGGTAGAGAACCGCAAGTGTGATGTCACTGAAGGTGGCACACACAATCAATGAACAGCTGAGGATGTCGGTCAGAACCGGACAATGATGATTATGTGTTACTTTGTGTAATGTAAATTAAGCAGATCAATCGTAAGTAAATAATGTGCAATTATGTCTAAGATAGCATTTGTTTTCGGTTGAATTTAGTTATGGATGGTTGTATCACCTAGCAACTTTTGCTTTGTTCAGGGACAAGTCGTCACGAGCTCGGCAGATCATCGAGGCAGAGCTCGGGCTTGACGAAAAAGCTGGAAGTTTCAGTTACGATGAACGTAAACAGCAAAAGAAAATGGGTACACCTTGGAGAGCTTCGGATGAGCTCTCTTTCCATGGTGACGACTCGTTCGATACGCCACGAATGCTGTCAAGTAAGAAGAAGAAAATCTCGGATGCTGCTCTGCTCAGTGAAAGTAAGCGCAAACTTAAACAATTGGAGATGAGCGAGATGGATATTTTCGATGAAGATCGGATGTCCGTACAGTCTGGGTTGTTTGACAGCCATGATGAGGACTCGCTAATTGAAGCCGTAGCTGAAGTCAAGCCGAAAAGAGGCCGAGGTCGTGGCAGGGGTCGAGGCAGGCGAGGGGTTGGTGGTCGAGGCGCATCCTCCAGAGACCAAGGTAACGAGGACGGCAAGTGTCGCAATTGCCAGAGTTATATCCAGCAAATAGCCCTCCTTCAGGAGGAACTCAATGCAAAGAAAGCAGTCGCCGCCGAGTGGGATGAGATGGTTCGCGAGAAAAGTCGTTTGTTCAAGATGAAGCTTAATATTTATAAAGGTGAACTTCAAACTACAAAAGAAAAGATAGCAGCTCTTCAGCTAAATGAAGCCTTTTTCCAGAAGAGCAAGCATCGCGTTGTAATGTACACTGGGTTGCCAAATTACTCGATTCTCATAACATTGTTCAGCCTAGTGAGCCTTGCCGTTAAAAACGATATTCACATATCTAGCATCACCCGTTTCCAGCAATTCATTTTATGCCTGATGAAACTGAGAATGAATTTGAAATTCAAGGACCTCGCCAATCGCTTTGCAATTGACTTCTGCAAAATTGAGCGGTTCTTCCCTGAGTGGATGGACGCTCTGCACCGGCAGGTGTCGCACGTGCTCGTGTGGCCGCCAGACAACGTGCAATATCGACTCTCGGTGCTTTCACAGTCCCTCAAAGATCACTACAAGATCATCAAAGACGTCGTGCGCGTCACAAAGTTTATCTCGAGCGATGGCCACTTACGCAAAAACCACAAAATCGAAATAGTCTGTGGAGCTCTCATTCACATCTCGGAGGTGGCCGTGTCAGACGTGCAGGATAAGCTCCCTGATGTGCTGGTGGAAAAAGAAAAAATTATTGAAGATTACCTTAAAGCCATCGGTAAGTACGTGCCTTCCTGCCCTTCTATTTCATCTCCAGATGAAGCTCAGAAACATGAATCTGATGTAGAGATGGTGGAAGGTGAAAGCATTGCCGACGAGCCCTTCTCTACCGATGACGCTTTATCTCAAGACCAAGACATGGAATCAATGCACAAGGAAGAAAGTAAGGCAACTAATGAGCCTGCTGTGGACCCTCAATTAGATGCTGACAAGACAATTGCGGCAAGCACTGGGAATGCAACCTCCGAAGAAGTGCCTGATATCGGTGATGATTCAAAAAGCTCCTCTCAGACAAAGTTTTCCACAGAGGGAACAACTGGATGCGAGGTCGAAAATGCCGAAAGTAAACTAGGTGAATCAAATGCACCTATTCCTATTTACCCTGATCCATCTTCAGTTGTTACTGACCCGGCTAGTACCTCGATCAACGAAACTTTGAAGGAAAATGCGTCTTCTACTGAGGCTGACAATGAAAAATCTCAAGAAACTACAGAGCCTCATGAAGAAATTGCCAAAAGCGACGCGTCTCTAATCTGTCTCGATGTATTGAACGAAACGGCCGACGATGCTGTCACTATTCCGCCAGTTGACGCTGTCACTATTCCGCCTTTTGACGCTGTCGCTAATCAGCCAGTTACTGATGAAACTGTTCCGCCAGTTGATGCCGTCATTATTCCCCCAGTTGATGCTTCGCTCCTAACAGCCTCCGAGGGCGATTCTCAACATTCAACCCCGAGTAATGCAGTCGTCGGCTCAATAGGTGCTGTAGATATAGGCTCTACTGCACAAAATTACGCTAATTCCTTAGCTGACTCGAGAGAAACTTTGGAAATTGTTCCTCCGACCGAAGATCAATTGTCTGCAAGTGGAGCTCATCTTGACACATGTGTAGGATTGGAAAAAATGGACGTAGACCTTCCTGCTGCAGTAAGTGAAGCTTCGGTTATCGCCTCGAGCGCAGCGTCGACGATGTTACCACATGGCGATCTGGTTTTCAGCAGCACTGATGTTCCCTCTGTAGCTGCCGACCTTTTATCTGAGCTCATGGGGGCCGCAAGCAGTTCTGATCATGGTAGCACCGTAACTGAAGTGCTCCTCAATGTAGCGACTGCCATGGCTGCAAGCGCTTCTTCGGACATGGACCCTGTAACGGCCGACGTGCTCTTAGGCTCGTCCGATCCCTCCAAAATGGATGCTAATGTTGTCATCGGGCAAGGTGACAGAACTGATTTATCTCTAGACAATGTCGTCGGTAATTCCAACTGCAATAACCCAGATAGCACCAATCTTGAGAAGCTTCACTTAGAATGTCAAGCTATCCACGAAGAATTGCTCGATCACATCGAAGTGTTGAGAGAACAGTTACCTCACAGCACCAAGCTCACGTCATTCGAAACGTTCGAAGAGGTCGTGAATTGTCTTGACGAGCAATTACTTTCAGTACCTAAGAGCGTTGCGTCGCGAGGGTTGCAGTGCTGGCTTACCCTTACCAAACTCAAATTGAACCTCGACGACACGGATCTCTCATACTCCTACAGTATTTCTGTGGAAAACGTGAAGAAAATCTTTGATGACTGCGTTCGGATTTTATCCAAAGAATGGAAAGACGAAGAAGAATATGACTCTTTGGTTGATGAAATATTGATGAAAGAATTCTCTTACCTTTCTAGAACATCCGACGATAGAAGCGATGCTGCGTTGAAAGTCTGCCGTTTCATCAACAGCAAGGCTAATTCTTCGCTAGACACAACTGTGACCGAGAACATACTTTACTCGACCTCATTTTCTGAGGTATGGGGTTCAGTAGGGCAGGACCGATCAGCAAGCGAACTGCAGCAGTTGCTTGCCGCTGAACTACAGCAGCTGCAACGCATAGTTCAGCAGCGACCGGTTTTAACGGAAGAGCTGCTAAGCTCCAGCCACGATACCTTCGTGGAGTACTACACGGGATTCTCTGACTATGACAGTCTGCATGACGTTTTCAACGCTCTTTTGCCAGGACCTAAGATCCACAGCTCCAAGAGTGGCGATCTGTCCCCTTACAGTCAGTTTATTTGTGTGTTGCTGCGCCTTGTGCACAACCTGCCTAAGGATGAGATACTTCTACGCCTGCCCAAAGCTCCCGAGAATGATGATAGCGTCGAGCAGCTCTTCAACAATCATGACCCTGATGTGGAGGTCATTATTTCGACGTGGCTGCCGTGGATCCATACGCAGTTCATGCAGGTCAGTGAAGGCCTAAGAATTTTTTTAGCTGAAACTAAGTAAACAAAATTCATTAAAAGTTAAATCATATCTCCGGAATTTCTTCCTCGAGTCCAGTTCGATTGGTGTAATCAATTGTAATTCTTGTTATGTACTGAAATGCAGCAATGTTTAAACTTGTCGTATTTATTTTAAGATTTTTGTTATTCATTATTTCACTGTTTATCTTATTGTTAAGCTTCATTTATGATGCTACTTGTCTTCATTCTTGTTTTTGTCGAGCTGCATCAGTCGACTGTCTTCCACGTTTATTATTAATGTAGTCATTTATACCGACGTCAAAAAGTACATTAGCGCTGTGTAAAATTATCATAAAACGTATTCGAAGGATGTTAACTGTTATAACTCACGATTTTAGTTTGGAACTAATTTATTGAGAGATAAAATATATAAAACAAGTTAGCCCTGTATATTGTATACGGTGTGTTGCTAGCTGGTGACGTGGCCTGCGGCGCGTGACGACGGCGAGGAGTTCTTGCGCGAGCTGCGGTCGCGGTATCGCTACCTGGCTAGCGTCGCGCCGCTGCTCAGGATGCAGGCGGAGGCCGTGTGCACGGCGCTCTACAACGCCGGCCACCACCTCTACTGCGTCACCTCCGATGATGAGGAGCAGGGCGACGACCGCGAGTTGGTCGAATGGCTCTTCTAAGCGGGAGTGGTGATCGCGTCTTGACAACGAGGGAAAAGGGCCTGGAAGAACGACTTGTCAAGTGGTCCTTCTAAACAGTAGTGGTAATCGCGTCTTGACAACGAGTGAAAGTTGCGCAATTGAAGGGCTTGTTAGATAGCTTTCATCAAATTATTTTCAAGGGTCGTGTTTTTTTTATCATGAATTATTATTTACTTCTCATGTATTATGAGAAATATAGTTGGGGGAAATAAAATGAAAAGGTGCCATCTACCTGCCTTATTCAAAGAAAAATCTCTCGTTTGACGCTACATTTAATTTTTATCTTTAATTATTAAGTGTAATAAATATTAGTTATTTCCAATATAGCAAATGGTAAAAAAATGTATGGAAATACTATGAGCATGCTCTTTAGAATACAGAGAATATCAGGAATGCGCATTTACGTTCAGCTCCAATATTTGCATTGTACGAAATTTGATTCAAACCTTCAATGTACCGAACTTGTGTTATGGAGGGTACCTCCAAAAAAATTGGCAAAATTTAACGGATTGGTAAACTTCAGATAATGTTATTAAAAAAATACTCGCGCCAACTTCAAAAATTGTTTGCTTCCCATTCAAAAGATATCTGCTCAACCTCAGCATAATACTAATCAATTTTGTTGAGCATTAATGTATGTATACGACAAACCAAGTAATTAGAAATACACGCTTGAAGACGTTTCTGGATCACGGATAAATCTGATTCGAGGTGGACTTCCATGCCAAATTCCCTACTCTTGAGTAAAATATATACCAAGGTTCACCAAACCGCTCTAATTCATCTTATGCGCCAAGGTAATGTCTTTAAAGCGTTTAGGAAATGTTCTCCTTTGCAGGGCATGATGAGAATTATCACGTAACCAACCCGTGCTCGACAGTTTTGGTTGATCCACTTTCTGTGAAAATGTTATGGTACGCAATCCATTCTGAAAAATTTTGACGCTTTTGTGCAACATCACACCATTCTTGGTTCAGTGACCAGCGTTAAACTATGTACCGGGACACGCAGTGTCTGCCTAACTGTGAAGTAGCTTGAAAGGAAACTAACCAGCTTAAAAAAATTATATTTGATTACATGTCAATATAAAATGCTTCAATTTTATATTAAAAATGATTCCTATATTCTAGCGTCAAAGATAGGCACATAACATAACAATATTTTAGATGAAAAGCTCAACGCGTAACACAATATTAAATGCTAAATAATGCATCGAACACACAATTTCCACGAGATACAGGAGCTGTTTTTAGATGGTCTCTTATTTTTAAACACCCATAACTCAATCGAACTATTGAACTGCGTGAAGGTGTAAGATTGTCGTGGATACATTTTGCAAAGAAGCGTTCAAATAGATGCTTAATTAATCCTTTAAGCGTGCACTCGATTTATTGAGGATACCGTACAAGGTTTGTTGGCTTGGCAATTATATAAACATTAATAGGATATTTGATGAATGACTTCTATAGATGATCAGCATCGCCATTGAATATCCCCGAATATCCTAGTGGCACATATTTATTGAACGTGTTTATCATTCAGCGGGGATTTGCCCCCATTCTCCTGGTATCCCCAAGTGCAAATATAATCTTAGTTCGTGTGAATAGTACGTAGCTTTTACACAGTTCACGAAAAAAGTGGCCGAGACCCGTGTACAAGAGCAAATTCACGCATATAGTTATTTATATGGTCGCGGTAATTAAATGGATCGTCATTGAATTCGTCTTGCGTCATACCGTTGGGTGGACATCTACTTTGCAATGGCATCTACAACGATGTTTATTTTAGTACTATAGAAAAGAATGTGCTTAGCTTCTAAACCATTAAACCCACGAATAATATTATCCCACCTTAACTTGTTAACGATGCCTAAAAATACTTGAGTACATCGTACCTATGATTCCCGTACGTAATTGTGGCGCTACAAGCAATAACATTTTGTCTCTGACGGTACCTCTAGTTACTAAACCAAGAGATACCAATAGCATTGAGGATCACGATCAATGATTCCATGAACGAAGTAATCAGTCAGAAGATTCAGGCGGCAAGCTTGCGGACCATATACTGAAGGATGCCTCCGTGTCGGAAGTACGTCACCTCGACCTCGGTGTCAAAACGCAGCAGCGCTGTGAATTCGCGCTCACTTCCGTTAACCTGCAATGAGTGAAACGAAAAATAATTAAGTTCATGTAGCATGATTAATAGATTATTTCTTACTAATAAATTAGGCCTGCTATAATCTTTTGACCAACGAACAACGGAGAAAAATAAACCTCTAATGTAAATACCAGACGAGATGCCTTCGTAGGGACGTCTTAAAAAAAAAAGTAGCACACAGGAAAGTATGTTTGTCGCAAAACTTAAAACGTTATACTTGAGCCAGCTGCAAACACATATTCAAGTTATGATGCATCTTTTTTTAAAAATTTATCAAGTAATCAATTGTAACATATACATCTGTATGATTATTAATTTCTCAGAATAAATATTTACATAAGAGACGAAATTCTGAAATTTGAACCAACAGTTATATAATTCTCAGAAAAAATTGAACGATTTTTCCCCTAATTATTAAATTAGAAAAAAAATACTTGAAATTGAAAAAAACGTTGCATCCCGAGATGAATGAACAATGAAACAATGACGCACCTTGACGGAGACGGTAATGGAGGGTGCGATGGTGTCTGGCAAGATGATATCGTAGGTCTCGGTGCCGTCGAGTCCGAGGCTGTCAGCAGAGTCGCCCTGCATGAACTGCAGCGGCAGGATGCCCATGCCCACCAAGTTGCTGCGGTGGATGCGTTCGTACGACTCGGCGATCACAGCGCGCACGCCCTGGGAGGATGAGACGTGCCACGCTCACAACAGTCGAACACTTAAATGAGCTTTCTATCTTTGGAGACATGAAATTAAACCAGCACGTATAATGCTGGGATGGAAACGTTTTTTCCTAAAGTGCATCACGGAGCCATGTACAAAAAAAACTAAATTGGAATTATCATACGAAGTCTTGGGAATAATTACTTGAACAACTTCAACTAAATGAATTTGTGCTTGATTTATTTTTTTTAATAGATGATGCATTGAAACAACTAAGATACCGATTTACTGCATTGATTCTAAGCGAGCTAGTGAGGTACAGGAGGAACTCACGAGCATGTAAGGCCCCTTGGCAGCCCAGTCACGGGATGACCCAGAGCCATACTCCTTTCCCGTCAACACGATCACTGGGATATTCTCTGCCTTATATCGCTCAGCGCAGTCAAACACGTCCAGCTGTATCACAGAAAATTGAATTGTTCACATCATTTTCAAGAAAAATTAAATAATGTAGCACTAATTGTGAAATGATATTGATAGGACAATTCTGTAGTATACAACTCCTAAAATGCTGTTGATTAGATGAGCGAGATACTACCGATGCGTTGCAAATATTCTAGCTACCATGAGTTTAAGGAATTGTGCAAGACTCAAGGCCCTGACTGAAAGCCGTGCGAAGTCTAAGAGCGAGGTTTTCGCGACCATCGTGTAAAATCCTTGATCTGTCCGAAGCTCAGCCTGTCGCTACCCTCGAGCTTGTACTCTTTGTAATATGATATCCTAGCCAGACCCTTTCTCGCGGTCACTGGTCGCTTTCAGGTGGCCGAGGAAGGCCAACGGTCGGCTATAACTAATTAGACTAGGCCGACCACTGGCCACGTATTATTCTTCGCCCCTCATTGACTTCGCCTTTACCATGCCACCTGTTGTGAACTGACAGTTCAGTAATTTACGACGTCTCTTTCCCCTCATGTATTCCACAACGCCTCCATTTGAGCAGCTAGTATGCGGGATTTTCCCTCCGCGTATCAGCAGGCTCGATCATAACTATTTTTCGGTAGAAAATATCTACAACAAAGAGGCTGATCAAGGAATGCCGAGTATACCATTCAATGGAGAATAAAAATTACAACCCTTTTTTATCTCGAAAAAAGTAAAAAATTCGCAGACTTGATGAACAATAATATTCAAAGTTTCTTGAAATTTCCTCTCATTAAAACTGTTTTAATACAAAGTTTACATATTTTTTGTTACTGATCACCGTTTATAAATAAATAGCTGAGTAAGCATGGAAAAATCCATATCGCCATCTCATTTGCGAGTGGAGTAAAGTCTATCCTAATTAGTGAAGAAACGCATAGGGAAGAGCCAAGCCTGTTAGAAGCCTCGCGACCTTCAACCAGGGCCTTAAGAGCGTAACTTGTCCGCTGTGCAAATTAGATCAATCATCAAGGGCTTGTTCATTACTGAGCAAAGTGGGATTAGCATTTTTTCCTGGCGCTGCTATAAATGTCGATATTAGTTGATTCAGCAGTAGGTAAGGAAGACGCGCGGAATAGTGTTTTTTCTTTTCAACTCGCGTCTCTTGCGTGTTTTTTTCAAATGTTTCGATGATCGCGAATGCCACACCTCCTCTCCCGACGGCTGATGCACGGCACGCGGTGCGGCGCGCCCCACCATCTTGTTCACGAGGCGGATGTTGGCGAAGGTGCCACGAGCCATGACCGCGTCGTTGCCGCGGCGCGATCCATACGAGTTGAACTCGCGCGGTGTCAGTCTAGACGAGATCAGGATAGCACAAGCTTTCATAGATAGGTTAAGAATTTTTTCTAATTGAGAATATTTTCTCCTGCATTAATCTAGAAAATTTTTTGTAACTTTCCTATTATTAGGAAAAATATTTGCAGAATATTCTGAGTACTATTGGAGAAAAAGGTGAACCCCAGAAGGCATGTAAATGAGATGTTTTCATCATTAGACACGAATGAGTATAACCAAATTGCAAAAACTAAAACATAACTGGAAACCTTGTAAAAAGATTAAGAGTAACGATATCTTAGCTTTGAAAAACTGATAGCGTTATCGCTGAATAAATGATGGCTGATCAATTCATAGCAAGTTTCTGAAGTAACGGATGTTGCTTGAGCTCACTTGCTCTTGGCGAGGTAGCGCGCGGCGGGAGAGTTGCGGGCGATGGAGCCAGCGGGCGAGATGTGGTCCGTTGTCACCGAGTCCGGCAAGTTGAGCAGCACGCGAGCACCGCGGATGCTTTCAATAGCAGGCAACTCCTAAGAACAAACTTACAATGAAGTCGATTGCAGTAATATCTCATCGAATACGAAACAATTCATAACAAAAAATATAAATCGCTAGAATATCCTTATGATAGAGGAATAGCCTCAAAATCTCCACTGATATAACCAACGAGAAATAACAATGCCTGGTTTTACAGTCACCGTTGAGTTCTTGTATTTCATAAACTAAACAAAAATCTATCAATCACGCATGTGTTGGAAATTAAAATTTGTAGAAAATAAGTACGTTATTTCCAAAGTGAAATTTATTTTAAGGATCCAATCTAAAATTACACACGACAGTGATGACGGTGTGATGCGCAATACTCACTCTTGTGATGCCCTGGAAGAAGGGCGGGTTCTTAATGTATGTGCTGAGCTCATCCCAGGGGTACAGCTCAGTGTCTGGACAAGGCAACTCGTTCCAGTCATCGCTTCCTGCACATTAACATGCAGTATTTTAATCATATCAATATTTATTTTAAAACATAGAGTAGCCTATACACATACAGTATACAGGCTAAAGTATTATAACTCAGTCTTCATTTATTGCTTCTTGTTAAATTGATTCTTGTGTCTTTACTTGTATATTGCATCGCTAGTGAAGCGTTTCGTGCACTTTAGCAGCATCCTAAATAAAAATTATATCCAAACGGATAAGTGACTCAATAAAGTGTGAATACAATTTATGAGACGAGACATTATAATGCAACAATGAACGTGAAACAGTTCGAACTTTGATTAGGCCTTACCAGTGGTGATGTTGCTATAAACTTCCTGGAACATGGCGGGTAGCACGGAGGTCTCTTCGACCTCGCGCACTTCTGAGCGCGATGGCCAAATTTCAGACAGAAAAACGGGGCGTCCTTCCTTGTTGTAGCCTGCGCGTACATTACACTTTAAAAAAACATGGTGGCAATTTGTGATATAAATTAAATTTTAATTCATAAAATATGGGCGACTGGTCGAGAGGCGAGTTGCCAAAAATTCTAATGGGTATGAACTTATAGCAAAACTGTAAAAACTGAACACAAACCTCAGCTTGAGGCCAAAACAAAGGCTCAGCTAGAGGCCAAAACAGAGGCTAATCAAGAACCTCGGTTTTAAAGTCAATAAGACAGCCACTCATCGAGACGCTCGGTCTTGAAGTCAATATGCAATATGACAGCCACTCACCGAGAGGCTCGGTCTTGAAGTCAATAAGACAGCCACTCACCGAGAGGCTCGGTCTTGAAGTCAATATGACAGCCACTCACAGAGAGGCTCGGTCTTGAAGTCAATATGACAGCCACTCACCGAGAAGCTCGGTCTTGAAGTCAAAATGACAGCCACTCACCAAGAAGCACGGTCTTGAAGTCAAAATGACAGCCACTCACCAAGAAGCACGGTCTTGAAGTCAATATGACAGCCACTCACCGAGAGGCTCGGTCTTGAAGTCAATATGACAGCCACTCACCGAGAAGCTCGGTCTTGAAGTCAATATGACAGCCACTCACCGAGAGGCTCGGTCTTGAAGTCAATATTAAGAGTGCCGGCAATGGCGTAGGCGATGACCAGTAGAGGGGAGGCGAGGTAGTTGGCGCGGGTGCTCGGGTGGATGCGGCCTTCGAAATTGCGGTTGCCAGACAGCACACCCGCGCACACAAGCTCGTTCTGTGAACGCAACAACTCAGTTTTGAGGAGGCTTATTAACAAATACTTAATAAATAAAATCCATAACATGAAAGTGAGAATTTGAAATCAGTATCAACATTTCAATAAAATAATTTGTCAATATATCATTATGTTTCTACATTTCGCTAATAAATTTTAACCAACAAATATCATCCTGAATTTAACTTATCAGTTAGAAAATTTTTGCGTGTTCCTCGCCTCTTCAATAGCTCGAAGAACTTCATCATCAAGAGGGCCTGAGTTTCCAATGCAGGTCATGCAGCCATAGCCGACGACGTCGAAGCCAAGGGCGTTGAGGCTGGGTAGGACCCCTGAGTGTTCGAGGTAGTGCGTCACGACACCACTGCCCGGCGACAGCGACGTCTTGATGTACGGCGCCACGCTCAGTCCTGCCGCCACTGCGTTACGTGCCAACATCCCTGCCGTGCAAACACCAAACAATAGTTTAATATGTAAACTATTACGGGCATAACACACTTTTAACTAAATAAAATGAAACAAGCAATACTCACGGGGATGAACTTCAACAGAGATGAAAAAAAAACTGCTGACTCTGCGAGTTTGCCACGTTTAAGTTCAGAAACAAGACACGATAAGTCAACAATCTTATGTTTAGTTGCATAAATAATTGTTAATACGAGTCTATATAAACCGGCGGCGAGCTGAAATTTGTGTAGCCAGTACTGGTTTTATTGCACTCTACCTGATTACGAAAACATTTATATAACGGTATTGTATACGGTATTACAATAGAGGATTACTTAGTTACCTGCGCCGAGCATGACGGAAGGGTTGCTGGTGTTGGTGCAGGAGGTGATGGCCGCGATGACCACGGAGCCATGGCTGAGGGTGTACTCAGTACCTCGGTATGTGAAGGGCACTTTCTTGCTCAAACTCTCAGCTGGCAGGCCAAAGCCCTTGAACCCAACCTGCATTCATTATAAAAACTCGTTATAATATTCACCCGCGCAAAAGAGCCCATTTTGAGAAAAAAACGAGCTGAAACAAGTTTAACATTCAGCTGACTACAGCTGAAAGAAAATTAACCACATTATTTTTGGACAATATTATATCATTGTGAAGCTTTGGTAGGAAGAAAATCAGGGCGTAGGATACGTGTCCTCATATGATTCAATGAAGTTATGCAAGTTACAATTTGTACCGAGGTCAACTCAAAAGTTGGAATTGAATTTTAGCGAGCTACATAAAATTTGAAGTTCACTTAGCTTAACATAAAGGGAAACAGATTTAAAATAAGACATAATATAAGAAATTGCATGACTCACCTTATTAGAGAGACACCGCTGGAAGTCTTCCTTGACGTGCTCGACGGCAACGCGGTCATGTGGTCTCTTAGGACCTGACATCGAGGGCACAACTGAAGCCAAGTCCAGTTCCACAACCTGAGTGTAGACAGGATCCTGGGACGAGTCTCCATAGTTGCGGAACATCTTGACAGCCTTCAGGTAAGCTTCGATTACTGCAATTTGCTTTTGATCACGGCCTGAAATGATCACGACATCGATTATTAGAAATGATGTCACTAGGAGTAACCTCATCTGCTGAACTAGATGAAAGTAAATAGAAAAACAATTATTAGGATAACATATTATAATTTGATCGAAGTGGTATAATAAAACTATATTAATTCAGCGCACTTTGAACTTTTTTCCACTGAGGAAGCACTTAACATGACTCCATATTACGTGTGCAGGAGCGTTATAGAATGCAAGCCGGGTGCCGCCTATTTCTTACCCTGTCAATGACGCATACCATGTTTATAAAAATGCTACGCACGTACCCACGAACATTAAAATATACATGTTAAGTTAAAGAAGATCATGAAACGCAAATAAGAGGTACAAGACAGCCCCGAACAGCAAACCAAGATCCTTACATCTTTACCATTCAACTTTACAACCTACAAAACAACTTACAAAAAGCTTCTCCTTTGATAAATAATACCTGAATTTAAAGACTACAGAGTAGAGTTACCGGTTTGTTTGAGATAGGCAGAAGCTGCAGGGTCCACAGGGAAGTAGGCGGTTGTGGCGCCGTACTCAGGACACATGTTGCTGATCGTGGCCCGGTCAGCCAGGCTCAGCTGTTCCACGCCCGCACCGAAAAACTCAACAAATTTCCCCACCACTCCAACCTCCCGCAGATGCTGCACACGAACAGACTCGTTATTGCAAAATATTGGAGTGGAGAATTCCTTTTTTGTATGAATTACATTAGAAAACTAAGATTCGTTGTTAACCGACATGTGGATGGTCAAATAATGCATTCAATTTTCAAAAATAGGTGAACTCTTACTGGACTTAATCAATACGTCGTACAGTATAAAATTCAATCTATCCAAAATTTACAGCCAAATCATTAAGCTAGAATAAGGGAAGTATAACCTGACTGGGATTCGGTGCGCACATATTCAAAGCTAATTGATTCAGACAAACTCTTCAAACCTCCCCTGTGATGGTTCAGTGAAGCCACGATTGCAGACGTATGTTAAAATTTCTCCTAACGTAGACCATTAATAAATAGAAAATTATTATGCACGAATGATCGCCATCGTCATTAGTTGTAGAAATAAGGTTATAATCAAGAACACAAAAATTCATGTCACCTTGGTGATAGTGAGCACCACATCTGTAGAGGTGGAGAGGGGCGATAGCTCGCCAGTGATCTTGTACCCGATGACCTCAGGCAGCACCAGTGATATGGCTTGACCAAGCATCACAGCCTCGGCTTCGATGCCTTGGTTGAAACACAGAGAAATTTGATTTTCTTTTTACATAAAAAACAAGGAATGAAGCCGAAAATTCTATGAAATTGGCAATTTTAAGCAGGTATTGCAAACGAAGTTCTATAATATAAAACTGTTTGAGTTTTTTTGAGATTATACTTAAATATTGATCAGAAATTCACATCCAAAAATTAATGAACAATAAATTAATTGAATTAAGTTTAACACACTAATTCAATTTATTATTCATTAAAATATTTTAATGGAATTTCCTTATCACAATTATAATCATAAATGAAATTATTCAATTTCTTCCTATAGGTACCATTTAGGAGACATTTATGGACTTAATTGAAGTTACCTCCAACCCCCCAACCCAGAACCCCAAGTCCATTGATCATGGTGGTGTGGGAGTCCGTACCCACCAGGGAGTCAGGGTATAGGGTTGCACCTCCACCACTGCTCGACCCAAACACAACCCTAGCCAGGAACTCCAGGTTAACCTACCCACACAATATCGCATTAATATGGCTATCAAATTTAAAGAATCCATAACTACCTCATGAACAAACAATTTCAAAACACTAATTCATATATAGTTTTCGAAATTAATATATATTTACATTGTCAACTAATTCCTAGAATATTAAATCAATTCATACCTAATAAGAAAAGAAAATGCACAAATTATCATTTCATAATAAATTTGTTTATAACTCGTTTCTTTGCAAGGAAGTGTTACTGAACCAGGAAATAAGTGGTTGTGGTCAGCCGTCATTAAAATATTATATGTTCATTGTTGAAGTCGAATATGATAGTTCATGACGCACCTGATGCACTATGCCAGAACCAGGAGGAACAATCAACATGTTCTTAAAAGCAGAAGCACCCCATTTAAGGAAAACAAAACGCTCTCTGTTGCGCTCGAATTCCAATTTCTGGTTACGAAGTAAGGCATCTGAACTGCAAGCAAAAGCCAGAGGGGAAATATTAGAAAGACATATATTTATATATATTGTCGAATAGATTCATGATATAACTCAAAAGCTGTTAATTTTATCAGACATAAAACAATGGTAATACTACACAGAGAAGTTTTTATCTCTGAATAGAAACAATAGACAGCACTATTGTTGCATATTATGTACAATGACCTGCGTGTGTAGTCAACTTGTACAGAATGATCAATGACCAGATCAGCAGGGCAGATTGGGTTGATCTTCGCTGGGTCGCCATTGAGGCTCTTGACAGCATCTCGCATTGCAGCAAAATCAACCACGGCAGGCACACCCGTGAAGTCCTAATTCCAACAAGAGAATTGAGATACAACTTATAAATGGAACACTCAAAGTAACTGGCATATCAGGTTAGAATAATTGGTTAATTCAGGTTAGAATAATTGGTTAATTCAGATTAGAATATTTTATTAATAGAGATATATATTAGGTATATGCACTGGTAGTAAAGAAAAAAACTTTAATATGATGATCAATTTCTTCATGTAAAGAAGGAGTACTTCATCTTCAAGTGAATAAGGAAATAATTATGCATTTTCAACAAAATTTTGTAGTTATCTTGATTTAATTACAGGCATTGCTTAATAAAAAATCTAACAAACTTGATCAAAATTTATCAACTTACATAAATATATGGTACTGTACGTAGTGATTAGTTTTCTATATGAAATTTAGACAGACCTGGAGTAGCACCCGAGCTGGCCTGAATGGGACCTCTACACCAGCACGTTGGTGTTCTTCCCATGACAAAATCCGCTCCACATCACTCTTCAGCACCTGGCAAATTAATTACGAGTGATCCAATCATTGCAATGAATAAATGCAATCTGAACTTAAATCCTCAGTTTATGGATACATTATCCATTGTCTATACATATTCTTTTTAAAGGCCTAATGAAATGAGTTACAGCAAGTCATGGTTGCAAAAAAAGTAGAAGATTTACTCACTCGGCAAAAAAAGGAAGTTTGAATTCAGAATTAACGAGTTACCTAAATTTACTTTGCATCATTGGTGTTTCAAAGTAAAAACTAAAACTGTCTAAACACTTCCAACTACAGTCTTGGAATCAAGGCTCAAAACCATTTCAGTGCATAATTACCTGGAAATTATCACAGTTTCTGACAGCAGATTCAAGCAGCACTCTGATGCAGAACGGCAGACGATCTGATGAAGAGAAGAGAGTGTAGCAGAGACTTAAACTCTCTTTTTCATGTTTTAAATCAACCCTAAATAACTATTAAACCATTGCATTATCTGCAGTGCATATAAATCAAATTTTAATAGCATTACCTACAACAGTTCAAGAAAATTATTACATCGAGGGTTAGGAAAACTTCTCTAAGAAACCTAAAAAAAGTCATACCATATTTCTGGGGATTTAGAGCAGGAATGTTGAAGTAAGTAAACTGTTCACCAGCTGCAGTAAGTGGCTGCAGCAAATCTTGGAAGGGACAGTCATGTTCTGAAAATAAAAACAAAGGACAGTAATAGTTGTCATAATTCAATGTATTCGGCTTGATGGTTTGCAAGATTCTAAAATAAATGGACCTCCAGTGTGCTCAATAAATATCATTATTACCAAAGATTAATTGTACATATTAGAAACAATGCTTAGGCAGAAATACTTTATACACAATAAAACTGCTAACCATGAATGAGAGAATCAAAAACAGTACTTGCATAATAATTCATTAAGATTGAAGAATTATATATATATACCAGATTCCAATGTCTCATAATCAAGTAAAGTATTGTGACAATCAAATCACAGATAGCTTATTTATTTCATCATAAAATAATGGTAACATTTCCTTGAAGAGGCATACATATTTTTTCAGCTATAGAAATCTCATTATACAACTTAGGATGATCTATCAAATCAAACCATTTAATACAAGAAATGAACAGGAACCAAATGCAAAAATGAGATTAAAATGCAGAGTAGAAATTTTCACTTTTGAGTGAAGACAAATAAAACTAAAAATTAAAGGATTTTCATCAGGCCATTATTTCACAAGAGAGTCTACAGTCTTTAACTTTATTTTACACTATCAGACACATATTTTTTCAAAGGTTCCTTGCTAAGCAAAGGTGAAATTGAACAGGCATTGGCAGTTCATGCTTGTGTACTGGTGGCTTCAGCATTCAGCCCAACTTCTCCATCTGAGGTTCCAGTCTAAACTGAGTATTTATGTGGCACCCATCATATTATCTCATAGCCTCACTTAGTCTTACCTGCAGGGCACATGATGAATTAAAGGCAATGCAAACTATTTAGTGATACAGAGATATTTTCTAGTGTTGATGGCACAGATTGAGTTTAAAAAGTGGATACCTGAAAATTTGGGATTAAAAAAAATTAGAGAATATCCGTGCATAAAAAAACAGAACGTAGAAATTGAAAATATATGCACATAAAAGTATTTAAAATTACCATACAATACTAATGCATGATTCCTTCCAGTTTCAAAGTATATACCATGATAAATTGGGATGATTAAAATATACTCAGATATCACTACTATAAGAAAGATTAACTGCATCAGAGTTGCACCTAGCTAATACCTGAGCAATTATATCTCAGGACAAGTGTGTTTAACACAAAAAACATCATTTTTTAACACAATGACGTGAAAAAGTGGGCATAGAGAAAGCATTATACACATTTTCTGGTATATAAACAACTAACCTATCAATTTGGTCTTGGACATTAAGGAGATCAGTTGATATAGATTGAAGAAACTAATCTGTTATGTGAATATTGTACAATAAAATAATTGTATACATGGGCAATGAGGAATAACAATACAGAAATGAGGCTGACAGGCTTAGTGAGCCAAGATCACTTGATTCACTACCGTCAAACAGGGTAAAAAGGGACGGTTTTGAGCGTTTTTTGTTAATAACTTCTTACTGTGAAACATTTCAGGAATGAGTTGGGGCTCATTTTAAAGCTCTTGGCAAGGGCTATTGAACGGCATTACAAAAATTTCATATGCTGTACGTGAGGCGCCAGACGCAAAATAAAAGCGTCACTAACACTTGCTATAAAATTAATTTTAAAACATTTGAAGCATGCAGAGTGTACTTATCCATTACTAACAGTACTCTGAAGTTCTCCTCTTTTATTGTAGATGATGTAGAGGTAGAATAAGTGATATTTTCTGTGATTTTTACTTGTTTTTCCTTTATTCATATGATATTACCGTAAACATTAATTACCATCAACCAGGGCTACTTGGGACAATTTTGAAGGTTCTTCATTCATAACTTCTCACCCATGAAACATTTCATAAACAAGTTTAGCCTCATTTCAAAGCTCTTTGCAAGGACTATCACATGGCTTCTCCAAAAAAATTCCATATGCTATTCGTAAGGGGCCAGGAGCAAAAAAAAGTGTCCCGAGTAGCCTCGTCAAATGAGGCTACTTGGGACACTTGGAATAAAACTTAATTTTAAAACATTTGAAGCATGCAGAGTGTACTCATCCGACATCATGGATTGAGGAATAATGGATTACTTTTTGTAGTTCTCTCGCCACTGAGATAGGGTCCAATGAGATTTTTCTTGCGTCTGGATACAGTTGTTTGATTATCACCTTGTTGTTGTTTCCAGATGATTTGTCAGTTGCATTGGTTGGAAATGATTTATGTTGTGTTCGTTTGGCAGACAATCAAGGAGCTTTAATGGTGTTAGCGTTAGCAGGAGTAGCTGTTGGTTGGATCATGCTGTCTGATTCTTGTTCAGATTCAGTGCCAATCTGCCGCTTGTGCCTTCTAGGATTAGGGGACCCTTCTTGTATACCCATGCTTGACCTAGTTGTTCCATTGTTTTCTAGCACCTTAGTCTTGGGTTGATGGCCAGTGATGTCTCCATCTGAAGATGCTTGGAGTCCAGATTGCAGGAGAGGGCCAGCAGGATCTTGAGTTGGAGTTTCTGGGACAATGTTCTCATTATATATATTTATATAAATTATATATACGAAGCGCTTCTCCTTTAACAGTCAACAAAGTACTAACCGATCACTTGGAGCTGTACGCTACATTGGTCAGCTGGATGCCACATCCTGCAGGCTGAGCTGAGGCAGCTCAATGGCATTTCGTTCTTTCGTTTTTCTTCCGTTCTGCTTGTGCGGAAAACGTCGCCTCACACAAAGCATCGTTGGCAGCGCCGCGGCCGCCGCCGAAGCTTCTGGAAGGTTGGCTGACTCGCCGAAGCTTCGGTAAGATTGGTAAATGGCGTCGGCAAGATCTTGAGTTGGAGCAGGATCTTGAGTTGGAGTTTCTGGGACAATGTTCTGTTGTTGTTGTTGACCCTTCCCGCCTCGCTTCATGGCGCGAGGCGGGGCCTAGACCCAGTTCTGGGGCCAGCCAAGTCGGTCGCCCCAGCGGGCCAGCAGCCCTGCAGCGTTTACAGGGTCCGACCAAAGGTCACCCACCGACAGGGATGTGGGCATTTCAGGGCAGGAGAAAAGATGAATGGTGTCGTGCGTGTTGGACAGACAGAGTTGGCAAAGTGGAGAAGGGTGTGTGGCAGGGTCTATTTTATTTAGATATGAGAGAAGTAGCGGTGATTTATTTGTGCGAAGTTGGGCAAGGTTCCTGCGTGCAGGTCTAGGTAGGTTTATTTCAGATGGGTGAATCTGTGGTGCAGGCATGTTTAAAATTTTATTGTGAGGGAGGGTTGCAAGATAGTTTTCTTGAGTGTGGTCATGGCTGTTGTTATATTTATTGGGTTGCCCTTTAGAGATTTAATTCTTCTGTCTGTTATCCTGTTATTGTGTGCGGTTTGGTGCGGTTTGGTGTTTATGAACTGCTTGTTGAATTGTGTTGCCTTCTCTTTGTCAGTATATGCTGTTGTGTTTGTGAATTGTATAGTTTTGCTTGGTTCTTGGCGTGGCGTTTTGTTTGAAAGTGATGAGATTGTCTTCCAGAGAATGTGTGTGTTGTGTTTGTTATTCCAGTTTCGATCGAGGTGCTCTTTCCATAGGTTGCCTTTATGCGTGTTTATTTCAAGGTCTATGTCTCTGTTGAGTTGTTGGATAGCTGGGTCATGTCTGTTTTGTGTCCTGATGTGGTTGCGTTCTTGTATTTTGTCTCTGATGGCTTGGGGCAGAGGTGTGTGTTTTGTTTTTATTTTTACTTTGGGTATATGGTGTTTGTCTGCTTGTAGAATGAGTCCAGTAAGTATCTTATTGGCAATGTGAACGTTGGCGGGTGCTGGAGACAATGTTCTCATCATCACTGTTAGGCATGTCAGACTCTGACTCTGCCATTATCATTATGCATTTATTACCTTCAATCACAATTCACAAGTAGCAACTTACAGTTATACAAAAAAAAATTAATAAATGCTAATATAAATAATAAATATAATGGAGCAAATAGTTAAAGAAAATATTATTATATATAATTTTTTTTAATAGTGGTACAGAGATGAAATATAGGCTAATATGAATAGAAGTAATAGAACAAGTTCACGCAGCAAATGGTATAGCATAAATAAAGTCAAAACAATATTGATGTTGTCATGTTGATAGCCTAGGCTACCTATTAAATGCTCTAGTTAAGTAGTTATATTACAAAATTCCAAACCTCAATTCAAAACTATGCAGGACACTGAGGACAGCAGGAATCCTACCTAACTAAACTGATTGGACTTGGGACACAAAATATACACTTGACACACTACACAGTATATGTAAAGATATAAATGCAAATGAAAAAATAAATAAATAAATCACATTGACAAGTTGTTTAATGATGTGGCCAGGGTTTCGTGAAAAATAATATAAATTTAATATGCAACTTTGCAAGAGATGATAATAGTGAACTAAAATGATGGGATTTTAACTACCGTACCTAAATTCAAACCTTGGCTCTGGCTGGCCCACAAACCTACTACCTCTTCTCATCTCTCATGGAGAGAAGAGGAGGGGAGAGGGGCGAGAAAGCCAGCCGGGTTCTTGACTCTGGACAGGACCCTCGCTAAATATACTCGAGGTATATATATAAAAGTATAGTCCAAGATCAAGTTAAACGTGAATTATCAATTATTATTTGCCGGTTAACTTTACGCAATCAAGGGAGATAGAGTAGACACTAGAGATGTTCACTCGATAAACGCAGCTGACTCTCTCGCCCCCTCAGCTGCTGCCTGCTGAGCTGAAACGAAGGTAGAGGCTAAGTCTAGAAAATCGGTGGATTAGCAGGTGCACTGCACACGGTCAGGTCAGAAAAGTGTTAATTAAATACTGTTGATTTCGGGTTATATATTTTAAGAAGAAATCTTTTTGTTTCAATTATTTCAAGTCGATATTTGGAATTGTTAAGACATCAAGTTCCAACTGGAATATCCGATTATTACGATTATATCACCTACAATCACTACGCATGTGTTTTCCAGTTAGGTGCATGAGCAGCGTAAGGTAAAAAAACTGAATGTCTTTTTCTTAGTATTAAAACCCTTTTTCACACACTACGGCATGCATTTTACTGTCAAAGTGAGTTATAAAAAATTTGTTCGTAGCTATGTTTTGTACAAATATGAAGTTTCAGAATTTGAACTGCGCACGACGAACTCTGTCCGATCTCGTATCTACGTCGTAAGATGGTAACGTTTAGGGCAGTGATATTCCGCTAGAGGGCCCCATCTTCCAATCAAAAATAAGACCAGATTCTCAGTTGCCTTTGTCACAGTTTAAGGGAAGGTTGACCGCTAAGGTATGGATTATGAGCAACAAAAAAGGTCACGGCGACGTCCGAATTTTAGAGATGACGAATTGTTAGCGCTAATAACTGCTGTCGCAGAGAGACGTTCCGTTATTTTGGGGAAGCTAGACAGTCAAGTTACCGGTCAGTTGAAATACAATGCATGGCAGGCAGTGACAACTCAAGTAAACTTGGTGTCATTTGTGACGAGAAGTTTAACGGAGGTTCGTAAAAAATTTAGCGACTTCAGGGCAATCGTTAAGAAGAAAGCTTCCAGAGGAAATCTATTGCTTGAGAGATTTCAGAGTAAGTTTGCATTACTTTAGTTAGAACTATCCAAATTGTTGTAATTGATGAAAATAGTCATCAATTTGCCTATTTTATTAAAAACGCTTCGGATATGACAGAATATATACAAATTTTAACCAAACCTCATATCTCATTTGTTTGACAGAATCTGCGTTATCAAGCATTGATGATCACTCCGTTTGAGGAGTGAAATAATCATTCAAATGAATAATTACTTGGGCCATTGATTAACATGCCATGGGCCGATTTCTTCAGTGCCGACACTTCTATTCTATTCTAGATGCGTTTCTTATAACCGCATCAAGTAATCTTGATTAGAACAGTTAATAGATAGTCCAATTATGTTATAATTTGTAAATAACTAAACGTAAAATCAGTTACTTCTTTACCAGTATCTGCAGTATGGTAATCATGGGTAATGACTCATCGTCACTTTGCGCTGAAGCAGCAGCGCGAATTTATAGTCATCGATCAAGTTAAGCTCATTCCATTGCTACACGCGAAGAAAATTTGATGCACCAAACTCTTCGAAACCGTAGAGTAAGAACTACGCGAGCGAAGACTAGTGAGAATTTTTTCTAGCCAAGCAGCATAGGTGTTGAAAAAATGGCTTCGGCATAGCCAGTAGAAATGAATTTCAACTCTTCTTCAAAGAAGTTAGCTTTCTCGCAACAGAAGATACTTTTCCAACTCTAAATAAGTAAACAAAAAACTAATCAAGAAGTTACTGGTATATCAATTTATAATTATCGCAGTCTAAATTATTGAAGGTAGAAAATTTTTGTTGGGTTATTCTAATCGAATTATGTGCAGCAAGTAACAGATGGAGGTATGCTTTAATATGAGAGTACGTGTTTGCTAACTCAGTCCTTGAATACAAGGAACCCTAATGCACGCTCAAGAGTCAAGATTATTTAATTTAAAGGAGATACGGGTTAAGTTTTTATTTATCACCGTTTGTTAAATAACAATCCATGCTATTTAGCGCCACGTTAAATATCGAGCCAACATTTTCGGAACAATCAAATTTTCCCTGTTGTAGAATAAACTAGTAACATAATGTAGAATATGGTTCTTTATACAAGAATTTTCTATGAATATGTTTGCGCTCATCGCATAGTTGAGTTGCCTGCTATAATTTAAATACTTCCTATAGTTCGGTGACTTAATGTTTAGGCGAATATAGGGTAAGACTTTACAGAATTCTGTCCCATTTTTCAGATGGGACGGAAACGATTGCATTCAAGCCTTGTGAACAGGCAATGCTCCCCTTGATACATCCTCTCGCCACGGAAGAAAGTGATGTTTTCCAGGACATCGAGGACACTGCATTAGGTGCGTAATAATTCGACATAGCGTCCGGGTGCACAACAGTTTAAGATTACATAAAAGAGAAAAGATAAAAGAGATGCGTATTTAATAACCATATTTTGGTATCAAAGTTTTCAGTGATTTTCCGAGTCTCTTACCTGTATAAGAAGGAACCATGTACGTCCTCGTAAAAGGTACACAGTTCAATACTTACTTGCTGTAAAATGTTGCATCTGCAAGCTCACATTTTTTGTCTACCATATAGTTTTCCTAGTAGTGTGGTGTTCGTGGCTTGAAGGCAAACAGTAACTTAGTACGATAAGACTACCGTTGCTGGATCATGAATGGTAAAATAACGGACTTAAAACTACGAAGTCGTTCACAATAAAATCATAAGTACTAGTATCGCACTGTTTCTCTTTGCTTCTTATAGTAGGAAGACAGTTTCACTATTAGAATGCAATTTATGATGAAAGCCGAATATTTCGTCCACAGGGCTGCCAGCGGAAGCTCACGGCGATGCAACTTTTCGTGGTAATCGAGATGACTTGCACATGGCCTACTTGGATATGCAATATGAGGACCCCTTCGGTTCTATAAAACAATCTCCCGGGTCACAAGACAAAGCCACAGAGCCAAAAGTTGAGCTGGAAGTTACCCCTGATGTAGATACAGAACAAGGTTCTTCAGTCCCTTCACAAAAGCCTAACGGTATAAATTCTTGTACAAATTATAAAGATAATACAGAAAACAGTGTATTCATACATTCCAAAGCACAGTCACAAAGTAATCCATATCAGCCTACGGAGGCGCAATCTAAAACTTCTTTCCAACCTTCAGAGGTGCCGTCTCGAAGCAGCTCATATCAGCCTGCAGAATTGTTAACACGGAATTCTTATTTACCGCCAGAAGCACAAACTCGAAACTCATACATGCCCTCAGAAGCGCAAGCTGTTAGAATAACTCCAATAATTTCTTCTCAAGAACCAACTTGTGTGACAGACAAGCCTCTCTTGAATCCAGTCATGAATCACGTCTATGAATCAATGGAAAATCCAATGAGAACAAATGCAGAGATGAATAAACACAGAGAATCTCAAATCAGATACAACGATAATGCTCAACAACTCATTAGAGAAAGTCAAGTCGGAGCTCCTCCTGATCCGACAACTCTCGGGCCACCTATCAGCGAGAGAACTGACAGTGTGACACTTATGTTCAACGACGGAAGCGAACGCACAATAAAAACTGGCGAAAATAATAGACAGACAAAGAAGAGAAAATATGGATCATCGTCAACCCACGATGAAGAGCACATGATGACCAACATGCTTGATACACAAAAGGAGATCCGGGATCTTTTGAAGTGTCTCGTGGAAGCTTCGCAACAGTCAAGTCAGGCACAACAGGCAACAGCGGCTGCCTTAAGAGAAGCCTCCGATGCTCAGCTGCGTAGCGCGCTGGCGCTGGAGAAGATAGCCTTGCAAATCCAGTCTTCTGTGCCACGGTAATATTAATAAAAAGAATTATATTTATTTCGACGGACAGATTACTCACACTTATCAACACCGGTGTAGATTTAAAATAATTTTATATTTTGTAAAATTAATTTCCTGACTAAGCGGCAAGCATTTTTAGAGTCGAGAAATTTTTTAAGGAAAAGTGAAAACGTCGCTCGCTACGAGCAGGAATAGTATGCTTAGTGTGCATAGTTATGCCTAGCATTTTATATTTGTCTCGATTCTTGTTGTCATTCATCTTGTTCATAAATGAACAATTTCACGTAGAATTGTTATAGCACCAGCCCGCCATTTAGTAGTTGCCTAATATACAACGTGCATTAGGTATTACCCGCTTGGTGTCCGGGTATTACCCGGTGCAGTAGACGTATACATATACATGCGATGCGGCTACATCATGCCATCATTAATTGTAACATTGTTAACGTATTTTTAAAGGTAACTTAAAACTATTTCATACAATTATGTTGAAAATGTTGGTCAACAGAGAATGAACAGAACGTTAACGTTATTCTTTCCAAGGTGTGAGAATATTCACGCCGACCTGGCCCAAGCTTCCAAAGTTCAGAAGTTATGAGAAGCTTTCATTTCCTCCTTTGATTATTGCTCAGTTCCAAGTTATTAAATAGCTACATGACTAAAGGTGTTGATAATTTAACAGATGTTATGCCTACACCAATTCGTTCAGCTCAATGCTGAAATACGATACGTTGCAAGGGTTGCAATTAAAGTATTATTGCGCATATCCCAACAAAAACCAGCATGACATAAACACTGTTAATGCAACAAAAAAAATCGCGATTTTCGTCGAAGCAGGTTTAAAAATCAATAATTCTTTTCATCATGTTTATTTAAAATAATGTTTGAAGTTAGTCTTCGATTCTTAGTAAGAACAGATGAAACTATATTCAATCATAATGACAGAGTCCAAACACATAGAGCATATAAAATGCTTATGCATTACTTAAAATCGGGTATAAAGTCGTTCCATGAACAACTTGCGTTCTTAACGATTTTCCACGATATTTTACTCGGGTTGACGTACTTCGGTCCGGCTTATCAATCTAAATGGAAGTTGAATTCGATAAGAGTGAAACGAAGCCAGTTCGTCAACTAAACGTACACGTACTTAACGGAAATGGAATCGACAATATTAAAAACTTCTTATCTTGCACTTCGTGAGTGAGGATACTCGCCAAGTCAATCAAAATCGAGCACTGGTGTGGGATGGGTTGAGCTTGTCAAGCAAAAGAGCGCTCAAGTTGCACTTGGCATGTCCGCAAATGAGCAGCAAGAAGACCAGCAGAAGGTTCGGCTGAGGCATCGAGATCAGTGAGGTACGAGGCCAAGCGGTCAAGACTTAGCTCCTTCAACAGACGTCTGCTCAACAAGGTGGTAAAAAATAATGAATACCACCAAAATTTCATCCGATCCGAAATTTTAACTTCAATGTGGGAAATCAGCCAATTTGAAAGTCAAAGGTTTCATAGGATTAAGATTGAAAAATTAACACAAGTCAATTATCATCATATGGTGATAATTGACTCAAAACAAAATAAGCGAGAAAAAGAAAAGAGTACCTGTCGTGAGGTGTGAGGGAGGCTGGAGGACACTCGAGTAGATGGTTGAAAAGGTAAGCCATAACGCGCAGCAAGTGGTGTGGCTCCCTCTCTGTCTCCCAGACGCTCTCGCCGCTGCGGTACAATCTGCAAAGCCGAAAGTAACAGCATACATTGATATCTAATCCATTCTCTGGGCAACTACTGAGAGTTGAAACGACATATGATCGTACGAAGAAGGTGAAATAACGCGCTGGAGGTATGTTGTGATCTGTAGGGCGATAATTAAAACAGCGTGGTAGGTGTTCAGTAGTCTGCTGATGGTGACAACTCACGCGTGGTAGGTGTTCAGTAGTCTGCTGATGGTGACAACTCACGTGTGGTAGGTGTTCAGTATGGTGACAACTCACGTGTGGTAGGTGGTCAGTAGTCTGCTGACGGTGACAACTCACGTGTGGTAGGTGGTCAGTAGTCTGCTGATGGTGACGCCGCAAGACAGTAGAGCAGAAACAAGCCAGCCAACACAGCCCTCGCTGGCAGCCTTCAGACGCACGGACTGCACCTCGCATAGCCTGATGATGTGCTCTGCAATATAGGATTAGTAAGAGTATTGTAAGGTGCATTGGAACGATACAGTACGCTGCATATCAAACACAGATATGAAGTGCAAGTTGTGATAACAGGGTTCGTACCGGTATATAGAAAAAAAAATCCATGACTTTTCCGTGACTCTCCATGACCATCAATATAATTTTCCAAGACTCGTCGTATACGACAGGTTTAGCATGACTGAAAGGCAAACTGTGCATATTCTATCATCTCCTAGAGTTGATAAATGGCAAACGTGTAAATGCATAGAGCAGGCAGACAAAGAAGAATAAAAATGACGCAAATCTGAAAATCAAGCCCACACTTGTATTATTATGAATTCAATAGCGTCAAATGACAACAAATATTGAGTAATGCACACAAGATTATACATGATAATGTCAATACAGTCCAGAACACTCTTCAACACCACTACCCTAACATTCAACTGATAGCTATTTCATCAATTTTTTCTTTAATGTTCAGTTCAAAAGTGTCTAGCTCCTGTTTCTTTGTTTTCAAAGATCGCCTCATGGATGGCGTTGAACTTTGCGATAATTTTAAAATCCCTCTTTCTCTCCATTGCTTCTGCATATTCATCTGCTGCTTGCTCAAGCGCCTTGATGCCCTCCTCCGTACGTTATTTCTTCTTCTTCAGTTCATGTAGCTCATTCAACAAAGCCTTCCTCTTCTGGGTTTTCTGGGTCTTCGCATTCTGCTTTTTCTCTTCTGCCAAATAGGTACCCTGTATTGAAGGCTGTTTTGGTACTGGGAGCTGCAAGCAGCATCTTCTTGGTGATGGTCATCTTGTCTAGGCTACCAACATGTGCAACATGAACAACCACAGTACGCAGGGCAACCACCGTTCACTCTTTCATGTTGTGTGTCATGATTTCCTAGTTGAACGAAAAGCCTCTTTCAACCGTGGCTTGGCCATGAGACAGGAGGATGAGCATCTGCACTATATTCCAGAGCTTCTTGCAGGTGCTCTTTGACAGAATGGCATGCCAAAAAGTGTCCAGTCGATCAGATACCACCAGGCTCACTTGATTGGTTCTCCAATCAGAACGCAGGAAACAAGAGACTGCACAAACAGTAAACACACGTAACACAGAAAAAAACTTCCTTTTTCTTCTTGTATTTGCAAATTAAATGACTGTCCATAAAATGAAATGGAATCCAATGACTTTCCAGGCCTGGAAATGAAAAATCAAATTGCATGACTTTCCAGGTTTTCCATGACCGGTACGAACCCTGTGTGTACAAACCAATACGATTTTGCAACATTCTTAAAATAAACAGGGGCGCAAAAGTGGCTCGACTAAAAGAATCTTGCAATTGGAATGAAGTGCGGTTTCAATGCTAATTTGTTTCAGAGAGCTAATTTATGGAGTTTTTAGCGGGATGAAGTTGAGACTCGTGCAAGGGAAGTGTGAACTTTAATTAAAAGAAACGTAAAAATTTTTTCCGAATAAAGTAATAAATTAACCAAAAAAAGTAAAAACTTTTTCCAGAGAAAGTGAGAAATTAACCAAAGAATAGTAAGACTCCGCCTACGAAGACGTTAGAATGGTCAATTGGTCGATGGAAAATAACGTCTCACCCAGGGGAAAATAAGGAGGTCCATTAGGTAGAACGCACCTAATGGATGAATAAGGAGGATCAACTGAAGACTTAGTAAGAACTTACCCAATGGGAAGTAGCTGGGGCTGCTGCTGTACAGATGAGCAAGGGCTTTGAGAGAGGCAGCAAGGCGGTCCAGACGTTCAGAGACAGGCGCGCCCTGACTCTGCTGCAGCTCCTCGTCTATGATGTGCGACCACAGCGACTGCAGGGTCGACATAAACAGAAATATATATACGAGATGATCGAGAATGATTTATATAGCTACTTATCGATAGTGATATTTACTGTAAAAAATAATATAAATTCTCCAAATTCTGCTTCCAACCGAAACTCCACTAGACAAAAACACGAGATTAAACACTCGACTGAAATTATTGCCATTTTAGCAGGTTATTCGCTAATATAACTTTTTAAACATAGTGAGAAAGCAGAAATGTAAGAAAATCAACGCAATGACTGATCTGAATTTTCAATAGTGGCCATTTTACGGCTACACAAATTATAAAAAGCTAGCTTGGTTAATTCGGCATTGCCCGCGTTTGATAATCTCTGCACTTTTATAATCCGGTTTTATCTATCCAGTTAATAATAATGAAACCATTGTATGCCGATCAAAGAAAGAACAGTTCCAACCCACATTTAAGATAGAAAGTAGTCCCATTTGACTCTAGTTTCAAGAAAATAAGGAAAATATCTTGTGCCCTTTAAATTGAATTCTACATGCTTTTTAGTTCAATCCATTCTTCCCAGACTTTTGATACCTTACTTTTCATTTACTAATAATACTTTTTCAGATCTTGGAAATATCCCGACCTGAAAAAAGTCCTACTTAACAACCCCTTTATATTTTTGGTGCCATGATTAATACACAAATTTTGACATACATACATACATACAAAAGAAAAATTTACTTTGCTTGTTCTAGCATTTTAATAACAGATACAAAACCTAATTTCATATTAGCCGTCAGGTTGACACTGACCTGCACGAGTTGCGGTTCACTGTGTCCAGCGCAGGCAACGATTGCTAGTTTACATCGCCATAAGCCATAGGGCTCAGCGAACTGCTCATACAGCGTGGTGATGTCCAGCAGAGAACTGTCCAGACGTTGCATGGTCGTCTCGTCCGCACCTGCAGCTCGCACGCCCTCCAGTACCTGTTGTTACCAAACCAGCGGTCAGTTCTGGGCATATTGGGAACCAGTGATCAGTTCTGGACATACGGTATTGGGAACCAGTGATCAGTTCTGGACATTGAGAACCAGGGATCAGTTCTGGGCATATTAAAATGGTACTGAGATAGATGTTTATGTAAGGTGAGCAAGAAATCAAAAACTGCCAATTATCGTGATGACCTTAATTGTTGATCGTGATGAACATGGGTGCCTGTGCATATGAAATTATTTTCGTACTTCTTTAAGCTTTGCGCGATACAGGCTTTTCTCTTCCTGGTAAAACCGTTATTTTTTCACTCACCATGAGTTGCACACGCGCCACTTCTTTTTTCTCCTCGAGGTGCAACAAGAAGTCTGTGAAGGCAGTCGCGGTGTTCATTTCACAAGCGCTCAAACACATCAGAGCGCGCGAAAGCTGCTCCACACGTTCTCTCAGGCATGTCGACCTGCCAAGTAATAATTAAGTGAATAAATAATAATCAATGCAGCAGTGCACCATGTAAATTACATCGCAATGAACTCATTACTAGGCGCTTGTTACAGAATTTCCTGACTATTTCTTCGGTAGGATTGGGTATCAGATGAAGATATAGTCTATCCGCCTATTTCACAACTCTCTAACCTAAAACGTGACATAAAACTAAACTAAAACTTTTATTTAGATAATTTACTTCATTTGATAAGTGCATTTATTTTCAGCCAAATATCCCTAATCAAAAATTCACTAGGAAAACTTCGTAAACAATTGTAGAACAAGGTACGTCAGTCAACACAGCAAATTTTTTTTATAGTCACCCGAGTATTTGCCTCGCAATAATGATGTCTGCTTCCACAAAAACCGACACATCCTATCTAACAATAACTAGCAGGTTAGCCCAACGCTGACCTAATAGATAATCGTTGCAATTCGAGAATTCCGTTATTACAAATCACGAATCAAGAACCCTATAACCTCGCATTCACTTGAAACTAAATTACTGTAATTAAAGAAGGACCTGTTCAGACCCACATTTATCACGGAACTCCCATTGAAGTCGTGCTTAGAATTATAAAGTTAATTTGGACGGTCCATTTATGAGTACGCTTCATAGTTAGCAAATTAAAATAAACATTTTAATTTTAAATCAAACTAACCTCTACACTTAGCTAAGTCACATGATTTCACTATTAAAAATGAAATTTTAAGGTGATATGTATCACGCTACGATAAGCACAGTATTGAAGATACGAGCCTGAATAGCTCTCTATAATCATTTCCGTTTTGCAGGCTAGGAACAATCACATACGAATTAATATACAATTTATATACCTACCTATATCCTCAACTTGAATAATTATGTACGTATCTAGAAAGTAATGAACCACAAACCCAGGTTGGTCAGCGAGCAGAGCGAGGGTACGGGCAGCGTTATAATATTCCTTGTTGCGTTCATAGAGACGCCAGAGCAGGTCAAGGCGGGGGGTCGGGGGCGCCTTGAGGAACCCTTCAAGCGCAGGACACTGCAGCGCCAGCACCTGGTCTGTGCGTCCAGAGTCCAGCAGCCACTGGATTAGTGACACCTGTGCCAGCTCATCCCCGCTGCGGCACACCATCTCCATCATCTGAGCCAGGATAATGGATTAGATGTCTCCATTGTTGTGATAGTGTAAATTGATCCAGCAAATGTGATGTGTGAGAATATGGATCGTAATTACTTAAATTTCCGTTGGAAGGTAATGGTCACAAAAATGCATTGTATTTTTTGATTTAATATACAATACTAGTATTAGAATAATAAATTTGTTCAACAATTTTGCTTATAGAATAAAATGGAAAACATTCAGTACCGTAACGGCAAATAATTAGAAGTAGTAACTTTAATCTCAGCTGCCAGAACAAATGATGCAAGGAAGTCGGATCATTTTATACACAACGGTACAAGGAGACATAATTATAATGATCAGCATAACGGGAATTGAATCAAGAATATGAAAAAAATTCCCGCCTGTTGAGCTTGAGATGAGGCTTCATGAGGGGGAGCACATGGGGGGGCAGGGGGTCCAGGCCGGCGGGGGACAGAGGCAGGAGAGGAGAGTTCTTGGCCGCCGCTGCCGCTGCTGCTGCCCATCAGCTGAGCCAAGTGCTCCATGATCACGCGGTAGCACTCCATTCTGTACACCATCAGATTGTACACCAATATTTAGGCTCAGTGACAGTAATTATTTTACGAATGCCGCAATAAAGATGTATGACACGACAATATTTAATTATCTGCCTATAATAATCACTTTATTTTTAAATAGAATTGAAAAAAGTTGAAATAATAAAAGAAGCACACGGAACGTTCAAGTTTAGCCAAAAGAGGTCCTACTACGAGAAAAGTGTCATCATCATAATATGCAAAAGAATGTTTCAATACACAAGATAATAGTGTAAGAACCTGGTGGTAAAAGCAGCATGTCCCTTAGTGTCATGAGAAGGCCGACCCGCCTTGTAGAAGAGCAGCGCACGTCCCTCCTCGTCGCGCTGCGCCGCCACACTGAGAGCGAGGTCCACGAGGCCCGTGTAGCATCCACCGCCCGCCAGTTGCGCGGCGACACCCGCCACGTTCACGCAACCTCCCACGCCCTTGCACAGCTGAAATATTTCGTTTCACCGTTTTAGGAACTAAGATCATTAGTTGCACTACTCGCAAATCAATCAAAATTAATCGGAAGGCAAAGAATTTGCCATGAAGTCCCCGCACTTCAAACTAAAACGTCTAATTATTCACTGATTATGGTATGTCGAATTTTTCGTCATTTGATTCACGTGCAATTTTTTTAGTGAATATGACAATAACATCGACAAAATAATTTGAAACTGCAAAGCTGATAAAATTTTGTTTTTGAAACCATCATTCTTTCAAACCAAAATACTTATTCGGATGGTTAGAACGGTTCACATCAACCAGACTGGCACAGCACTCACAGCAACAGCCTGGGCATAACACTCACAGCAACAGCCTGGGCATAACACTCACAGTAACAGCCTGGGCGAAGGCAGCGTCACGATCAGCAGGGGAGGCCGCTGTCCGCGCGCTCAGGATGAGCTGACTGGCGGCGCTGAGTTGCGCGTCTTCAGCGCGGTAGAGCGACGGGCAGCTCGAGCGGAGCTGACGTGAAATGGTCGACACGGAGGCCTCATCTCCATGGTATCTGGGCAGCGAGCGGTCACGGTCAGAGTTAAAACTGATCCATCATAGCGGCAAACAAGATTATTATTTATAGACTTCCCTCTTATTACCTGACCAGCTAATGAGATCGAAACATCACAGTCGTGACTTCAGAATAAGCTTTTTCTCACGAATTGTATTCAAGGTAGAGGCCAATGAATTGAAGTTTCAACGAAAAAATCTATGGTTTGTCAGAGCTCCAGTTAATTGGCAGACAATATTCAACCATCATGCACTCGCGCCGATTTCATGCCTTGAAATTGAAACTAGAGTTCTATACATGTCAAATCCAAATATACATCATCTTTCAGTACAGTCCATTTACATTTAAACACAAGCTAATGTAATATAAAGATTGACTACAAACAATGAAAACCCTATGCCAGATAATCTAATGGAAGGAAAGGGGTTCTTATGAGATCGAGAACCAATGGTTAACATTGGTTCTCTTCATTGGTTCTCCCCATTGGCATAACAACTCAGCAACTTGTCATCATCATTTGACTTCAAGTAAACATATTCTAATAGACTGTGGGCGTCAAAGAACAACAAATCTTTACTAGTATAGATACCAACAGATCAGAACATCCGTGACCAACGTTATCATTTTGATGGATGATTTGACCTGTCCAGAAGAGCCACAACCTGGTTATTTTGATAGTTAATTTCATCGCTCACCTGTCCAGAAGAGCCATAACTAGAGCCCGGCACACACTGGAGCCTGACAGCGCCAGGTCACGCAGCGTAAGACCTCGTAGCTGCTCCTGTTCAGCCTGTCGTACAAAGTTTTGTATTTGAGAGACCCAGAAAGGAAGTCCAAGGTCTTAATTGATTTACGTTAGAGGTCAACACTTCACCATTGTCTCGCCAATCCTCTACTGTCAGGATGTTCAATTTTTTGTAGCTGCCACAAAAAACGTAAATAGATGAACTCGAGTCATAGAGAAGCAAATTAAATAGAGGATTTTACTCTTTAACACGTTGACTACGATTGCTTCATCTTGTACAATTCTTTCATTTTTTGTACTTTTTTTTTAAGCAGGGTTGCCAGCCAGACGGTCATTTTTACAACACTTCTCTTTAACTTCACTTCTTGTTTGTTTGTCTGTCTGTCTGTCTGTCTGCTACAAATCTTGTAATCAAAATTTAATACACTTCTACTTATCCTATCGATCTGAAATTTTGCACACTCGTGTAAAGTTGGAGACAATGCATAAATCAAATGTCAAAATAAATTATTTAAAAAAATAAAAATTTTTTTTCAATATTAAAAAATTGAAAAAGTAATTTTGTCAGCTACAAATCTTATAACTGATATTTGCCACACTTTTACCTTTCTAATTGATCTGAAATTTTGCACACTTGTGTGAAGTCAGAGGCAATGCATGAATCAATTAATAGAATAAATAATTTTGAAAAAAATTTATATATTAAAAAATTGAAAAATTAAATTTTTTAATATTCGAAAATTAAACGAAAAATTCATTGTACATCTCTAAGATTGAAGACACTGGATTCTTTGGAAGTGTTGTCTTTAAAAAGTAATTTTTAAACGTATATTATTTCCGGACAAATTCCATGATTTAGTTTTCTCAATTTCTTTGGCAGGCTAAAATTTATGATAGGGGTACTTCCTAATTAAATTTTAAATACTGCAAAAAGAAAATAAATGGAATTTTTATAGCGAAACCTACAAATAAACTAGTATACATTGAATTATCGGCCTTTTTTGTTCACGGATTTGGCCGATTTTAGGCAACCTGAATTATGTACCACTACGTCCTGGAGCAATACATTTCGTGGTACGCATATGTACCAATACGTAGTCAACGTGTTAAGAGAAGCAAAGTAAGTAGAGGATTTTACTTTATAAGAGAAGCAAAGTATATAGATGATTTTACTGTTTAAAAGAAGCCCAGTAAATAGAAGATTTTACTCTACAAGAGAAGCAAAGTAAAGAGAGGATTTCACTCTATAAGAGAAGCAAAGTAAACAGAGGATTTTTCACTATAAGAGAAGCTAAGTAAATAGAGGATTTTACTTAGCACTTGCCTCGTGTGTACGTCAGCATAAATTAGATAAAATACTGATATCTTGACACTATAGAATTGTTCACGGAAGCACCATTAGTTTATTTGTAATCTACATATCCTGATTTTCATTATTCAAAAGACTCACATAAATTTTTTACTAAAAATTGCCAAATTCAATGTTAGTTCACATCATGATTAGAGAAACCAGGATGTAAATCTTTACAGTTTTTATTTATACGAAGATGGTGCTGTTCCAAGCATTGTTCTTCCTAAAGTAAATACCTATACGTAAAGCTATTAGGGACTACCAGCAGTCCGAGACTGGCTAAGAACTAACAACCTGAGCAAATGCAAGGATATAACATTTTTACCTGCGAGCAAATCTTAGATGCACTGCAAATGACTTACAGTGGGCAGCTGTGAGATGATGGCTGGCAGCTGATTATTGGTGAGAAGTGCCCAGAGGCGAAGCAGCTGCAGCAGGTGTCGTAACAGCTGCAACACGGCAGCTATGCTGCGCGCCTCGTCGCCACTGCTGCAGCGAGCCACCAAACCACCGTTCGTGTGGCTTCTGCGGTTCGTACCGAACCGAGTTAGTATTAGTTATTACTATGTATATGGCTAACGAGTGATGATCGTTCAAAACCCAAATAGAGGTATGCGGTAAACATAAGACAGAAAACTGATTAATATTAATTCCTAGTTGAAATAATCTCATCACAACGAGCAGTGGCCGTCATGTCCGGAAAACCTCAATTACACTAACTGAACCATCTGGAGGCATGAAATGTTAGAGATATAGTTGTATCATTAGTCTATTCAAATCGCAAAGTCATCAAAAATTACAAAGAAAATATTACTCTTGCTTTCTTAGGCTTCTGAATAATGGTGAACGGCAGTTCCATTTTTGCCAATCATCCCTTAACAGGATAGGGAGCTTGTTTGGCAGCAATCACATAAGAAAGCTTTTATTCGTTTGGTATCATTCATTTGGATGCTCATATCGTCTTGTGACAATATGAATTGAGTTCACACTTACCCAGAGGTGGGAGGAGGAGGCTGGGACGGTGTGCCGTCAGGAGGATTGCCAATAAAGCGAGCCAGCAACTCAACATGACGAGCCAAGTAGACACACTCTTCTGATGACAGCGAACTCTCGCTCTGACAAACACAGGTTCGCTTATATTAAATCAATAAATGAAACAAACCAATGCATGAAGGAAGTTATCTTCAATGAAGGTTGCAAAGTATAAATTTGTATCCTAAATTCCAATTAATCATTGATTTTTACACATAAATATAAGGTCTCTTATGCGGTAGAGTGTCTCACAAGTTGCGTGGACGGGTCGGTAGGGAGGAGGGGTGCCGCCCAGACAGGCCGCAGGATGCGGGCCAGGTGCAAGTATAGGGACGTGTGTAGAGCAGAGGAGTCCTCGGTCGACTGTTGTGTCGCGACCGCACGACTGTCTGATGCTGAACCCTGCTGCTGCTGAACTCCTGCTGGCGTCGACATCTGCGTCGGATGGAAAGCTGCAAAAATAAGAAAATTAGTTCGTTATGTCTGCGCTCTGGCTACTTGACTAATTATGATGCCAACAGAGGAAGGAGCAATAAATAGTTAGTTTTTGTTGGAGTAATCCAATAACACGGGTAAAACTGTAAAGCCAATACAATGTGGGTGCTCGTGATGCTGAGACATACGCATCAGACGATCGTCCATACGCAAACAAAAAGAAAATTAATATATGAGGTCTCATTTTTAAATATAATTATCGGGTAATGACGGCCTTTAATTAGTAATAGTATGCTTTCTAGCGCTTCAGAAATCGTGATCTGTTTCTGGCGGCCTACAAGGGGTAGTGATCTAGTAAATAAATCAGTAAAATTGTTAGTGATGGCAGCAGTGATGCGTGGTAGTACAACTAACAGTAGCTCTGGTGCAGCTGAGAAGAGGCCGCGAGAGCAGCAGGAGCAGCTGAGCCGTAGCGGAACAAGCACTGAGTTGCTGCCTGAGCCACCTGAAATGAAGAGATTTTTACACGCTTCCTGCCAGTCCAGTTGGAACGATATTATTCTGTTGATAAATTCTGGAATAGATTTTTATATAAACTAAAATGAAGATGAACCAATAGATTATTCAGAGTGAGTTTGTGTGTCGCACAGCAATAAACCACAAGATAGCAGACATCACTAATATAAAAAAAGTTAGAAGTCGTGTAGTCGTGTAGATAGGAAACTATAGAAGACAAAATGAATCAATCGAGTACACAAACCCATATTACTCATTCTGCATCACTGCTGACAACAGAGATAAATAAAGCAAATTTACCTGGGTTGCAGCAGGGCTGGGATCAGTAGCCAACAGGAGCGCTACGCTGCAGGCCTGAGTGGAGCCCAGGGCCGAGAAGAACTCTTTCACCAAGACGCTGTCAGCTCCTCGTCCGTCCTGAGGAACAAAATGCAGGTTAAAGGTTTGCGGCACCTCAAACCTTCAAGGAAGTACAAATAATTTGAAGCAGGCATTCTAAATTAGAAGAGACTACCTTACATTTAATACAAAGGTATATATATTCTAGTGGCGTTATCGCAGGATGTTAACAATAGAGTCTAGAGTGGAAAAGCATAAATATTTAGAAAATCACCGTCACATGCTACTTGGATTTTATGTTTAATTGAAAGTAAACTACGCATTTGATTCAAGTGAAAAGCTAGCATTTAATCACGTTATGAAAAAGCAAATTGGTTTTACGAAAGAAATACGTCAGCCCGCGATAATACACGATTTTGTATTAATGAGAAATACTAGTTTCTATCACAGAATTATCATCTGTGCTATAGTTTCTGCCGTACGACCAACAGTGGAAGGAATTTGGTGACCCATTACACCCCATGATGAAAAATTTGGTGAAGCATATGGCTATACCATGACAGAGATTTGGCGACCGCTCACCGCTGTGCAAGATTAGCCACAAAGCGAAAAATTTGGAATTGATGCAGCTAAGTTAAGGCAGAGTGCACGCCAATGATGAATGCAATGAGTATCGTATGACCTGGAGCAGATGGCGCAGCTGGTCGACAGGTCGCAGGCAGGTGAGGAGGTGAGCACCAGCAGCAGAGAGCACCACCAGCTCCCGTGGTGGTTGGTGCAGCTGCGTCACTACCAGCGGCGACCGAGGCTCCTACACAGAACAAAACAGAGGGTATCACACTTATTACGAGACATTTCTTGAGGAATAAATCATGTACATGTAACCAATGAAACGTGATTTATTAACTATAAGCTAAAACTAATTACCTTACTAACTAACTTTCGTCACAAATGTGATGAAATTTGTCTGTAAAATTTTCTCTATGTAATTTCTTTGAAAAAAATTCGTATTGTGCGTGAGGGTCTTACTCACACCAGACGTGACACACCAGCACTCAAACCAGACGTGATACAGCAGCACTCACAGCAGACGTGGTACACCAGCACTCACTGGAGACGTGGCACACCAGCACTCACTGGATCAGACGTGGCACACCAGCACTCACTGCAGACGTGGTACACCAGCACTCACTGCAGACGTGGCACACCAGCACTCACTGCAGACGTGGTACACCAGTACTCACTGCAGACGTGGCACACCAGCACTCACTGCACACGTGGTACACCAGCAATCACTGCGGACGTGGCACACCAGCAATCACCGCAGACGTGGCACACCAGCACTCACTGCAGACGTGGCACACCAGCACTCACTGCAGACGTGGCACACCAGCACTCACTGCACACGTGGTACACCAGCAATCACTGCGGACGTGGCACACCAGCAATCACCGCACACGTGGCACACCAGCACTCACCGAAGATGTGGCACACCAGCAATTATCGCAGACGTGACACACCGACACTCACTGCAGACGTGGCACACCAGCAATCACTGCGGACGTGGCACACCAGTACTCACCGCAGACGTGGCACACCAGCACTCACCGAAGACGTGGCACACCAGCACTCACCGAAGACGTGGCACACCAGCGTGACGTGGGAGTGACGTCAGCAATGGCCCAGATGACGCCATCGACAGCGAGGACGGCAGCGCTCTCAGCGAGCGTGGCGTGTTGCGGGAATTGTTCAGGGGAGACGCTCCACAACACGTCGCTGTCGGGCGCCTCACTCGCGCACAGCACGGAGCATCCTGAGGCGTGTAATTTCGATTTGCACAATACAGGTAGAGGCATGTAACTTGCAATTACTTTTTCAAAGAAGCATAATAAAAGTAATGTTGACGTTAATGAGTAATGTTAACGTTAATGAGTAATGTAAACGTACATTGTTGAGGTATAAAAACATATTCTTATCACATTTATTAATCTGCAGTAAAAGTTACACTTGGCGGGGTTAAAGTACTGACCATTGCTGTATAGCGCTTTGTGTACGCGGGTGGGGCGGTGGGTGAGGGAGTTGGCAGAGAAGCCTGGAGGCAGACGGACGTGCACCAACTGCAGGTGGTGGGGCCGCGCACTGGCGGGAGAGGCGGCCGCAGTTGCTGTGAAGTAAAGCCGGACGCCACAGCCTGAAGAGACAAGAAGCGTTGTGAATATCAACATGAAAGACATTTTATAGTTGATGGACGCACGAGGAATATTAACAATGCTAACCATTGAGACTCACTCGTGAAGGCCAGCAGGTGCAGCCAGCTTGCTTCAGAAGCCGTCAGGGCGCAGATGCTGACGATGCTTTTGAAGTTCGCCTTATCGACGGTCCTGGAAGACGGGATACTTTAGTGAAATACATTTGACCAAGATGAAAACCGAGATCAAAACAAGTCAATTCTAAACATTTGTAAATGTTCACAACTTGATAATTTCTCTGTGCAGTGAGCCCACCTGGCAGCAGCAGAGGCAGCAGTCATGATCGTGGCATGTGTTAATGTAGCAACACGTGTACACGCGCCGCCCTCGATGTCATACAGGCTAATGCTGCCGCGTTCGCTCAACGTGAAGAGACAGCAACGACTTTCGTCTACGTCAATCTGTTGATGTACACTTCATTATTAATCTACTGGCGTCGTTACGATCATTGTACCTCGGTCTCTACGTGGTGTAAAGTTTGAGAGGAAATTATCAAAACTGTTACATTTATAGTGCATTTGAAGCCCTATGATGACGTCACTGTATGGCACTTGCTTCACTGCCTTAAAACATAGACTATATGAATAAAAGATAATTTACAATAACTAAATTAAAAATAACTAAATACTTTGAATTATGACTCCTAATTAATTTTTATCGGATTTCAAACAATAAAATAATTAACAACTGCAGCTGCAGGCGCATAGTTACAAATTCTGACCAAGACCACACACCTGAATGAGGCAGTCCTGCTCAGAGAGTGTCAGGAAGGAGGGCAGGAGGGAGGCCAGTGCAGAGCGGGAGTGGTTCACTTTCTGACACTTGCGGCTAAACCAACCTTCCTCTGCCTGTGAATATAGCAACACGTTAACCTATACAGAAATTCATGTACATCAGGCTATGAGAATACAATATCAGCAAGCTGTAAGGATAAAGGATGAATATAATACCCTACTATAAAAAGTAGCATTTGCATTCAAAAATAAATGCTCGAATATAGAACACGAGTTTTGCTATTGGTGAGATATGAAGCTGCACATTTGGCACGTCCGACTATTCACAAGTTAACAGGATGAATTTTTGTTAAGTTTATATGATCTAAAGTAACAATTGACTAACATGGGCACGTAATTTCAAAATGAATTATACTGTACCTTAAAATGTGGTAACTTTGACCGGCGGGGTAACTTTGACCACTTTTCGTTTTTTTAACAAAAACCCCCAAAACTCAAAAACGATTTGACATAGCAAATTTTTGTCAATGGCCATCAAAGGCCTAATACTGAGGCTACATAACACAATAGAAAGATTTAAAAAGTTTGCATATCTAATAGGTTAAAAAATTAATAATGTGACCCACGAAAAAGAGCTATTATTTAAAGCCTGTCAGAGTACCCCCTCCAGTTTTTTTATTTTTCGGTAAAATAACTCCAGGTTTTGATGCATTGTAGTAGAACTCTTCTAGTTACATATGCAAAAGACAAATTTTAGGAAAGTGTCATAGTTTGCAAATGGGGGGCGCCGCCCCCTAATGGGGTAACTTTGACCACCTGATGGCAGCCGTGACGGGGTAAACATTGACTGGCTTGGAAATTAAGTTAAAATTACCATAGGTACCTATATAACATATTCTATGTTTGATACACCTATTGTTTTTTTCTTTATGTTTCAGACTCTACAGAGTCTTATATATGGTAATTTTAACTTAATTTCCAAACCGGTCAATGTTACCCCGTCACGGCTGCCAGTAGGTGGTCACATTTCGCCCATTGGGGGGCGGCACCCCCATTTGCAAACTATGACACTTTCCTAAAATCTGTCTTTTGCATATGTAACTAGAAGAGTTCTACTACAATGCACCACAACCTGGAGTTATTTGGAGTTATTTTACCAAAAAATAAAATTGATTTTACCACCCGGTCAAAGAAATCCCAAAGAGCTGGGGTAACAAAGACCTTCACTTTTTTTGAAATTACATCAAAACTATGAGAGGCAGGAGCCAGCAATTTATGGTGAGTAAAGCCAGAGTATAGACCTGTATTTTGCATGTTTCAATTCAAGTTTAACTTATCTAGTAAAAAAATGGCATCATTTTGAAAAAAAAGTGGTCAAAGTTACCCCATTTTACGGTAATAGCAATGAAATTTATTATAGCAAGAAATTCATGGACAACAGATACGAAATAGATTATTTTTGGACAGAAAAGCAACAAAAGACGTAAGATTGACAGAAGATATGTAAAGAAAATCTTCAAGATCTAAAATTAGGGAGCATGACTAATGCACTCCATGGCAACTGTATAACCCCTTTATTTACTGACGGTCTCTCCAGTTACCAGTCAAATATGGCAATGATGATGTTTGATGTATCCGTAAAAAAAAAGGTTAGAGTGAATGCATACCTGATAGAGGAGCTCCCAAAGGGCACCGTCCCTGCCGCCCATGAAGAGACGGCCGGTGCTGGTGGCCGTGACGGTCGCGAGCACAACGCCATCGTTGGCTACTGAGAAGAGCGGTTCTGGCAGCAGCGTCAGGCATGACGTGCTGTCGTCTGCGATGGAGCAGTGACAGTAAATCACCAAGGAAACATTCAGAATGCAATAACTGTATAACAGAATACAATGATTTAAACTAAAAAATTTCATGATTATACCAAAATATACTAAAAACTAAACAGAAACACTAGTATTTAAATTTTTAATTTATTTTTTAGAGTATTTATACATGAATCGCTAATTGGTATTGAAAGAAGCACACTAACCCTCCAATGCTTGAGAGAATGTGACGCCAAGCAGCAGAAGTTCAGAGGGCGTGGTGAGCACCAAAAGGTGTTCAATGTAAGGCTTGAACACACCAGGTTTGGGCTTGATAAGGGCAACAGCCAGAATGGTGTCTTGCAGGCCATCAAAATAAGCCAAGTCGCTCCTGCAATTATATTCACACTCATCACAAAAAATTTAGCTGAATGAATTTCTTGTTAGGACATCAATTTCAACATAATAATCTTTACCATGATTGATATGCACATTTTCCTGTTGTATTAGCATAGAAATGAACAAAGTACAGTAATGCTGCTCCATCCTCAAGTACATATTATGCAGCCAATACGTTCTGCCAATTGTCATGCAGAGCACAAGACAGCAAAATTAATTCCCAGGATATTTCTCAAGCATTGCCTGACACAACGGTACACCTAGCACATTGAAGTTTTCCTGATGGAAAATATACCATTTTCTGAAAATATTTCATTGTTTGAACTTTATAGCAATCAACTGAAAGTCACCTCAATAAACATTTCATCAAAGAAACTATAAAACTATGTCAAGGTTCATCAAATGTATGGACGTTTTAAGGTACTAGTATAAGAATGCTAGGCTGCAATGTGCTCTGAGCATGACAGAATATAAGCTTACCCATCTTTGTACATCCAGACATAGATGGCACTGTCGATGGTCAGCCATGCCCTACCAATCTCAGGGAAGAGCCCCATCATACAATTGCATTGCATGTCTGAACTACAAGGTCAAGGAGGAAATACCAGAGCAGAAGTTTATCATGAAAATTGTAATTACTGTAAAAGTACATAAATATCTGGGTTGGATTGACACTATACAGATTTATTTATACATATAGTACATAATGACAAGTTCAGAAATTTAGGCTATGAAAGCCACATAAGAATTCAACATGATAATTAACATATGTACCTGTCTACTTCAAGCCAATATAAATTGGAATGGCCAAAATTGCCCAAGAGGTAAAACAAAAAAAAAAAAAAAAAAAAAAAATTGCAGATAATGCATGAGTAAAGGGACCAATGAAAGTGGTGTGGAAACAATTAGGCTAGTGGAACTATTCTCATAGTGTGGAGGTGACGCAAGGCAGCATTGGAGCTGCTAGACCCAGAGCCACATGGATAATCACTTTCACTAAGACCACTGACTGTAACCTAGAGTATAGACCTGTATTTTGCATGTTTCAATTCAAGTTTAACTTATCTAGTAAAAAAATGGCATCATTTTGAAAAAAAAGTGGTCAAAGTTACCCCATTTTACGGTAATAGCAATGAAATTTATTATAGCAAGAAATTCATGGACAACAGATACGAAATAGATTATTTTTGGACAGAAAAGCAACAAAAGACGTAAGATTGACAGAAGATATGTAAAGAAAATCTTCAAGATCTAAAATTAGGGAGCATGACTAATGCACTCCATGGCAACTGTATAACCCCTTTATTTACTGACGGTCTCTCCAGTTACCAGTCAAATATGGCAATGATGATGTTTGATGTATCCGTAAAAAAAAAGGTTAGAGTGAATGCATACCTGATAGAGGAGCTCCCAAAGGGCACCGTCCCTGCCGCCCATGAAGAGACGGCCGGTGCTGGTGGCCGTGACGGTCGCGAGCACAACGCCATCGTTGGCTACTGAGAAGAGCGGTTCTGGCAGCAGCGTCAGGCATGACGTGCTGTCGTCTGCGATGGAGCAGTGACAGTAAATCACCAAGGAAACATTCAGAATGCAATAACTGTATAACAGAATACAATGATTTAAACTAAAAAATTTCATGATTATACCAAAATATACTAAAAACTAAACAGAAACACTAGTATTTAAATTTTTAATTTATTTTTTAGAGTATTTATACATGAATCGCTAATTGGTATTGAAAGAAGCACACTAACCCTCCAATGCTTGAGAGAATGTGACGCCAAGCAGCAGAAGTTCAGAGGGCGTGGTGAGCACCAAAAGGTGTTCAATGTAAGGCTTGAACACACCAGGTTTGGGCTTGATAAGGGCAACAGCCAGAATGGTGTCTTGCAGGCCATCAAAATAAGCCAAGTCGCTCCTGCAATTATATTCACACTCATCACAAAAAATTTAGCTGAATGAATTTCTTGTTAGGACATCAATTTCAACATAATAATCTTTACCATGATTGATATGCACATTTTCCTGTTGTATTAGCATAGAAATGAACAAAGTACAGTAATGCTGCTCCATCCTCAAGTACATATTATGCAGCCAATACGTTCTGCCAATTGTCATGCAGAGCACAAGACAGCAAAATTAATTCCCAGGATATTTCTCAAGCATTGCCTGACACAACGGTACACCTAGCACATTGAAGTTTTCCTGATGGAAAATATACCATTTTCTGAAAATATTTCATTGTTTGAACTTTATAGCAATCAACTGAAAGTCACCTCAATAAACATTTCATCAAAGAAACTATAAAACTATGTCAAGGTTCATCAAATGTATGGACGTTTTAAGGTACTAGTATAAGAATGCTAGGCTGCAATGTGCTCTGAGCATGACAGAATATAAGCTTACCCATCTTTGTACATCCAGACATAGATGGCACTGTCGATGGTCAGCCATGCCCTACCAATCTCAGGGAAGAGCCCCATCATACAATTGCATTGCATGTCTGAACTACAAGGTCAAGGAGGAAATACCAGAGCAGAAGTTTATCATGAAAATTGTAATTACTGTAAAAGTACATAAATATCTGGGTTGGATTGACACTATACAGATTTATTTATACATATAGTACATAATGACAAGTTCAGAAATTTAGGCTATGAAAGCCACATAAGAATTCAACATGATAATTAACATATGTACCTGTCTACTTCAAGCCAATATAAATTGGAATGGCCAAAATTGCCCAAGAGGTAAAAAAAAAAAAAAAAAAAAAAAAAAATTGCAAGTGATAATGCATGAGTAAAGGATACGTTGAAAGTGGTGCAGTAGCTCTTTTGGCAGTGGAACTTTTCTCATAGTGTGGAGGTGACGCAAGGCAGCATTGGAGCTGCTAGACCCAGAGCCACATGGATAATCACTTTCACTAAGACCACTGACTGTAACCCCACCTGTAATAAAGGAAACTGATGTATAGTTATACGTTTTGTGGGAACTAATTTTGAGGCACTTGGCCATGAAGTGAGAGTGCAAGTGGGAGTCACTGGCAATGAAGAATTCTCAAAATTTATATTAGTTATTAAGGTCTTTATGCTAATGTATTTGAATTGCTCATTAAAACAAAAAGTTACTCTCCTTTTTGATATTTTTACGGGTTAGACATATTTTCATTTTTCCTCAAATTAACAAAAACATTAAATACATTTCATGTGCTAATAAAAAAGATCATGGATACCGAGAAAAGGAGCTCAATAAAAAAGGCATTTGGATGGTTTCAAGGTGGGAGAGTCCATCAATTAAACTGCTGATTCAAACTAAACACCAACAGAAAAATTTCCCAGAAAATAATCTGTTCAAAATGAAAATAAAAATCATCGAAATTCTCAAACTTAAAGCTGTTGCCACAAATAGAACTCCATTTCTGTTTTTAGTCATGTTGAAATATTATTGAATATAATGCTTCAGACAATCATGATAGCACAATTTTTATACAAATGTAAGGAACATAAAAGTAATTTATTTTGGATCATATACCATATTAGTATAAAGCTAGAATTAAATGATTAAACCTTTAGGCATGATCTGCAATTTGTCTGTGAGTGCAGGAAAACACGAGTCATAGGCAATGTGCTTCTCCAGCATGCGTCCAGCAGTGTCCAGGTCTGCAGCCTCCTCCTGCTGGCCAGCCATGATGCTGCTGTTCAGTGTGTTCTCCAACATCTGAAAATAACAATTGCAGTTCAATGCATGCCAAGGAAAAGCTACAATCAATAGGTTATTTCCAAAATTAGATAGTAAAACTGTAACATTATAAAGGTTTTAAAGAATTTTTATGTGCTGGATATGTTCTTAGAACTGTCTTTTTCTTGAACCGATTCTAGAAAACCACAGAACAAAGAATGCAATGCCTTTTCATCTGACTACTATTCCCATTTGGAGTCAAAAAATTTTTTTTGCATGATTTGTGTAATTTACTCTTCAAATAATCCCATGCTTCCAATAGATTACAATTTTTGATCAATATGGACAATGACAAATATTCAACATCAAATTGTCACTGTCCAGCAGGCATCTTATATTGAAAAAAATTTCTATTACTAGTTGATTCAAAGTTGAAATACATATGACCAACACTCAAAGCATATTTAAACCAAACTTATATCAACATCAATGTAACATCAACATCAACAATAGCATGCTAACAAATTTTGTCTTGGACACACAGTACTAGTCATTTTGTACTGGTAAGCTAAAATACAATTGCCTAATACGACAATAATTTTTTTAAGCATGTTATCTAAATTCTATATATACAAGTCCCTGAATATCTAATATGAGTCAAAATTTGAAACAATTGTGCATCTGTGTTTCATACAGTGTAACCAGGTCAATCCAATTTGTCGACTATAATTCGCTTACAGGGTGTATTTACAAACCATAATGATTTCAAGTCTAATAGATATACAATTTTATCAATTATTCAACTCCAGTTTGAGGAGCTGATTGTTCCATATTCCAAGGGCATATTTCATACGGGTGGTATAACCCCACGAGTGAGTTGTGCCGCTGCTGCTGCACATAACGTGTTACATGCTTACTCAAGATGCACATGCATTTTTTTCAAATCTTTGACAAATTGAAACATAAGATGACAATGGGCAGTTTGAATGGTAAACTCTTGATCAACTTACTGCATGACATTTAAATGACCAAAATAAAAATTTCTCACAAGTTTTTTATAGATTTTATATGAAAAGTCAAGTATTATTGTCTTTCATGTGGTATGTATTTATTTCTTTATTTTTAGACAAGAAAAAATTTCTTCACATTGATTCTGAGGGTATAACAAAAAGTGTGATTTAAATGGGAAGCTAACAACTTAGCACACAAATTCATCAATTAAAAATTATTTTCTGTACCCACTAGATTGGAAATAAGGTAAATGGCTCAAAACATTACTAACCTTGCCAGGTTTCATAGCATGGCACAAGAGTCATTGTAATAGTATCTCAATGGTCACCAAATTGGCAAGTATCCACATGCCCATTGTTAGTTAGTAGGCTTTCCAGTTGTTAGTAAGTTATCCAGTAGCTTGGTACGGTAACTCAACTATTCAGATACCAGATAATAAAACCTTAAGGGAGAATGGCTTGGTGAAAAATAGAAAATGTTTGACTTTTTAGTTTTGTTCTGAATCTATAGCTTCAAATCTGGCGCATCTAATGGTGTAATTGGCATGTATATGCGTGCATCACTTTGTACACTATGTTGATTTTAGTACATGACAATTGGTTGATTTTAGTACATGAACTGTTTAGTTTTTTGGCTTCTTGAAAATAAAATTTTTTATTTTTTATCCACTTTAAAACTTTTTAATTATAACTACTACAGTATTCAAGCTACAGCAATGAACAACATACCATTCAATTTGTAAAGGCCATACCTAGAGATCCTAGGTGCCATTTTCAGCGCATTTTCTCATTTATGGAAAAAAGGTGCTATTGTGCTTGTCATGTCCATCCATCTGTCCATCCGTCCGTGACCACGTTTTCATTGACGGGAAAATGCGCTGTCACTCACTGCAGTGAGTAGCGAGTTATATTTTTTGGATTTGTGCATGGTGTGACTCAAGTTGTATATAGAGGGGAGTGGGGCATGGCAGGGAAACATGTATAAAAATGAAAAAAAAAACTCACAAAAGAAAAACGATGAGGAAAATAAAAAATTGGGGCTATAGAGCCCCTAGATAATTTTGTTACAAATCAAATGCAATTTGTCTTGATATTGTAGCATGTGACTTGCGAAAGTTATAAATTTTCAAAGTACTCCTCCTTTCTGCTGTTTTCCATTAATTTCATGTCTTCTTTCATTTTTTTAAGTCATATGAGCAAATTATCTTTAATTTTACTTTTTACTTGTTTGTGAAATTTCAGAAAGATTGGTTTTTGAATGTAGAAGTTTTTATGGGACCAAGCCAGTCTCCTTGAAGGGACCATCTTTGATCAACAGCAAATTATTAAATAAACATTTTGAATGGATTCCAAAGAATATATGAAATCTGACTACTACTGGGTGTGGGTTACTAGTAACTAGGTAAGTAAGTTATTGTAAGTAGTAACCATGATTGTAACAAATTTTGTTTGGTAACACAGCTGTTATTACTGGAATAATTTTTGTGATACAAAGCCTTTGTTTCAATTAAATTTACATTCCACCCAGACCCAGTCAGCCATCAGGCCTGTGTGAGTGGTGCTGAGTGAGTGAGTTTGCACATCTATTCTTGCTTTGCCTCATTTTAGCAACTGCATTTTCCTGATGATTCATTAATACCGGTACTTATTAATCATTTAATGATAATAGACATTGAGAATCATTGATTTTATTCAAGAGAGAAGCTAGAAGCAGAACAGAAGATTGAAGGAATCATTATAAATTCATTCATTCATTTGAATCATATATTGAAACAAAATAGTAAGGTTTGTCAGTTTGTGGTCTATAAATTTATTACTTGCAATACTTGGTGGCCATACTCGTGATACTGCAGTAGTACCATTATGAATTGATGAATTATGATTGGAAATTGGCTATCTCTTACAGCCTTACAGGCATCAAACTTTTCTGTCAATGCTAGCAGAGCTGGGCAGCATTACTTTGAAATGTAGCAGCGCTACCGCTACATGCTCTAAATGTAGCGGGCCCTACCGCTCCTGCTACACCCACTGGATTGCAGCGGGCGCTACCGCTACCATAAAATGTAGCGCCGCTACATTAGCTGCTACAATAGCCAAAATTATTGGAAATCTCTAAATATTTATTGTTCTGCTATTGGGATTTACTCATAAACATTTAATGCTAATAAAACATTTTCAAAACATATCAATGCAACTTTATTGCAATAGGCCTAACCAAAATAGTACAGGTTAGATGCAGTAAATAAAAGTTAGTTATTTCCATGTTTTACCTTCCCTACATGGATGTCTACTTTATTACCAATCTCAAAAATTTTCCACATATACATATAAAAATCGGTCTTTTATTTGAATATACATGTGGATAATTTTTGAGATTGGTAAGATTAACACATTGACTCCAAAGTGGTACATATGCATACCACAATATGTATTTGTCCAGGACGTAGTGGAACATATATCATTAGTCTGCTTATATCGCAAGTTCACAAGGAATTCCTGTTTATTTCGATATAATGTTAGGTCTTGTTTAGGTTTTATGTCTATCTTTGAATTTTGACTTTTAAAGTGATTTTATTCATTTTTAGTTTAGTCGAACTGATGATGGTAGTGGAACATAATTCAGGTCGCCTGAAATCAGTGTGGAATTCTGTATAGGTAATATATTCTCATGTCAATATAAAAAAAACGTATCGAAAAATCAACCCTACCAGGCTACCACCGTGTTACACCACTTTCCACTGCAATGAAAATTGATAAACTGAGCACATTGGAAACTGCCGCACTTCCGAAATCGCACATGGTTCGACATCCAATCCTGTGTTGGCAACGCCTCAATCAAGTTAACTAGTCGTCTATCTGTAGGGAAGTAGACAAATTTTTGCAATGAATAGGTTCTAAAATAAAAAAAAACATCCAAGTTTGTAAAAAATTCTCATGATTGGACCAGACCAACAAAGTTTTCAATTTCACACAAAATTATGAGATAAACTTCACTTTTTCACTGCGTACATTCACATCATACTTCCTATGTTTACGTAATTACAGGACGCCGTCACACATGCTTTTGTTTGGTTGTGTCTTGTTTGATTTCACAATAAATAGATTTGATTCACATTCCATTCTGAGATTTAAATGATTGAAAGTTTTTTTGAATTATAAAAACCCATTTATACGTTCCAGATTTGAATTATTTTCATTATTTGCCCTATTATGTTGAATTTATCTTGATAAATTCACTTCAAATTCTGACTGATTTCGTCTGCCATCACGCGTTTTCGAACGTTTTGTGTCTTTTAGAAAATTTTTGTTGTTTAACATGGGAAACTATTTCATTATATAAAACATAGAGCACGTACCTTATAGTGCATTAATAATACAATTTAATTTAATAAAAATCAATGTTTAATTTAAAAAATATAATCAAGTTTTTAATTCAATATTTTTCTAATAGAATTTTATTCTATAGCATGTACCATCTAGTGTACCGTAAAATGGGGTAACTTAGACCACTTTTTTTTATAAATGATGCCATTTTTTTACTAGCTAAATGAAACTTGAATTGAAACGTGCAAAATACAGGTCTATACTCTAGCTTCACTCACCATAAATTGCTGGCTCCTGCCTCTCATAGTCTTTATGTAATATCAAAAAAAGTGATGGTCTTTGTTACCCCAGCTCTTGGGGTAACTTAGACCAGGTGGTAAAATCAATTATATTTTTTGGTAAAATAACTCCAAATAACTCCAAGTTTTGGTGCATTGTAGTAGAACTCTTCTAGTTACATATGCAAATGACAAACTTGAAGAAAGTGTCATAGTTTGCAAATGGGGGGTGCCGCCCCATAATGAGGGAAATGTGACTACCTAATGGCAGCCCTGATGGAATAATATTGACTGGCTTGGAAATTAAGTTAAAATTACCATATATAAGACTCTGTAGAGTCTGAAACATAAAGAAAAAACATAAATAGGCTGTCAAACATAAAATATGTTATATATGGTAATTTTATATTAACTTCCAAGCCGGTCTATGTTACCACGTCAGGGCTGACATTAGGTGGTCTAAGTTACCCCATTTGGGGGCAGCACCCCCCATTTGCAAACTATGACACTTTCCTAAAATTTGTCATTTGCATATGTAACTAGAAGAGTTCTACTGCAATGCATCAAAACCTGGAGTTATTTAACCAAAAAATAAAAAAAATTGGAGGGGGTACTCTGACAGGCTTTAAATAATAGCTTTTTTTCGTGGGTCACATTTTTAGTTTTCGTTCGTTTGATCAGAAGTTTTCATTCATTTGATCAGAAGTTTTCATTCGTTTGATCAGAAGTTTTCGTTCGTTTGATCAGAAGTTTTCTTTCGTTTGATCAGAAACAGAAAAAGTTTTCGTTCGTTTGATCAGAAACAACATAATTATTCATTCTCTTGCATTAGGTATATGGACGATTAGTTAATTCGTATACAACCGTATACAAATTAGGTATACGATTCATCATCCCGCTAGATTATGCACCAGGAGCGGGAAAGAAGCTAGGTACCTATTCAATTCAGTAGCACGTTAGCTCACGTGTTATGTAGTTTGGCTTGCCTGAACTCTGAATTGCGTGTTTAGTGTGCATGATGGAAAACTCTGCCTAATGATTACTTAATGAAGTTTAGTTTATTGCGGTCAACTTAAGAGACAAATTTTCAACTAATACTTTTTATTAGTCTAATTTTAATTGTTGAGTGAAAGGTGCAGGCATACAACTTCCAAGTGATTACGTACTTTATAGAAACTGAGCAAGTTAGTGTACATATTTGAAGCCTTTAAAAAGTTTATTTTTTGCCTCAAATAACGATGTTGGGTAGAAAAAGTGGTCTTGGTGGATCGAAATAATATATGAACCTTCGAAATTAGAATTCCATCCTGCCTGAAATTGGCCAAATCCATGAACAAAAAAGGCCAATAACTCAATATATACTAGTTTATTTGTAGGTCCTGCTATAAAAATTGCATTTATTTTCTTTTTGCAGTATTTAAAATTTAATTAGGAAGTACCCCTACCATAAATTTTAGCCGGCCAATGCAATTGAGAAAAACTAAATCATGGAATTTGTCCAGAAAAAATGACTGTCTGGCAACCCTGTTAAAAAAGGTACAAAAAATGAAATAATAGTACAAGTTTAAGCAAACAGAGTCAAAGTGTTAAAGAAGACATCTAAGTAGGGAAGGTGCAACATAAAAATAACTGTGTAAAAATAACTATAAGCAAACTGAAGGCTGATGTCCGCGATGTGGTCGTGAACATGTGGTGGCAGCTGGCACGGAACAAGAAGGGGCGCAGTCGTAGGCCACAAATTTTACTCTTAAATAAGCCCTGGAGCCAATGCTTAGCAACACCATGCATTAACTTTATTCAGCCTCAGATAGAAGCCGCTGACTACGCTTGAACTACGTAATCCAGACCAGCGACACACTGCCAAAAGATAATTAATAGTGCCGTTGGTCTTCAGCCACTGCTTAGCATGCTTGCTCACAAGCAGGCAGTTCCCCATCTGGCTGTACCTACTCCAACCTTACCTCTTCTGGCCTAACCTATTCACGCTGTCTCGGCTCACAGAGTTCTTGCAGCCAATGACTGGCTCTACCAGTACACTTGGACTGCCTTTCTAACTTCTTGCAGCCAATGAGGTTAGATTAGGTCCGCTCAGATTGGTTTTGGGTGGAGAAAGGCTGCAGCTCGTATAGGTTAGGCTTCAATAGGTTAGGCCAGATGAGGTTTGGCCAGATGCAGTATTGCCATGTTTACCTTTGGAAAGCTTATTTTGTGGCTGGGGACATCCAGCCCTATGGTTTTGACTTTTGAGCGTTTGACAAGTTGACTTCATAGGCCGTTATGTGCTCTAGGTGACACTAGGTCTAGCATTCTTACCTATGGAAAGGAATATGAACTAAGTTTGAAGTATGGCAAAGCTGGGCCACTGGCCTCCAGCATGTGCCCCAACAAGAACAAGTGGTAACTGGTAACAACTTAACAAGTAATAACTAACATGTTGACACTAGTAACAGGCTGAGGTTGACAACATTACACCAAAATCTTTTGTACAATTTTATTCTGTAATTTATATTATTTATCATGCTGGTTTTTAAATAATATGTAATACTATCAAGTAAAATCTAAAGGCTCTACCTATGTATGTAGCGGTAGCGTCAAAACCTTGTACCGCTACTTAAATATGTAGTGGGCACTATCGTTAACACTACAATTGCTTAAAAGTAGTGCCGCTACCGCTACTGAAAATGTAGCGGATTTTGATTTGGGGCGTGGTGACTCTGAAGAGAAGAACAACATTTCAGAGTCAGGCCTTTGCAACGGCCATCAGCCACGCATCACATTCTTCACATATTCATAAACCCCCTAGAGCGCCGCTAATTAATTTGCCGATCAGAAACTTTCCTTTGCCTCAGGATAAGAAATCCCTTCGTTCATTTTTAGGGTTGCTTAATTTTTACCGTTGCTTCATACCAAATGTATCAAATGTCATAGCCCCGTTGACTAACATGTTGCGTAAACAGTTTCCAGATAAGCTTGTATGGACGGAGGATAGGCTGAACAATTTTAGACTTGCTGTAAAATTAGTTTCAGACGATGCTGCATTAACGATACCAAAACCAGGCTATCCCTTTGAGTTGCAAACAGATGCATGTGACAGTGGTATAGGTGCCGTCTTGTACCAGAACATTCAGGGTAATCCGAAGCCAATTTCGTTTATAAGTCGCAAGCTGAACAGTGCCGAGCTTAATTATTCTGTGGTAGAAAAGGAATGTCTAGCCATTCGTTGGGCCATTGCCAAGTTTTCTGATTATTTGTATGGTAGTAAGTTTGTAGTAGAGACGGATCATGCACCTTTACAGTGGCTGCAACAGAATAAGAATAGGAATTCACGACTTATGCGTTGGGCACTCGAGCTGCAACAATATACCTTTAGTATTAAATATGTTAACGGTAAAGACAATTACCTTGCTGACATGTTGTCACGATACCCCGTTGGGTAATTTCCAAGGAGTGGAAGTGTTTAGTTAATAGTTTGTTTACCGTAGTTTGTAAGAATTCTTGTCTGTTGATAGGTTAATGAGTTGTGTAGCTTTAGACCTATGTACTGTCGATAGTATTTCATTTGTAGTTTGCTCAGTTTCTTTCACGATATCAGTAGGAAATTTCCATCTTGAGGGGGAGTTTTGTAATGAAGTGTTGCTGCAAATTTCCCACTACTGTATGTCAGACTATGAAGTTTAAGTAGGACCGACTCTGACGTCGGTGTTAGGTTCAGTATAGCCGTCAGATACTATGCCGATCCCGACTTGCGTCCTGGTTCCTCTCTTATAGGATTTTGACTCAGACGCCAGGGTAAGTTACTGCTTTGGTGGTGAAATCTAGCTTGAAATACTTGATGGAATATCGTGATTTTTGTATATATAACGACTTGTCATGCGTAGATATTTACTTTGCTTTCTGCTGTAGGATCGTGCGTTTTCTCAGATCTCAATGCTCCAGCTCTCTCCTCGCATTTTGCTCTCATCGCACTTTAACTTCCTCCGCATTTAACTTGTTAGTTCGTTCATATGCCGCACCTCTGTAAATCATTAGTGTTATTTGTTTATATTTATTTGCCGTTTATCTTTAATAAACTTAAACGTTTGTTCGAGTAACTATCCGCTCAGTCCAAGCTCTTGCTGATAAAACCAATAGGGAAGTTGAATTTAATTTCCGGTCATTGGTGGACGTGACAATTAGACCATCCGAACTTTTGAGGTGACGCGATAAATTAGCTATTATTCAAGATTAGTTCGTCACAGTAGGTAATTTTACATTTACATTAGTTATGTGGGCCGTGGCCTCTAACGCCCTGAGTGACCATCTGTGTTGTATTGAATTAGGGTAAACGCGGTATATTCCGTCACATTAAGGACGCATCGAGAAATGAAAAACTATAAAAAAAATAACCGTATGCATTACTCAAGTTCTGTTTGCTTTATGTGACTCTCAAAACACCGCACTATGTGTCAGCAACAACGAAACGTCACAAAATATTGCCATATTTATTTAAAAGCCTTTAGAATGCAAACCTACCAAATCCCTATATTCCGTCACTATGTGTGCCTGTGTGGCTATATTTGGCATGTGGTGACTCTGGTGAGGCGTATTCCGTCCGCGCTTCAAATTCTACTGATACGTAATGCCGTCTTCCACGTGTTTGAATTCCATTTGCTGTGTGAGCTGTATTGGAATACAACACGGCTTTGAATTAGAACACTAATGAATATTGAACACTACTTAATTATGCTTTTAATTAACAACTATTAAGCTTTTAATTAAGCAAATTTTAATTTTTGTACACAGCTTGGAACGATCTGTGTGTGTCACTGTGTGTCCAATTCAAGTTGTGACAAAATTAATTTTCATATGTCTAAATCCATTTCTCAACTTAATCATCTATTAATTTATTCACCTCTTGAAATCAGCAAATAGCCTACAAGTATACTTAAAGGATTCCTAATATATTCACAGACGTATTTAAAAGTCTCAAACCATAATATTCTTCCTATACAAACAGTTATTTAATATTTGGTAGAGGCCTAGAGCTAGGTCAACTGTCAAATTTGACACATTTTTTTTTTTTGACACAGCGTGCATTGTCTCTCTTTGGATCTCAATATTTTCCCACTAGATGGCCAAGACCTAGTGTTTTGGCAGTAATTTGACTCGCAAATGTATGACGTCTCATCACCATTTCAAATTTTCAACCATCAACGAACGCATGGAACTAAAACAAAGCTTAATACTTAGTCTAAATACTATAAAGGAAAAACTAGAGAGGTGACAGAATTGTCTCCAGAAATCAGTCGCTACATGCCTAGGTAGTGCGCTACTGCCCACTCACTGACGCAGTGCCCAGTCGCTAGTATGGAATATATCTACTTGGCGAGCCGCGACTGAATTTTTCGAGCTCAAGCCGTGATTCTATTTCACCGAGCCGTGAATTCCATATCTCGGCCATGAAAAGTCATTTACGAGGTGCGAATGCAAATTTATTTACAAAGTTTATGCACGTGTTACCCCAAATCTCTAATTTTACCCTTAAACAGTCAAACGGCAACGATAAAATTTGTCTCTACTGTAAGTTCAGCACGTGTTAATATACAGTCTGACCGCTTCATAGTGGCAAACCAGAGCTTTTTTAGAATCAGTTCATTTTTAATTTCCTAATTTACTCAAGATTTAAACCAATTTCTCAAGTATGATAATGCTGGTATCCAGGATACTTTACTGGTCTACTTATAGGACTCAAAAATGAACTTGAGGGAGAGTCTAAAAAACTCTCATTTAAACCAATTTCTTAAGTATGATAATGCTGGTATCCAGGATACTTTACTGGTCTACTTATAGGACTCAAAAATGAACTTGAGGGAGAGTCTAAAAAACTCTCTGCTTTGCCACTATGCATGATACTTTACTGGTCTACTTATAGGACTCAAAAATGAACTTGAGGGAGAGTCTAAAAAACTCTCTGCTTTGCCACTATGGACCGCTTTGACATGACTGCAAGTCTGCAACTATGCGCGATCTTCAACAAACGTTTTGTTTATTTGTTTACATTACGATGTTTATGTTTTATCTGCAAGATATTTTTGGCGGAAACGGTAAAGCAATGCGGATTGCGGTAGTTGAAAATTTTATGAAATGACATGTTTGCGAAGTGCAAACCGCGATTTTTTAATCAAACAAAAATTTATGACATTCGAGCCGCGAGATTTCATACCTACTGAAATTATATGATATTAGAGCCGCGATATTTCAGACAAAAATAGGACTTTTCCAGACTAGCCCAGTCGCATACCTAGTGCCTAGCCTAGTGGCAAAGCAGAGAATTTTATGGCTCTCCCTCAAGTTCATTTTTGAGTCCTAGAAGTAGACCATTAAAGTATCCTGGATACCTCATACCAGCATCATCATACATAAGAAATTGGTTTAAATCTTTGGTAAATGAGAAAATTAAAAATGAACTGATTCTAGAAACTCTGGTTTGTCACTATGCCCCACCTCTGAATACTGGACTTAATTAATTACAGAATCATTAGTTTTGATTATTTTAGTGTCTAACCTTGCCGGTGGCGAAGAGTGATATTACTATTTTTCGTAGTAGGTATATAAATGGTATATTTTCCTCGACAGTAGCACAAGATTTTACTGAGGAAGAGTTACCGAGTTAGAGTACTGTGTCTGTGCCCTGTGGTAGGTACTAGGTAGGTATCCGTCTATCTATTCCGTCTTGAATGACTAATAGAATGAGTGAATATTATAAAAAATATACGAATGAAATACTGCGGGATGAAATTTTTTCAATTCATAACAAGTAGTAAATCAGCACCACTTCGTTTCAAATTTGCACACAATGGAATTAATTCATCGGCTAGTAAAAATCTAACTATTCAATCGAACCGCGCAGCGTATTCCAATAGAAAACGGTTCCATTAAAGTTCACGAGGATAATGTGAACTTAGTAACTGATGCAGAACAATAACACTGTAAAACTAGAGACGGTTGACAGTGATAAAACAATATTATATTTCTTACAAATAACACTTAAACAACGAAACCGTGTCCGTTGAACGAGGTATTAGCTAAAATTTACATACATTTGCATTACATGACTTCTTTTCCGGGTATCCACGCTGAGTGGACTTAAAGCCGCATCCATTGTCCCGTTTTCTGTTTAAATAGTCGTGAGAACGACAGGTACATCCAACAACGGAGCAGTAGCGCCCCTTCTGCAAGCAAAAACTTCAAAAAGAGACAAGCGCAGCAGATTGAACACGTAGGCGAATGCTAGACCCAATAAATATGACGGCCGATCCCACCATGCATCTCGCGATTCGGTGCTCGAGCCCGAACATGAATGCCCCTCCCATAAAAACTCTCCTAACATATATACGAGTGTTTTTCGAACGCCCCTAACGCTACGTATTAGTTACATGAACTTGTTCATATCCAACATCAATCCATAGTACTCGTAAATTACTTGAAGTGTTACACACTCATCATATCATAATCCATGTTTGAGGCCAAAGTTCGCACATCTGACACTCAAAAACCTTGTTAAATTGCGCTCTCTTTAACATCTGTTTTCATGCTAAAGTAATAAATAAACTCAATACCATACACGGGTAACTCTACATTGTATTTCAGATAGGTTCTGAACATTGAGTGCGCTTTAGTGCGGAAACTTGAGTTTTTTGTTTCGGAAGCTGCGTCTTGAGCAATAAGATTCGGTTGTTGGGAGGTGATGCTTAAAAATGTGTAAAAAACACAAACGCAAGTTCCCTAATTTAAAAATAATGAAACTTTAACGTGGCCGGAGCAGTAACTTCACTAGCTCACAAAGGCGTTTAGAAAATGATAAGTATTACGGGACAGTCGAGAGAATGAATCCTTTGCAAACAAATTAAACATCGGAAGAATTCACCCACAAGTATGAGATGACCAAAAGATTTACAACGTCAAACAAAACACTCATCCAGGAGAGGTGAATGCAGTTGGAAGCTTTCTGATGCTTCCTATGGAATTTTTTCCATATAAATAAACGCTATAAAATCGGGAATAGGAAAACCAATGCAGATACGAAGTAAGAATTATAGGTAGGCGCTCACTTATCTCGAAACGTGGTTTCGACCCCGCAATTCACTATTTTGAGGACCTTGACCAGCAAGTCACCTCGAAATCGAGATTGGATAAAATTTGAGAAAAATATAAAAATAAGGATTGATGACAGATGAAGTGATGTGAATAATACTCACCTCATTGTAAGACTGGCTACGAAATCAACTGCTTTGAATAGAGGTATATACTGAAATAATAATTTTTTATTCGGCAAAAATCAACACAATTAAAAAACCTTTAAATGCGACGAAGATTGCAGTATACAATCTAAATAGATAGGATTGCTATTGCGCAGTGAATCTTAACATATTTCGTAACATGGCAAAGGGTATCAAACCTCAACGAACGTCAAACTCTAATCACTGCTATAGCAGGCACCCAGTAAGCGGTTCAAATTTATTTCTGACATCTAACAATTGTCTCCATCACATGGCCCAACTAAATTAATAAAAACCCATCTCAACACTCCCAATATTATTTTTTTAACTACTTACAGGTAACATCATGGTAACTTGAAATTAAAATCAACATAACCTGGCAGCTCAAACGGTTGCGTTTAAACTCCAAAATTTAAACATGAGAATAACTTCGATAATTCAGTTCTTAATTTGTACATTAAGGGTGGGGCCAAAAAACATAATGCTTGCTAGCTAATACGACAGCAACTAAAATAGGAGAGCACATCAGAAACCAAAATCTTTTCAGACGATTATTAGAGTAAATCAAAAAAATTTCTTACATTCCATGAATAACTGATTCTAGTTTTTATAAAATTCGGTAACAACGTTCAGTTTTAGTATAACACCACACAACCAGAGGGTGGATGCTCAAAAATTTGGAAAACTATCTAGTGATCTTAGATGACGTGAAATCCCGACACGGATTTCCCACATGCAATAGATAAAATTGTTGCTGCTCGTCAGGTGGTGAATGGACGATAGTTCGAGTATTTTTGAAAACACCGCCTTTAACCTTATTTTAGTACCTACATCTGGAAGGAACGACCAGGAAACAATGTTATCAAAATCTGCAATCATCACGATAAAATATTTTGTTATATATGTAGAGACCCTAGAGGGACACGTGAGGTAACATCAAATACAAGCAGGCACACAATATTACACGCACATAGGCACATATTTTTAGTAATGATAAAAGCCATAAATAAAAGCCTAAATCTATCCCCCAACCGGTTGAAATATTGATTGAAAAATTTCAAGATAAGAAATAGATAAAATATGTTACAAACAAGATCTGCGGAATTCAGGTGCAAATAAGCGATATAAGGCTAAAATCCAGGATGAAATATCTGCCTTCATTGTAAGGCAAGAGAAATGAACAAATAATCCACAATCAACTATGAGTTTTGTAACACAGAACCTAAACTGAGATAATAGAATATCAAAAGCACGACTGCACGGCATACATCCACGTATCAGAACGGTGAAAAAAGGTGTACACTTGTCTCCAGTCGAGTTCCATTTAAATACAGATTCTATGTAGAAGAAACAAGCAATCTTGAGCAAATTCAGTAACTTTCCAAAAGTTAATCACCTCTTGCAACAAAGTGATTAATAAAATAGTTATGGCAAAAATAAAATTAGAATGGAAGTGACTAAAAGCAAGATAAAATAAATGTAGAAATATCTCAACATACGGCAACTCAGAGCCTTCCTTCTATAGTATCTCGGAGAATAATAAAAATGAACATGCCTCTCCAATATTGTATTACATAAATACAACTCATTGACTTTCCCACATGGAAGATCACAGCACTCGTACCAAGCGGCAGCTACAGGAGCATCACCAGTAGATGGCTTCAGTTTGCAGCTTGAATCTCTGTTGGATCAGATGAAGTATTAAGCTGTTTTGCTTTAATTCATAAATAAACACTTGGAGAAAAATGATTCAAGAGAATTTATTCAATATGTGTTAACATTCGGAAGAGAAAATCTGAAATCTGTGTGCTTAAACTTTGAACATCACTGATAACATTGAAACAAGTAATTCACAGACTGCAAACTAAGCCAAGAGTATTGACAAGTCTAAAGTATGAATACATAAACTCCACAAACGTGTACAATCTAGAAATTTTATTATTAAAACTAATCCCAGAATATATACCCTGCTTAAATATATGATAATCAAGACTTTTCTGCAACTTTATTAAGTCATGATATTTATTGAAGTTTGAAAAAAATATACAATTTCAGGCTACCAATAAAGTTAAGATATTACATTTTAATCTTTAAATATTACACACCACATTTTTTCCATCATTACAATAGTATTAAAATGGAAATGTGTGATGATCAGTCAAGAACCAAGAATTTCTGTGAGTGTTAACATTAATGTCATGATACCAGAAATCGACAACTCTTAGCACAGGACTTTCAAAGACTACACCAATTCTTCAACCTTGATCTTGTGAATTATTCAAATATAATAATACGAACTTTTGCAATACATTAGTTCACAATTAGTCCTGCTTACAGAGTGAGTTACCACAGGCTCAGTGCTACCATGTACCCACCTTGTGGTCCTCCAGTAGGAGGTGGGTCATCAGGAGGCGGGGCCCCACTTCCATGCTTCCTCTTCTCAACATGCCCTGAGCAGTTCTCACATTCTCCTTCACTTTCATCTGTCTCACTCTCATCAAAATTTCTGGGCTTGACGTAAACACAGCAACCTGAGGTAAAAGATCTTCTTCATAAAAGAAATACTGTAGTGCTGGTAATGATTTCAGAATTTTCATATCTTCCTGGTGATTTGAATGGTCAACTAACTGCTACTATCCAATTTTAAACCATCTGGCCATCTCAACAATTTTAACCACATTTCATAGATAGCTTTAGGTATCAGAGTTGTAACTAACTGAGGCAATCTTAGTGCAGTAAACATTCAGCACTCAAACAAAACATGAGAATTAAGTGAATATACAAAACTTTTTCTCAAAATCACACCAAGAATTTTATAAAATGAAGTGTACATCATGGATTTATCAAATGACTTACATTTCGATTTTTTCTTGCCTAAATTTTCATTATCAACAGTATTGTTGGTCCACTTGACTTTCTTTTGATGCTTTGGGCCGCGGGTCAACTTTAGACGCACTACTTCTCGAGCAACCTAGAGACATAATTAATGAAATGGAAGAAATGGCAATTATTTTTCAAGAATTCAGGTTAACTGTAGTCATTCATTGAAAATCAGAATAGTCAAAAAAATTAACATTCAGAGGATGAAATAGCAAGCATTAAAAATACATCCAATGGAGTCATCATCTGCTATAAAAAATCATACTTCAACATTATTAACTTTATAAACAAAGAAATGGACAATAAATTCTATTTTACAGAAAAATTTTTTTTTCAAGCTTTGAATAGCTTGGTAAAAATAGCTCAAATGTCAACAAAAATATATAAACAAAAAATCTTACTTGCTCAGGACTTGATTGCTGATCAGGGTTTTGCACAACAGTGCTGGCACCAGAGGAATCAGACATCATTGCTGACATTAATATGAAATACCTGTGAAATATGTCAAAATCTAGAGATGGAAGAAAATTAGTACTATGATTTATCAGTAGTACCGTATTACTATGAATTCCCTGTATAGTCAAATGGGGTAAGACAGGATCGCAGCCTTCATGGGGTAAGAAAGGACCAGCCCATGGCGTGCATTCTAATTGCACTGAATTTAATTTGACAAAAGAATATGTTAGAGCAATCATTGCCTGTCATTCCAGTGTTTATGGCAACCCTCTTTAGCAAATAATGAATTTCTGGCTAATTTTGGAAGAAAACCTAAGTAAAGAAGGGTCACAAAATAGTTAACCCTGTTTGGGAAATAAGCTCTGTCTAATAACAAAAAATTTTTTGGCCAGGTTAGTGGATGTAGGCAGGTAACCTCAAGTAATAAGCAACTTTTGAAACATACTAGGCATTCCTACCTGCTACCATCACTGCCTGACATCTATTCTAAAATGGGGTAAAAAAGGACCGGACATGGGGTAAGACGGGACCACTAAATGATCCTGTTTTACCCCACAAGTGGTCCTATCTTACCCCACAAATGGTCCTGTCTTCCCCCACAAATGGTCCTGTCTTCCCCCACAAATGGTCCTCTATTACCCTAGGTACAGTTTATCAAAAATAGTTTTTAAATGAATATATTATTGTGCAGTACATAGAGTATTTTGGTCAAAAATTTTATCTATGGCTCAAACTTCATTATAACTTGTTAGCTTTTTTAATTAAAGAAATTTAGTGCACTTTTTAAATTGCATCAAAGGGACATAGAAAATAGGGATATCTCTTCCCATTAGTGAGCTGCTGAACTAGTATGTGCAAGATTGGCTGGGGGAAAAATCATTCTGTGAAACATGAAAAATAATTATTATCACAACTCTGTGAGAGGGCATGGGCTACATTAGAAGAAGTACACCACAAATGCAGTTAGCAAGAAAACACATGAGGTCTGACACTTAAGTTATTATCCATTGGTTTTATTACCAATTTGACAAATTTATCAGACAATGACACTAATGGAATATACATGAAGCATTTAGCAGTGCTCTACAATGAACCAAAGCCAACCCACTATTACTATGCTTAACAAAGTTTTCTCATGACAAAAACTCCAATGCGACTGATATTAGAGTTGATTTCCCGCAACACAAAACAGTAACTAGTGGTTGTTTAATCAAATAATGTGTTTCTAGATTGATAATATTGAATATCAGATTCGTACTTTTATTAAAAACCGTGTAACATAAGAATTGCCAGTTGGTCCTGTCTTACCCCATGCCTGGTCCCATCTTACCCCAGTGGGGTAAGATGGGACCAGCTCACTTTTTTTAATCTGTACAGAAAACTATGTTAGATGCAAAACGTTTGAGTTGTAGCTTAGAAGCCCATTGCACATACATATATGTATACACCTTGTGATAGGTTTAGGGTTTTTAGTTATTCTTGGTTTAGATGCTACAGGCTTGTTAGTAATTTCGGTCCTGTCTTACCCCATCTAACTATAAATCTGCAATTAAAGCAATATAATGACATTGATACTTGTGTATGATCAAAATATGGCAAAGATTAAGATGGTTGCCACCTTTTAATAAAATACTGTGATCTTCTCCAAAAGACAGCAAAGACTTTGTTAGACATTGATTTCCTGGTGAAGTATAAGATTTACATGTTTTTCTCAAGTTTCGGAGATTTAAACTTTACAAATGGTGGCTTCATAATTCCAATTTTTATCAATCATGGCAGAACAAGCTCCTCTCCAGGGAATTATCCTCCAAGAGGAAGACTCTAGAATTTTTAACCAATTTGGCTTCCAAAAGTGAAGTATAAGTTGGTCCATAATTTTTCACCTTCAATGCCTTTGCTATCCACCAACATGCTAGATGGTCTACAGAAGCATTCAGGAAACTTACTGGTCAGACCCATCAAAGGAAACTCAGTAACCTTGTCATCCACAACAAAATTTGTCCTATTAACCCAGATAAGGTCATTTCCAACTCAAGTTCCTCCAACTTGAAACCCCCGTATCAAATTTTTGCTGGCTTTTGATTTTGATCTGCCTTTTTTAGAGTGGAACTTTTATAAATTTTTTAAGCCTTTGAAAGATTGCTGTCAACTGTTGCTACTCGGGACAGATTTGAGCATTTTTTTTGTTAATAACTGTTAATAAATTCTTATGATGAAACATTTCATAAACATATTTAGGCTCATTTTATAGCTCTTTGCCAGGGCTATGTATCAAATGGCATTGTCAAAAAAATTCCATATGCTATTCCTAAGGTGCCAGAAGCAAAAAAAAAAAGAGTATCCCGAGTAGCCCCGTCGAATGGGGCTACTCAGGACACTTGCAATAAAACTTCATTTTAAAATATTTGAAGCATGCAGAGTGTACTCATCCATTACTAACAGTACTCTGAAGTCCTCCTCTTTCATTGTAGATGATATAGAGGTAGAATAAATGACATTTTCAGTGATTTTCACTTGTTTTTCATTTATTGATGATATTACCATAAACATTAATTACAGTCAACTGGGGTGACTTTGGCTGCCTTTTTGATTTTGTTTTGCAAACAAAAATGGGGTCGTAAACGCCGGGGTCATAAACGCCAGGGTCATAAACAAGGTCATAAATGCCAGAGTGACTTTGGGCATCATTTATGACCCCGCTTTTGTTTGCAAAACAAATCAAAAACACAGCCCAAGTCACCCCAGTTGACGGTACCATATTATTGATGTGATATTACTGTATTATTGATGTGATATTACCATATCCATAAACATGCCATTGAGCATTTACAACAACCTTGTCCACTGCAAGCTTTATATCAGCAGCCTTATAGCATTTTTTCTGTATCTGTACGCTCACATGATGGCTTGTAATTTCACACCATTTTAATTGGTTTGAGTGAATTTACTATAAAAAAATATAACTCAGTACTCACTGCAGTGAGTGACAGGGAGCGCATTTTCTTCTCGACGAAATCTTGAGGTCACAGATGAACGGACAGACAGACAGACGGATATGGCAAGCACAATAGTGCTCGTTTATGCGCCATGTGCTCGTTTATGCGCCATTTCAATTGGGTTAAGTGAATTTACCATAAAAAAAATCGTGAAAAACATACCTGAAACAGAAAGGAATGTTTTAGTGACAACCATCATATATTTTGGAGAAATAAATCATAGTTTAGGTCAATTACTTTTCATTCTATGATGCCCGGTGCACAATTATATATATATATATTCCAAGATACCGGTCTGCTGGCGTTTTTAATTAGAGTTCTCTTGATTTAGCGTTGAACCGATGTAAATGCACAGGATGGTCAATGATACACAAAGTAGATTTCTTATAATATTTTCGGACGAAAGACGCTGATTATTGAGCATTTCACCGGGTCTTCTATGGATGTAAATGCAGTTGCAGTCACGACCGGTAGTGGCACTTGGCTCGGTTCTCACATGAAGGTCACGACGCTCTCGGCACAGTTCGTGTAGTCTTATTTCGGATGCGGGGCAATATTCGGCAGAATTTGCGCTGCAGTGCGAATTATCCAAGCACGTCTGCCTATAATAATTTTAGCCTTTCACACTCTCGAGAACTTAGCTCGGAGCTTCTGCGACGTTGATTGTTTTCTTAGAGTTCGTTTTACATTTGATGTGTAGTTGACGTCTGATCTTGCCGGAATACGAATTACCGTGAACACTCGTTTTGGCTAAGGTCGAACCTCCAAATACCGTGTTCAGTAGTTGTGGCTTCGGTAAAACCTCCAACTAGCGTACATTGGACGCGTGTCTACGTCGTGACGACACCCTTCTGGGAGGGCCTCACCTGGGAGCCTCAACTTCACCCTCACTGGGGAGCCGTGGGGGGATGGTTCCCCAGGGTGTTGCGTCCTGGGAGGCGCTACCCGTTTGGCCTGGACCAACGTTTTTTCTGATGGAAAAACTTGGGGACCCGACGGCCTGGTGCCTGTAGTGTACCTTCTCCTCAACATCCTACAACTCAACACTGATGGCCTCCGCACTAAGCCCGTCGAACTCGAGCAATACATGCACTCTATCAAAATTCACGTCGCCATCATACAAGAGACGAACCTCAGGCACTCTCCTTCCCAAACTAGCACCTAGATGTCACCACTCTCAACATTATAGCTAACTTTCCATACGCCCACTGCATCATACCATCAAGCTGGAGAACAGGCAAAATCATAACCCTCCTGAAACCAAACAAACCCCCCACCGAGGCAGCCTCCTACAGGCCCATTACACTCCTCTGCTCACAATCCAAACTTATGGAGCGCATCACACTCTCCACAACCACGCTCCACATTCCCCTCTAACCCACACAACACGGTTACAGGACCCATCACTCCACCACCACACTCCTCAACAACCTCACACAACGTATACAAGATGACATTAATTCCAAACGCCCTGCACATCGCATACTTCTGATTACAATAGACTTTAGCAGAGCCTTTGATACCATCCCGCGCCTCCGACTCACAGACAAAATCTACAATACAACACTACATAACAACACCAAACGCTGCCTGGCCAACTAGTTAACAGGCAGACAGTCACTCGTACACTACAGTGGCAAGTCATCACGCACATGGAACGTACCCAATGGAGTACCCCAAGGATCAATCCTCTCACCAACCCTTTTCAACCTTTACATACATAACATTCCAGCCCCACCCGACAATATTCACATTTCATCTTACGCAGACTACATCACAATTACATCAACACACACCAATGCAAACACATGCTCCATACAAGTACAACCTTACATCACACAACTAGAGGGCTGGCTAGCACGCAACTGACTCGAAGTAGCCCCCACCAAATCAACAAGCGCGCTAATAACAAGCCCACAAAGGAACATCAACACAGACCTTCAGTCCCACTAAACAACACCATCATACCACACACACATGAAATCAAGATTCTAGGTGTCACTTACAACACTTCTATGTCTTTTGGGCCATACATACAACAAATAAAAACAAATTGCAGACCTAGGCTAAACATACTCAGCCCTCACAGGAACAACATTCGGACAGAACAAAGAAACTCTCGCTCTAGTGTACAAACAATATATACACTCAGTGCTGGACTATGTCCGTTCAGCCTAGGCACCTATTATTTCACCCACACTCCACAACCACCTACAAACCATTCAAAACACAGCACTCGGAATAGCACATGGCAGCACCCAGACCACACCATCCAGCCACGTCCGCACAGAGCACGTCCTAACACTTTATACAACTACTATCTCACAAAATTCAACTCCTTTATCCCGCCAACAAACCCAGCCAACTTTATCAAACATATACAGGCACATCCAACCCGGAACGCATTCCCGAATCTACCAATCAACAACATCATAGACGACATACCACAATACATCAGCCATACAGAACAGCGTTAAACCGTGCCGACAGGGTGCACTTCAGCAGACTCCGCTGGGGTCACTATCCCTCACTATACTCCTACAAACACCGCCTGGACGGCACTCACTCGAACCTATGACCTCCAGTAGTGTCATGCACTCCCTCACACCGTCAAGCATCTTAGGCTTGAGTGCCCGGAGCTGACAGCACCCAGGCTCCGGAGCGGCATAACATCCATCGAACAGCTTTGGTCCGAACCGGCTCGGGTGGCGGCTTTCCTGCGCGGAGCGGGTTTTCTAGCGTGACCCCCCTCAGGGGGGACTTCTGGCCCGCGTCTGTGCTCGTCAGAAGTCCTATGTGATTTTGCGCTCTAAAGGGATTGTTCCTGAGCGCCCCGCCGCTGAGCTCGCGGTGTCTGACTGCGTGTCTCAGTTGTGGGGTCAAGTTATTATGTAAGTAGGATTCCTTACATTTATTATGTAATTAAGATTCCTTACATCAAGTTATTATGTAGGTATAGGATTCCTTACATGAGTTATTATGTAGGTAGGATTCCTTCCATTTCCCTTCTCTGTCTCTCCCGTGTAAGCGACCTCTTGTTCGAGTGTCTTCGTTTCTGCTGCTTTCAACCTGTCCCTCCTTGTCACTTCGTCTCTTTGAGCTGCTAACGCTGCTTCTTACGAGCCAGCTTCAGCGGGCTGGACAGCTGAGACCTTCCGCCCCTAGTGGGTGATGATTAATTTGAGACTTTGAATAACTGAGACCTTCTGCCTTGTCGGCGNTCTTGTGACATATATTCTTAACACGTCAAAATACTTGCAGCGTGTGCACGCTGGTCAACAGCTGAAATGTTGAGACCTTTGAGTAATTGAAATCTACTTAGGTATTCTTCGATCATACCGTCATGCAATGAAAATCATTTATTATCTATCTATAACGATAGTAGGTATTTACTAACTTGATTGTTATACGAGACGCAGAATCTAAATTAAAAAACAAAATTCGCACTGATGAAACACTAACTTGCCATTACTTTTGCATATGAAGAAGCTTCGCCGATTATTTTAAGGCATGGGATGTTGTCTAAGGATGCTGAGGATTAGAAATGGCAGATGAGCGACTCGTTTGACTCGAACTGTGGTCATCTTTTGATTTGTTCTCACATTTTTCAAATCGTTTAATGTGGGATCATTGAGTCTTGGTTGGAAGTCATTGGTGGAGTTTTTATGTTATCAAAGTAAGATTATTGACTCGAACCGATATCCATTATTGCGACCCAGCTTCGGAACAAAGCACTGCAAGTTTATTTTCTTGAAGCAGGTATATAAGAGGTTTTGCGAGCAGGTATATTAGAAGTTTTTGCAAGCAGGTATATCAAAGGTATTATATTAGCAGGAATATTTGAGGTGTTATATTAGAAGGAATATTTGAGGTGTTATATGAGCAGGTATATTAGAGGTATTATATGAGCAGGTTCAACTTGCGCAAGCACCCGAGCACGGGTCGAGGAGGGCGTGGAGGTGGGCCAGGGCCGGCGGGAGGGCCGCGGTTCCATAACATTGCTCACACCTCCCCTGCGCATCACAACTACCCGCCTCGCCGGGACAACTATTGATCCTGCCGCATTGCCTGGTGAGTTTCCTTTGAAAATACTTTTGGGTTCTAGTATCTGAAGGACGTCAAAGAAGAAAAGTGAAATCGCGTTATTATCTAAAAAAAATATTTCATAACAAAAATTAGTGATGCAAGCCATAGTTAGTAAAGAATTGAATTATGATCTATGTTGGGGACGTTGTGGTTTTGACAGATTCGAGTGGATACAAGGAGCGATAGAACCTTGACTCGCCTCCTACATTAAGAATATTGAAGCGTTTGGCCTAATTTAATCCCATTAATGTCGTTGGTATGGTATAGTATATTTAAGTGGAATTTGAACGCCAAGCAATTTGACCAAAACTCCCTGAGTAATATAGGGAAACATTAACGTCGGCCGCATCTTTCTATGTTGGTTATTACGAAAAGATTGTGTGCAACATCGCTTGCCTTAGTCACACTTGCCGCGTCAGGCCGCCGCCGGACATATGAAAGACCAAGCATTTGGCTGTCCTTCAGTCTTCCCGTAGGCCGCAATGTAACCTCAATGGAAACTTAATTAAACGCATAGGTTTTCATTCGATCCATGTATATATATCTCATTAATCTTTATTCTACAACAACATTGCATCCAACATGGGCTTTCTAACATTCATTGCTGCTGAAACAATAGCTCAAATTCTATGACGTTAGTGTGTGCTTGAAATCCCAATTTTGTTACAACTTATTATTTACCATTCAATTGACAATGAAACACAATACCAATCCCACTAAATGAACTCTAAAACAAGTGCACACATATTTTACAATTGAATGAGATACATGATGATGAGGGGTTAGTGTAATGGTGATACACGGGAATGAGAATGGGTGAAACACAATAAATAAAGAAATTGCAAGAACCCTAAAACCCTATAATATATTGATGATCAGTAAAACGTTATAAAGGGAACAGTAAAAATCCTATACAACAATAGGCTCACTAAACATTTTGCTTGTTCCAGAGACTTCCAGGATCCATGGCCAGTCCTTGAGCAAAGGACTCTTCTCTTCTTGGTATCCTGTCCATTCTCACGGCTGAGGCAAGGGTAAGGTTCAGGGTTCACCAGTTCACAGCAGCACAGCTTGTATAACTTGTGATTAACTGACACTGCACCAAGAATAAACACTTGCACTTGCTTGGACTAAACACTTAGCAAGATAAAAATAGCAATTGGTTGCACTTGGCAAAGAGGTAAATTTTCAGCACAGTTGAGAACAATCTCAAAGGTTGCTTATTCTCCCGACCTCAGATTTCCAATTCTGGCTTAACAGGGAACCACTGAAATACACTGCACAAGAGATCACTGGTCCTCCAGCATCACAGTCAAAGCAGTGAGTGCACAAGACATCAATGCAGTTGGAAGAACAATTACTATTGCCAATTGCCAATCACTGCTCATTTGTGCACTGTTAGGCAACTGAGACCAACCAAACTGGTGATCCATATAACATGCTGAAATCACATAACCATGCAACAATCCAGAAAACAATCTGTGCATAGGCTATTTATCATAATTGATGATCTGGAACAAGAAGAGACACAAGGGATTAGGGAGAAATGCATGAGAAAAGGAATGGCAACACAAAATACATGGAGCAAAAAGCCATTCCCTCACACCATCCTGTTGGAACAATGTATCCTCTAATTCCATTGCCTCAAGAGTTCGCTGAAAATAATCCTGTACCATGGATGAGTACTGTTCGAAGTTCTCAGTTATGGCACAACTGTTATCCTGAAAAAAGTAAGGACCAATGATGCCTACTCATGATATGGCGCACCACACAGTGACGCGGTCCAAATGCAGAGGTCTCTCATGAACTTCTCTGGAGTTTGCTTCCCTCCAGTAATGCATATTTTGTTTCTTTGCACACCCACTGAGGTGAAAATGTGCCTCATCAGAAAAAACACATTTGTGTCATGAGGTATAGTTGCTAAAATGTCTTTACAAGAGGTCCACCGTGCCAAATAGTCCCATGCTGACAATTGAGGGACCACGCACATTTTATATGGGTTAAAATTCAGTTCATCATGAAGAATCTGGTGGAGAGAATGTCTTGAAATGCCAGGAGCAAATGATTGCTTCCGAGCAGTGTTTTGGAGATTGCAGCACTGCTGCTCTAACTCTCTCGATGTTTTGTGGTGTTGTAATCCTTCTCTCAGGTCCCCTTTGTAGACATGACACATTCCTTGCTGTTCTGAATGCATTCACCCAATTTACAATTGATTGTCTTCCAGGAACACGTCCGCGTGGAGGAACAGCAAATTGTAAATGAAAAGCACTCTGCACTGCAATGATCTAGTGGGCATTTGAAAAATACGCTTCTACAAAAAAATGACCTCTCCTCACGTGTCCACTGCATGATGGCAACTGAAAGCCGGAGGAATACAAATCTCTCATCAGCCACTGTAAGCCACGCCCACTCTCTCCTGTCTTTGACCGACAATGCCGCCCACCACAGCATGCAGTGCAAAAAAGCAAATTACCCTGCTCCACCCTGTATATCAATAATGGAAAAACAAGTAGAAATCACAGAAAATGTCATTTATTCTACATCATCTACAAAGGAAGATGATAGTATTGGATGAGTACACTCTGCATGCTTCGAACGTTTTAAAATTGAGTTTCATTTCAAGTCTCCCAGATTACCCTATTTCCACTTTCCAGGGGTAATTCGGGATGCTTTTATTTTGTGTCTGGCACCTTACCAATAGCATGTGGAATTTTTTTGGAGATGCCATTTGATAGCCCTTGCAAAGAGCTTTAAAATAAGCCTAAACTTGTTTATGAAATGTTTAATGGTAAGAAGTTATTAACAAAAAAAAGCTCAAAACCATCCCATATTATCCCGTTTGATGGTAGCATGCAGAATTTTTTCAGAAACACCGTATAATTGCCCCTGCAAATACCTTTAAATTGAGCCTAAACTCGTTTATGGAATGTTTCATGGTTAGAAGTTATCATTGAAAAACAAAACAAAAAAAAAATGATGCATATTACCCCATTTGAGGGTACATATGAGATGACTGCTTTTGTTTAAGAAAGCCTTATAGATATTTCCTTGGTAGCTTAATACTGTATACATATATATATGTATACAGTATTATTGTTTTTGAAGTTCAAAACCACTTGATTGATTTGATGCATTCTTGAGTTTTCTTCAAGACCCACCTCTCTCTCTCCATGGGTTTTTTTAAGTTAAAAAGCCCGGCCCAAGTGGGTAGGTGGGCAGCTTCCCTAGCAGGTGCCCAGTGTAGATTGGTACACTGCATGGCAGTGTAGATTGGTCAATCCACACGGGCAGTAATGATTGATTGATCCATGTATTGATTCTAATTGATTGATCCATTATCAACTATTAACTATGCTTTTTTAAGTTGTTATATTAAGTTTAAGTTATATTCCTATATACTTGAATCACTGCTATGCCTGATATAGGTACCTATATTCAAATTTGACCAACTTCAGACTTGATAAGAAACACTATATCTTTAATTTGTAATTGATTATTTACCTATTCCTTGTTCAACCAGGATCTGCAAGTCTGCAACTGAACTACTCATAGGCTTTTTTTTAATTTTCATATTATGAATTTAACTTCAGTATTGGCATCCCTTTTAGGAGGTATTTTTTGTATATTTTTTTATTTATGTAATTTACTTGATCACCAGTCTTCCTTTGATGGTTTATACCATGTTCTTTGTTTTCATGCATTCTCATGATATTGTTTCTTTTTTCAGAATACAAAACCTCTGATGTTGTTAGCTTCATTCTTGAAGGGTGCTATTATACTTTTATAATTTGGTTCACTCATTTTGTCAATGATTTTAATTGTTTTAGAAATAACTGGTCTGAATTTGAATGTTGATCTACTTAGTATTATTTAGCAGCCTCTAATGTCCATTGAGTTTTTATAACACTGGGAGGCAGAGCTTTGTCAAGTGCTCAATTCTTTCAATGGAGATCAATGATGATCCACAGAGTTTACAGCTTGAGATAGAGCGTCTCACCAATGAGCTTGATCACACCAGCAATCAGAAAACCCAGGCTGCACAGTATGGCTTGGTGCTGCTTGAGGAGAAGGAGTCTCTTAAGACTCGTTGTGAACAGCTGGAGGCCCTCTATGAGAATACTAAGCATGAACTCCTTGTTACTCAAGAGGTTTGTAGTGTCTTCTGTGAAATTTTCATTGCAATTTTTATGATATTTATTAGACATCAATTCTTGTTAATGTTCAGGTAATGGGAAATAATATAATTGAGATACCATTCTTCTGGACCAAAATTATTTGTGTTTGATATGGGAGTTGAAGGTCTCATTCAAATGTAACATCAAGTTTTAAAAAGTAATTGCATTATCTGTCTCTTCATTATTGATTTTTGGTATACCGTACTGAAAATTGCACTTTACTTATACATGTTCTAGATTATTGAAGTTATTAACCTCTTTACCTTACTAATTAAATCCCTCTTAACCTGCAGGCCTTGGCCAAGTTCCAAAATACTCATCGAGTGGCAACAGCAAGTGGCATTGAGACTGAAGAGAGCCTCATATCTGAATCAGCCGCTCGGGAGACATCACTTAACTCTCAGATTGCAGAACTGGAACTAGAAGCAAAACAGGTAGGCCAATCTAGCTTACCAAGCAGTCTAGCATGGAATACTGTATAGTAATTCTTTGATCAAGCAGCCTGATTGTTTTCAAATTATGCTACATAGTTGCCTCTATTCAGTTGTAGCATATTACAGCAAAAATTTACCCATTTTAATTTTGAATTAATTTTTTTAACTATTAGTGACATTATAGTTTAAAGTAACTAAAAATGTCAAAGTAAATCAAAGTCAAAGTTTTGTTTTATGTTATAATTTTTCTATTTATTTATTTGGTATATTATATTGCCTTTCTTGTTAACAAAGGTGCGGTTGGAGCTAGAGAGGGTGCAGAGTGAGAAGGAGCGCTTTGCCAATGATTTGGCAGAAATACTCAGGTCCAAGGACATTAGTGATCATGAGAAGATGCAGATCAAGGCGGAGCTCAAGGATCTTAAGTTCCGAGAAACGCGTCTGTTTCAGGACTATTCTGAGCTGGAAGATGAGAACATTTCTCTTCAGAAACAAATCTCAAACCTCAAGTATGACTTCAACTAATCTTTAACATCCTGTTATCCTTCTATAGCATCCTGTTAGTTGCAGAAAAATGAAAAAAATGGAAAAAAATATATATACACGCATGAGTTACTACTATAATTCTTCAAAAATTGTTTCCAGATGTAATCCAGCCATAAATTGTTTGACGCAAAATTAATCACCTGCTGGAATGATAAAGTATACTATTTTCAAGAACCTTTAATTAAAAAGTTAGGTATAACATATTATTTGCGAGTAAATAATTAAATAGCACAGTTAATTGAACATAGTTGATAGAAAAATTCATAAGAACTTCTGTGATATTGAACAAATGATTGGTTCCAGATCATCACAAGTCGAGTTTGAAGGTGCCAAACATGAAATCCGGCGCCTCACCGAAGAGGTGGATGTACTCAACTCACAAGTGAGTTGCAGTGAGAAGAAGATAATGACATATTATAGCTATAGTTTGCTAGTCTCATTAGGTATAAATAGGCTTACTTTATTTTATCTAGCCCCCCTTCTCACGTGTTGCCTGTACAGCAGATATTCTTACCGTAGTGTGGGAGTTTTTTTCCATTGAACTTTTTTTTACTGGTAATTTTTACTATTTTGTGAAGAAAATTGAAAATGGGTAGAAAGTTCTATCATTACGGTAGCATTGTAGGTGTGTGTGGGTATGTTTATGTCATTTAAATTTTTTGTGCCTGCATGGTCAGTGCTAAAAAAGTCAATACTTGTGACAACTCTTGTATAAACGTTTAAGATGGAAGACATGGTGAAGCTTCGTGAAATAGCTGAGCGGCAAATGGAGGAAGCTCTGATTTCGCTGCAAGCAGAACGAGAAGCCAAGTACGCTCTCAAGAAAGAGCTTGACACGAGGCTCAACAAGGAGTCTATGTATACACTCTCCAACCTGGCTGCTATGTCCATGAAACTTTCAGGTATGCCCATGCCGAATCAATATCTATATTCTGCTTATTTCAAATGTGCTTGTTAAAAGATTTTGTGTGGGCCTCGTCTGTATGATGCCCTATCAAGTTTGTTGTGTGTCTGAATCTACCATCGCGTACATTGCTGTGACCGTATGGCAAAAAAAAAAAAAAAACATTATTGTTGTTACTTCTTTTAGTTCTTTAGTAATGATACGATAAATTTTTCTTCCAACATATGTCTTGCGTTTTCAGCTAGGAATAAAATCTAAACTTGAATTTCCTTCTTTTATTAACCTTGGCAATTCAGTTCTAACTTGAAAGAAAAGGAAATTACTATAACATTTATTAAATTACTGAATGACTCAATCTTCTACATTAATCTTTTAGGTGACTGTACTTGGAATATATATACCTATAATAAGTTGAATCATTCGACCCGCAGGCAGCTCTGAGTTTGGTGATGGTGAGGATGGTGGTGACGACGACGAGCAGACACCCGGTGCGCTGCGGCAGCTCGAGTCAGAGCTGCTGGAGCAGCAGGCGGCGCGGGGGGGCGCCGGTCCTGAGGGGGGCGAAGGCGACCTCTTCTCTGAGATACACGGCAACAGAATCAAGAAACTCGAGACCAAAATCAGCGAGGTAACTGCGCTCTATGATCAACTTGACTTCAGTCATGTGTTTATGTAGATTATTCATGGTTTCTTTATGTTTTCCATGTAAACTATCAAGTTATTTTAATAGAATTGCAATATTTATACTGATTCAGTCTTTCATTTGGCAAAAAATATGGCTTCAGTATGGGATCTCAATAGTTGAGTTTTCTTTGGAGCTACAAGCGAGGCATGTATTATAAAATTTTGAATACCATAATAATGCAAAGTAAAAGGAACATTGTTTTATATTTATGAAATTTCCAACAATTCAGTCTGTTTCATAAAAAATATATATTTACAGCTGGAGGTTGAGAAGAGCAGCACGAACAGTATGCTGAGTGAGACGCAAGAGGCGCTGGACAAGACACGTGCTGAAGTGTCTGCTCAACACGTCAACATCACTCGCCTCATCGGCCACGTGGCGGCATTACAAACACTACACGTCAACACTGCTGGCGCTCTCAACAAAGTAACTTAGGGCTGTGTTCAGTTATGAGTTATATTATTAGAGTTGATCACAGTTGCTTAATGTATTAATTATTCTGCTGTCCTCGACGATGATTAGATATCCGAGTATTCATTCAAATTTCCCTCTATTGTTCAAATGGCAATACGATCGAAAAGATCTCTGAGTTGGTTTAGAGCCAATAATAGTTTTTTAATTTAATACTGACTAATGAAAGTAGCTTCTATCATTGCTTCATCCAGAACTAGTGTAATTATGTAGGGAACTGATTTGCTCAAACGTGTTGTAAAATCTATTTCATTTGCACAACGAACTATTGGTTTTCAATCACATTTATTTAGTATGTTGTAAACTTGTAAAGATAAATTTGTTGTTAGTGATAAATTTTATCTTTTTGGCCTGCTTAATGGTTTTATACTATACCACAATGTACTGTGGTAACTGTTTACTGTGTACTGTTTAATATACCACAGTTTACTGTGGCTTTATATAAATTTGATGGTAATTTGCAGATAAGTATTAGCAATGAAGAAAAAAGCGCCATGACCGAGGCACTGGAGCAGCAGAAGCAGCGCTACGAGGTCGCTGCCAGGGAGCTGGCCGAGTTGGACCAAACTCTGCAGGACCTCCAGAAAAGCGACCAACCGCAGCCTTCAGAAGCCCTCCTGCAGCTCAGGTGCCATTTCTTTAAGCCTCTTAATCGAGATTACGTCTATTAAATTTATTTTAAATTTCCCCAAAAAAACAACACCCATTTTTTTCAGATCCATCGTTTAATAACCAATTTTAAAGATTCTAAACTATAATCAACACTTCAGCAAAAAACTATTGAGCAAAATTTCCCACTGTGTTTAGAGATGATCAATGGTAGAGCTCAGCTATGGTGGAGAAAGTAAACGGCTATAATTCAAATTGGAGTGTAGAAGATAATGTAGTGTAATTTGTCATTTAAATATAATATCAATGGATTAATACAACATTGTCTTGAAGGAAACAATGTGTCATATCTTATTCGGAGTAGATGAATAAGTCCATACACTATGTCCGATTTCAGGGATAATCAAGACATCATAGTTTATCTGAGGAATGTTGAGTATTTTATTCTACACAGGAATGAGGTTTCATCACTGCGATCCAAGCTTATGGAGAGTGAACAGCGCAAAGCGGACGCGTCGAACGACGTTCAGTTGCTGTGCCAGATGATGAACACACGAGAGGGCGCCTTGTCTATAACGCACACACAACTGCAGTGAGTTGTTCTTCTAGTCCAGTATTGTGTAATTGCGCACTACTTATTGATAAATTTATATATATTAGCCATGTATTTATGATAACAATAACATGATCATTGTGACATGTGACATTGGGTTGCAGGATAATAAAATTAGGCGCCACTAATTTTCAGAGATTTATTACTAACAGGAGTCATGATGCTGATATTCCATGAACTGAACTCTCGCTTTGCTTAATTGCAACAGAAACTTGCTCAGATATTGAAGGTTGATGTGTTTCAATATGGTCTCCCAAGTTCAAACGTTATCTGTGCATTTCTCTCCAAGTTAAAATGTGGAAGAAAAAATCACTGAGCTCCTCAGTCGAAGCTAAAAATTGGCTTGAAATCTTTTAAGCATTAGGAGCTAGTCTGGCCGAGATATATTGTTATTGTATAATTGATGTTGATGCGGACAGGGCCATGTCAGAGGAGCTGGCTCAGCTCTACCATCACGTGTGCACCGTCAACGGACAAACTCCTTCTCGTGTTATGCTCGACCACAGCAAGGGCACAGCAACCGACCAGGGTCAGCCATTGTAATGAAGCGCATAAAAACTTACCGGCATGGGAACATAAGTGATATTTCTTTTTCTTTTCTAGTTGTATTGTAGTATTTTTATTGCATGAAATCGGAGAGACTTCAACTATTCCTCTTTTTTTCACAGAAAATAACAGCAATGCAGACTCGGATAAAATGGAAAATAACAGCAACAACAGCTCAAGTGTGGCCATTTCTCAGCTTGAGTTGTTGAGGTCGAAACTTCGTACTGACGTCAACCTGAGCGTCGATGTGAGCTCTAATTTTTTATTATTTGAATTTAGGCCGCAGATGTTTGACTACGAGTTCATTAATGACCTTATTTGCAACGGATAACCGAGTGTTTCGACTTTGTCAAACATCCATCAGCTCAAACTGACATACAGGATTTGATCATTCCTAAAGTTGCCCAACTAGTGCTCTCTGCTATCGTGACCGCGTGGCGTGATGGCTATATCATCTAGTACCTTGTACATTCAGCGTCGCAAGATTTGCGGTAAAAACTAGAGCAAAACGAGTAGCCTTAGGGTAGAAAGGTGACGATTCTCTTCTCCGTGATGATAGCGGTTCTTCATTTTCTATATTACTCTTTCATGAGCATAATATTTTGTTTGACCTTCCAAATCGACGAGGCTAGACAAAGGCACTCTTAGGATTTGCCTACTTGATGTAGGTATTGCGAGAATTAAAGATGATCTTTTTCTCCCTTCACAGAAAGAATATTGTCCCGGTGATTTACGGGCTGTGACAGACACAATACAAGACCAGGTACGGCATCTGCGACGTGCTGTGCAGCACACCATCGACAGCAGCAAGCAGCAGCTGCATCATCAGCAGCAGACATCTGAAGCGTTGGGTGAAACTGGTCAGTTCACTTCGGTCTTATCAGAATTTAATACTAATTTAATAGTCATCAAAGACGACTTCTGTTCCAAGATGCAGATCATTATCAAATAGGTATATTTTTATATTTTATTAAAATAAGTATTTGATATTTGAGCAAAAAGTAGAAAATATAATGTTATTAAGCGATTCTCAAAATTTGTGGGTAATTTTGTGCGAAGAGTGAATTATTTTCATGGCTACAGGAAGCTTGAGTGAAATTGAGGTCCAGGAGCTGCAGGAGCAGGTGATCAAACTGAAGGCTTTGCTGTCCGTCAAGCGGGAGCAGATCGCCACCCTCAGGACTGTGCTCAAGGCCAACAAACAAACTGCTGAGGTAACTTAACTCAAAGATTCCAACGTCATTTCCTTACCATTTGACATCGTCGTTGGGGATTGCATTATTTCTCATTACTTAACATGTTAGGCATTTCGTAGGCAAACGAAGGATCCATCCAGTCTCATTTCTGTTTGCTTTTTCATTCTCAGGTTGCACTGACAAACCTGAAATCCAAGTATGACACCGAGAAGACGATTGTGTCGGAAGCCATGATGAAACTGCGCAATGAACTCCGGCACCTCAAGGAAGATGCTGCTACTTTCTCAAGCAAGTTCACTTTTGCTTTCTCAATAGAAATTTATAAATTAATTTTTTCCTTCGACTTGTCAAAATTTTTATATTGATCGGAATTTTTATTTGCTAGGCAGCGTGGCTGCAATTCCAAGATACCGGTCTGCTGGCGTTTTTAATTAGAGTTCTCTTGGTTTAGCGTTGAACCGATGTAAATGCACAGGATGGTCAATGATACACAAAGAAAATTTCTTATAATATTGTCAGACGAAAGACGCTGATTATTGAGCATTTCACCGGGTCTTCTATGGATGTAAATGCAGTTGCAGTCACGACCGGTAGTGGCACTTGGCTCGGTTCTCACATGAAGGTCACGACGCTCTCGGCACAGTTCGTGTAGTCTTATTTCGGATGCGGGGCAATATTCGGCAGAATTTGCGCTGCAGTGCGAATTATCCAAGCACGTCTGCCTATAATAATTTTAGCCTTTCACACTCTCGAGAACTTAGCTCGGAGCTTCTGCGACGTTGATTGTTTTCTTAGAGTTCGTTTTACATTTGATGTGTAGTTGACGTCTGATCTTGCCGGAATACGAATTACCGTGAACACTCGTTTTGGCTAAGGTCGAACCTCCAAATACCGTGTTCAGTAGTTGTGGCTTCGGTAAAACCTCCAACTAGCGTACATTGGACGCGTGTCTACGTCGTGACGACACCCTTCTGGGAGGGCCTCACCTGGGAGCCTCAACTTCACCCTCACTGGGGAGCCGTGGGGGGATGGTTCCCCAGGGTGTTGCGTCCTGGGAGGCGCTACCCGTTTGGCCTGGACCAACGTTTTTTCTGATGGAAAACTTGGAGACCAGGCGGCCTGCTGCCTGTACCTTCTCCTCAACATCCTACAACTCAACATCCTACAACTCAACACTGATATCCTCTGCACTAAGCACGTCGGACTCGAACAATTCATGCACTCTATCAAAATTCACGTCGCCATCATACAAGAGACAAACCTCAGGCACTCTCAAAATACCTCATCCATTCCAAACTAACACCTAGATGTCACCACTCTCAACAATATTGCTAACTTTCCATACGCCCACTGCATCATACCATCAAGCTGGAAAACTAGCAAAATCATAACCCTCCTGAAACCAAACAAACCCCCCACCAAGGCAGCCTCCTACAGTCCCATTACACTCCTCTGCTCGCCATCCAAACTTATGGAGCGCCTCATACTCTCCATAACCACGCTCCACATTCCCCTCTAACCCACACAACACGGTTAAAGGACCCATCACTCCACCACCACAGTCCTCACCAACCTCACACAACGTATACAAGATGACATTAATTCCAAACGCCCTGCACATCGCATACTCCTGATTACAATAGACATTAGCAGAGCCTTTGATACCATCTCGCGCCTCCCACTGACAGACAAAATCTGCAATACAATACTACATGACACCAGACGCTGCATTGCCAACTACTTAACAAGCAGACAGTCACTCGTACACTACAATGGCAAATCATCACACACAAGGAACATACCCCATGGAGTACACCTAGGATCAGTCCTCTCGCCAACCCTTTTTAACGTTTACATGCATGATATCCCAGCCCCACCCGACAATATTCACACTTCATCTTACGACATCACAATTACATCAACACACACCAATGCAAACACATGCTCCATACAAGTACAACCCTACAACACACAACTAGAGGGCTGGCTAGCACGCAACTGACTCAAAGTAGCCCCCACGAAATCAACATGCACGCTACTAACAAGCCACACAAAGGAGCATCAAAACAGACCCACAGTCCCACTAAACAACACCATCATACCACACACACATGAAACCAAGATTCTAGGTGTCACTTACAACACTTCTATGTCTTTTGGGCTACACATACAACAAATAAAAACAAATCGCAGACCTAGGCTAAACACACTCAGCCCTCACAGGAACAACATTCGGATAAAACAAAGAAACTCTCGCACTAGTGTACAAACAATATATACACTCAGTGCTGGACTATGCCCGTATCAGCCTAGGCACCTATTATTTCACCCACACTTCACAACCACCTACAAACCATTCAAAACACAGCACTCAGAATCGCACTTGGCAGCACCCAGACCACACATATGAGAGGCACCAAATTGCTTGAATCGGCACTTTACAACCCCCGCCCCTGCCACCACCCTTGAGCATTTAGCCCGTACACCCAGACCAATAGCTAACACTTCATACAACTACTATCTCACAAAATTCAACTCCTTTATCCCGCCAACAAACCCAGCCAACTTTATCAAACATATACACGCACATCCAACCCGGAACCCACTCCCTAATCTTCCAATCAACAACATCATAGACGACATACCACCAGACATCAGCCATACAGAACAGCGTTAAACCGTGCAGACAAGGTGCACTTCAGCAGATTCCGCTGGGGTCACTATCCCTCACTATACTCCTACAAACACTGCCTGGACAGCACTCACTCGAACCTATGCCATCCAGTAGTGTCATGCACTCCCCCACACCGTCAAGCATCTTATGCTTGAGTGCCCGGAGCTGACAGCACCCAGGCTCCGGAGCGGCATAACATCCAGCGAACAGCTTTGGTCTGAACCGGCTCGGGTGGCGGCTCTCCTGCGCGGGGCGGGTTTTCTGGCGTGACCCCCCTCAGGGGGGACTTCTGACGCGCGTCTGTGCTCGTCAGAAGTCCTATGGGATTTTGCGCTCCTACGGGGATTGTTCCTGAGCGCCCCACCGCTGAGCTCGCGGTGTCTGACTGCGTGTCTCAGTTGTGGGGTCAAGTTATTATGTAAGTAGGATTCCTTGCATTTATTATGTAGGATTCCTTTCATCAAGTTATTATGTAGGTATAGGATTCCTTACATCGAGTTATTATGTAGGTAGGATTCCTTCCATTTCCCCTTTCTCTGTTTCTCCCATGTAAGCGACCTCTTGTTCGAGTGTCTTCGTTTCTGCTGCTTTCAACCTGTCCCTCCTTGTCACTTCGTCTCTTTGAGATGCTAACGCTGCTTCTTTCGAGTCAGCTTCAGCGGGCTGGACAGCTGAGACTTTCCGCCCCTAGTGGATTATGATTAATTTGAGACTTTAAATAACTGAGACCTTCTGCCTTGTCGGGCGACGTTATTTTTTTTTACCTCCGGTGCGAAATAGCTTAATAGCTGAAGCAATAGTAAACCATTCTACTACTACTGGCGTGACCGGGGAACATCTACTAATGCTAGCGTGCACGGTCGTGGCTACGGCAAAACCCCCGGCTGCCGTGCGCGGTTATAGTGGCTGGACGAAGTAGGCTGAAAACGAATTCGTGTGCTATTCCACGTCCAAGCAGGACTGCATTTTGCTATTTAATATGAAGGTGAAACTTGTCTCAGCAGAAGATTCCTTGGTTTCCCGTTATTTGTTTGAAATTTCCTGCAAGCTTTGCACATAAGCGTCGCTGTTCATCATATTAATAAGCTCATCTGCAGAACAAAGCCAAGTTTCTTATCACAAAGCCTACGGCATAAAGAGGTGCCGGTTAATTCTATGGGAGCTTCATACAATTTGCACTAAGTATATTACATGAATCCAAAAGCGCACTTTGAAAGACAGCAATAAATCATACAAGATTAAGTGAATTCTTTAAGACAAGGGAATCATGAAGTAAGCATATACTTGAGGGGCACCTCGCTGCTGTGTCCGGTCGACCTCATGCGGTCGTTTTTTCCTTGCTGGAAAGTATTCAACTCAGCAATTTTGCTGTATTTATCTTCGCGTTTAGTAATCAATTTGTCTTTTTCTATAAGAGGGAGCATGAGGCCTCAAACATTGTCATTTGTTAGTCTGTAATGTCTGTCCGTCTGATTTGATGCCTGTTTTAGTTGTATGACCACGGAATTATTAATTACAGGTTTACGCTCGATGTTCGGGGCTCGGTGTGAGGAATACGTCACTCAGTTGGACGAAGCGCAGCGGCAGTTGATGGCGGCTGAAGAAGAAAAGAAAACCCTGAACTCCCTTCTTAGGATGGCCATCCAACAGAAGCTTAGCCTTACGCAGCGTCCTCGCCGGGACAACTATTGATCCTGCCGCATTGCCTGGTGAGTTTCCTTTGAAAATACTTTTGGGTTCTAGTATCTGAAGGACGTCAAAGAAGAAAAGTGAAATCGCGTTATTATCTAAAAAAAAATATTTCATAACAAAAATTAGTGATGCAAGCCATAGTTAGTAAAGAATTGAATTATGATCTATGTTGGGGACGTTGTGGTTTTGACAGATTCGAGTGGATACAAGGAGCGATAGAACCTTGACTCGCCTCCTACATTAAGAATATTGAAGCGTTTGGCCTAATTTAATCCCATTAATGTCGTTGGTATGGTATAGTATATTTAAGTGGAATTTGAACGCCAAGCAATTTGACCAAAACTCCCTGAGTAATATAGGGAAACATTAACGTCGGCCGCATCTTTCTATGTTGGTTATTACGAAAAGATTGTGTGCAACATCGCTTGCCTTAGTCACACTTGCCGCGTCAGGCCGCCGCCGGACATATGAAAGACCAAGCATTTGGCTGTCCTTCAGTCTTCCCGTAGGCCGCAATGTAACCTCAATGGAAACTTGATTAAACGCATAGGTTTTCATTCGATCCATGTATATATATCTCATTAATCTTTATTCTACAACAACATTGCATCCAACATGGGCTTTCTAACATTCATTGCTGCTGAAACAATAGCTCAAATTCTATGACGTTAGTGTGTGCTTGAAATCCCAATTTTGTTACAACTTATTATTTACCATTCAATTTGGGGAGTTCTTCGCTCACTCCTCCCTATTCCGAAGATATCTGTTGTGAAATCTGCTCCTAGCTTTTTCTTTGCATAATATAAGACTGTAGATTAGTTAAATTTTAAGTATATGGGAGTCGTTTTTTTCAGATTCTTCAATTAATTTTCGTCACCGCACCATGAATCACCAGATTGCAGCTCTGCCACTTGTGTGCTATGCGTGTACTCGTGGTCACGTCACTGGAGACGAGTTGCCATGCGCCGTCACTCTGCTCCTCATTTACAACGGTAGCTGCCTGACCTCTGTTGCTAGTAACTGTCACTTTAGTGAAGGCTTGTTTTGTGTGGATTATTAATTTTTGGCTGGTTCAATGTGCAGTCAGTCATCCACGTTGTGAACTATTAGTCTACTGTAGCTGAGTGAGAATCTGCGTCTTGATGAACTTGTATCGCACATTTAGGAGCGAGTGTTTTGAGAACTACGAATTAGCATTCGGTGGAACTATTGCGTTTCCAACCTCTGTTTGTTCTACTTCAACTGCGTCTTAGATAGTGTCATCTAGGTGGAATGTTTGTGTTCATCTGTTATTGGTATTTATAGGGAAAGAAGTGTTATCAGAGCATGAACTGTTATGTGAAGTGTATCGTAAGGTTGGTAGGTATAAGATTTGCTCCCGCGTATCTCCCGTTGCAAGTCAAACATGTTTGTGGCAATATTCCCTCTCATTGCTGCCTTCATTTCTAGAATCGCTTAGTTTCAGACTATGAGGAGTGGAAAACTGCTTTGACCAAAGATCAGCTGTTGTCAGTTTCAATATCGTTGAAGCAAAATTTTATTCTTGAAAGTTAAGTGATGACTGTTCTCTTGTTATCATAAACTTTTTTAAATTCTTTCTGGTCCAACTATATTTTTTTAGTTCAAACGCCGGACTTGTTGCAATGATGCGTAAAACTGGTTTCTTAGGGCATTATGGCTGGCGTGACATGAGGTGGCGAGTGTGTGCAAAACAATGGTCATATCTATACGTCACTGTATCACCGTATCGTATTTTACTACAATGCGTCCGCTGAGTGTTCATCAAAGGTGAAAAAATGTGTTCGCAATTGCAGACGTTACCGTGTAGTTCTCAAGGCTCTTCATCTCACAAGCCACTACGAGTTGTGTAGAATAATCATTCCTTTACAGACTTGAAAGTTGATACCATTTTCTCGGAGTTTGTGAGTACATAGCTTTAAAAATTAGAATTAGATGACACAATTTGCTTCATTGTATTTATGCGAATAATGTACAGAGAATGCATTTGAGTAAAATTTAGAGGTACGTGCGTAAATTTACAATCAAACCGGTTATTGATACGCCAGGTTTAAAAATTAGAGGGACTCCTATTTTTTATAGTAATTTTTCGCACATTTTGATCATCGAAGACATTTTTATTGATTTCGTGCCGTGGTATGAACGTCGCAATCTTATAAGCTATAACAAAGCCCCGCAGTCATAGTGACGTTTCATCATTGAATAGATATAAGGTAACGCAGGTGAAATTCTATTCAAAAGTATTCTCTGGTCATCAATTGCACGTGTATAGACAAGTTTAAAGAATGTTGATGTCGTCTAGGAAATGGCTAACATTTCAAGTATTTTGGATCTAACAGATGAGCGAGGTATATTTTATTGATCAATTTGGCACGGTTCTATAGCCAAAAAACGTGTATCTTATCATCACCCTCTGAGTGCCTGTCACGGGTGGTCAAGACCCTAATCTTAGCTTCGCCGATTTCAACGAATAAATACATTGGAATAAGAAATTTCACCGTTCGATTATTGAATTTCAGGTAAGGTTGTGGGCACATTTGAATTTATGTGTAGTCGTTGACAGATGCTTTAGGAGTGGGCTTTTTAATTCTATCCATTCGAAGATTTTTGTAATAGGTAGATGAAAATTACTTAAATAGCTTTATTTCGAGAAATAATCTACCCGACTGGAATTTGTATAGAATGATAAAAACTTAATTTGTCTTGTATGTTCCCTTGACTCATACGAGGCTTTTAATAATATTTTGTTGATTATTCAATATCTAGTTGTATGCAGCCGAATTTACTAAAAACTTATTTGGAGGATGAAGAAAGACCTATGTTTTTTCTGAGATTCAATGGTGTTATGGAAAACTTCTGAGAATTTATCTGAAAAATGTTATACGAATTTACTCTATTTTTCCCCAAGAACGACTTCGCATGAAGAGTTCTTGAAGTTTGACATGTAAGACGTGTTACTAGGCCACGTTTACTCACAAATTCGTTCTTTAATATAGTAATATAGATTAGCATTGCGTTGTGAGATCATAGCTTAATTAATGCTCTGTCATGTGCTCAGGATATTGTGCAGCAAGACAACACTCCTGCGGAGTGAGCGTGTCAAAATAAAAATTTTATTCTACTTTTACCTTTGCTGTTTTAAGAGGACTGTGTTTTTTGGAAGCTTAACTGAGTTTCTAAAATTTGTTTGATTTTTTGGTTGTGGATATATATATCATTTTGACCACAATTTTTGCGAATTTTGAATGTCCACTCGTATACATGTGCTGAATTTCCTCCTCATATTTGCGCTCTACGCTTTCAACTATTCACCTTTATACCTTTTAATCGAATTTTAGCATCTATCCTCTGAGAAATACACGTAACTCTTCGAATGCGTAAACGATTCAAAATTGACTCTCTACCATCCCATGTAAATCTGTCCACCATGCACATATTCCGTCCTATGTATCCTCCTTTTGTTCTATCATTTGTTCCGAATTGTTTTTCCCTTTAAAATTTACATATCTCTTCTCATTCAGTCCCGAATGAGTGGCAATAACTATTTTGATTCTTAGTTTTTTTGGTACTACGCGACATATGATTAATTTTACTCATGACGGAGCTGTATCAAAGTGATTACTTTCCTTCAATTTGTAACTAAATTTGTAGCCGACTCTTGTACTTAATATTCCAATATCCCAATAGACATTCGTGTGTATACGATCAGCTTGAGAAGCCTTACGAGCCTCGTGCTCTCTGTACGTCAACCTCATCGCTCCGTGTTCATGTCATCACTTTCTTAAGCAACAAGAATTACTTCCTGGCATCCCAGAATAATGTAATTAGAATAAACAAAATTATGTTCACTACCTTTCGTTGCATTTTTAATGGAGAATGTTTTCATTCTAGGTAAATTCTACTTTTTTATTCGTGTAAATGTTCTCATTTATTGTTATGTTGTCGAATGAGCCGGGAAGACCGAGCGGCTTCGTGCGCGTCGCCAAGAATTCACCAAGTTAGACCTCCGTCCATGACTGTTGATTGCTGAGCAGCTCTTTTATACGCCCAGCTACTCTAGTTACTTTAATGTATTTGTCCTAATTTAAAGTCATTTTTATTGTCACAAGTATTTTGTGTTTGAATTCTGCTTCAGAATTTAGTTCAATTCATGTCAAGAGGCATATAGCATTCATGTTTAGTATTTAGATTGTCGAGCTTGGCAATGGTCAGATTGTGAACATTTGCTGTTGATGGGTTGCTATTACTTGTATTTAATTTGTAAGAATTTTATGTAGTTCATTTGATATAAAGTTAGGAATAATTCCCAAGCTTCAATCAAATTCTCGAATTAAGCTTCGACGGCATGTTATTGAAATTTTGACGTGGTTTCTGTACACCACATTTGTGATTGAGCTTCCCAAACGTTACGGTGGCTCAGGAACTGGGCGTATGTTTTTCATACTCCTATTTTCATGCTACCGCAAATTAAAAGCTAGGAGCTAATGTCACGGCTAGCTTGTTTCAATTATTGCACAAGAATCTAGCGTAATGCAAGTCGCAAATTAGAGAAGGTGTATTTTTCCAAGAGGAAACTAAATTTGGTTTCCGAGCTTTTCAACGTGCAGCTTCTCGTTGACATTTGAAGATGAGCCCTCACTCTCCACCTTCATTTCAATTTATAGTTTTGGTTACAGTTGGCATTTCATCGAGGCTATCGTCATTAGCATCGCATACATTCATACTATGTGCTCACATGTTAGGGACAAACCTTATCGTCACTGTAGATATTCCTAACCTACTATCGCATCTTTTTCAGGCATAGCTATGAAGCCCTCACTTGAATCTCATGCTATTTCACGCTTATGTTCAGATAAAGATGATTTAAGAGAGTTCAGTATTCTCTGTTGCTACTCACTAAACTTGAAGTGTCTTCTAAAAGTGACTCTATGAATTCACTCAGCTTGATTCTATTTTTTTTTAATGTCTAAACATAATACTCGGCAACATCGAACAGGAACCTTTAACGTGTCGCGCGGTAGGAAGAGATCGATACAGCGAGCGCTTGTCGCTGATGTAGGACTCCCTGTTCTTGCGTGCTTCATGAAGATACACGCGTCTTGTCGAGTTGCCTTCTCGTGAAATTAATACCGCAGTACGCGCCATTTTTGATGGCGCGTCATGTCCCCTCCTTCCGGGGACGTGGATGGAGGAGTGTAATTAGATGTACAGTGAAACAAATTATTGATGCTCCAGGTTGAAAATAAATGTTGCGACTCTCATAGAAATGTTTCTAACATTCTGACTAGCACCAAAGACGATTATATTGGTTGTTCCGTGCTACGGGATGGATGTGGGTATCTTCTCACCTTTTAAAAAGCCTCGCAGTCGTAATATTTCGTGATGTCATTTAATAAATGAATATATTTAGTGGGAAACGTAGACCGAAACTCGCCGTTGTTCATTTTTTTCTTTTCGTATCAATATGAAATATTTGATGCATTATAATTTTTAGGATTATAAATAGAATTGTTTTGATCATTATAAAGCAAACGGAATTCACTGCACCAAAATATACTATCTACTATAAATATTGCAATATTTCTGTCAATTGAGTCGTTGCAATTTTAACGTTCACTTTAGAGCATCGAGCAACGCAACTCTCAAGTCTAAGTAACGCATACTTGACCCTAATTCACTACACCTTCTTACACTGTGGATGGCAAATAAACAGGAAGTCCGTGACTAAGACTGCCTTTCTTATCCCCAGAGAAGTCCGCGACAGCCCCTCGTAGCCAATACGTAAGTCGGAAGTGTGAACTTTGTTTCTTGCCATAAAATCTCATTAGTGTATATTTGTAGTTCAATTGAGCAAACTGGCGTGTGCCATTCATTGCACACTCAGTGTAAGCTAAAGACAACAACGTGAGCACATTATTACGTCAACTTTATTCAAGACTAGCTTTAATAACTTAATCAGCTGCATAAGTAAAGTATATACTTAAAATACATTCAAATCTGGACGGAGATAATGCCAACTTGTAATGTAGATAAGCTTGCTGGAAAATAACTTCTGTTGTGGCATTCCTATACAAGCATCCGTAGATACATACCTAGAACATGATAGCTAATAAATAAATACAACACATCCGTTCAATAATGAACGTAAACTATGAAATAAATAATCTTAGTTTATCTATTTAATGAAAACCAGGTACAAAAAAAATAAAATGCTCTCCAGAGAACAAAATACATCTAAGCTAGGAAAATTACCTCGCTCAAATAAACTAGCCGCTTGGTAAACAACAGTATTGTAAAAATCTCATATGTGCTTAACTTTAATCACCACTGCAGATTATCCTTGAACTTTAATATTCAGAGCACACAGTTACGAAGTCGGTTGGATTGGAAAGGCACGTGCGTGATTCAGATGTAAAATGATGTCAATAGTGAAGAAAAGATGACCGTGGTAACGTGATGCTGGAGAGCAAGTCTAGCAGTGGTGAGGTGCTATGTGAAGGCGGGACTGATACCTTGCATTGTCGAAACTTTCAGTAGAAGTACGCACCAAAGACAACAGCAGAGCAGAAAAACGTCTCCTGCATAAGAGCAGACACATGTGCGTAAGTCCAATATATCCGCTAGCCATGCATTACTTTATTCAATTAGGCACAATGACAAATTTGGGGCCTCGAGAGTAACACTGGTTATGCAAAAAATGTAATTAATGACATTGCCTGCAAGAGGGACCAGTAAATACGCTCGTAACACATATTATGCAAAAAAATAACAACCAAGAGACTGGCCTAAACCTTTACTCGCACCGTCACATTCTGAGAAATTAATTCGTAATAAGCACGCGTCAGTACACGAAATCTTAACACTACAACGGTAGCAAGCACCTGCGAGACATGATACTCACGGATAAGAAGTTATCATGCACGCTGTTGTCAGTATCGGTGTCCCAGAGACACCGCGCGCCGATCTTCACGCCTCCGCCACGTTGCTCTCCCAAGACGGCGTTCACCACGACCTTGTAGCGCAGCGCCGATAGCTCCTCTGCACACACACTCTTGCATGAACTTCCATCACAATACGAGAATCTTTCCAAGTATCAAAAAAAAGTCGATTCTACACACAGGAAAATATTCTTAATTTGTATGCTGAAAATTGACGCCGTAAAGCTTTGGAGATCACAATTTTTACAGATGAATAAATAAAAAAAAATAATAATAGCTTTTTCAGAAGTTGAAAAAACAGGTGTTCGGAAGACAATAAAATTGATTCAAGACAATGAAGACTAGGGGAAAAACGTAGTTCAGAATTATCTGAACATCTTTTTCATCAGACTAAAATTATCTAGTACGACTAGAATTATGTAGTATGACGAGAAATTCTACCCTGTCAGCCAACTGTGAATTGCGTGATTAAATTTAGCGCCGTGCCTACGCGACGACATTCTACTGACACACTCTAAGAAGTAAACAAGGATAACTTGAATAAGGCAAGCAATATAATATAATATAACTGTTTCAGCGTTTAGTAGGCCATAGGCCTGTCGCCGATTCTTAACATCGCAGAACATTCACAGCATTTTGCGGTCTCGAACTCGCAACTCGCTGCTACAATTCTGCTGCGCTTAACCGCCCGGCCTCCTCGCCGATTGCGACCAGAAACTGGCGCTCAGAGCTGGGATCGAACCCGCGCCTCTCTGCGCCAATCTTGGAACTCTGCTGAATTGTAACCACTGGGCCACCAAACATTCATCACACACAATATAAGCTGTTCTCACTACACAGCCGCTCCCTGATGCTCTCCACGAGGCAGTTGACGGTCTCGTCAGCGTTGTGTTCGTCGTAGCGATACTCAGACAACTGCTCCACCATTACTGTGTGTAGGATCTCCTTCACCACGCTTGCGCGCAGCCTGCTCAACACACACTAAACATAGCTCAAACAAAATAATCGAAATATTTCTGCATTTATAGCAGCCACGGCTTTACACAGGAATCGTACTCAAGTCAAAACTCAATCTGGCAAATAAGTGCCAAGTAAATTCACCATGGTATCATTGGAAACATTTCGGAGACCAGCACCATCATCAGTTCATTTAATAAACAGAATGACCAGATTTACAGAGAAGAGATAAAAACCCACAAGCCATATGAAAGTCTAAGCTGTGTAAATACACTTAACAATAAAAAATCATAAACGGATCTTGATAAACCTGTGATAACGCTTCTTTTCCACTTAAAATTACAAATCGACAGCTTTTTAACGTTGCTTAGCGTGTTAAACTGGCTATTTAAGTTTATTACTTTACTGTTAAAAGTTGGCCTGTTGATTGTACATGTATTTACTAATTTTAAACTGAATATGGAACTGGTCTCCAAAAATATCTGACGACATTTAACTACTCACTCACTTTTCTTTAGCTGGCGGTCTGATTTGGAAGTTTTGGTTGGCGTCCATGCCGCCAGCAGCGTCTAAGACGGCCACTTATGTTGTACAATTCTAGTTAAATAATGCTCGTAAAGTGCAATTATTTTCAAAACATACGAATGTTTTAGCGAACCGTTTGAGAAAGTGAAACGGAAGCTGATTGACCACAAAAAAATCGTAAGTATTCACTGGGAGTTCTTTCATGTGTTTAAAGATAGACAAATAATTTCAATCAGCCCCATCCGCTTCACATGCGCTCAATGTGATTTAATAACTTCGAACAGAAAAAAGAGTTAACGCAGTCGTCACGGCGCTTCAAAACGGCTAAGGTGCCCAGGGTGTGCCAGGCCCTTGGACGCTCAGTAAACGTCCCCTTGAGGCATTTGTTTCGAATTTTAATTAAAAACATAACGTTTAATTCGTGGACTCTTGATTCTTATTTTGGATGCCAGAAGTGTGCGAACAACTTCGAAAGAATTCTCATTACATGGCGAAATCTGGAGCTGCAAAAAAAAAAACCTCGTAACTTCAGCACTAACTCGCGCCTAAATCAGCCAAATTTGATAGACGGGCGATAACATGGGACACTTCTCAAAAATATCTATTCGGAGTTAATTGAAACAATAATCAGTGAAACGACAAGCGGGTGAAGAAATACGTGCTAAAGGCTTAATTAGTATGTCACAACGTGTTTGCAAGCTCAACCAAGGGTTCAAAAAAATGTCCTAATACAAAAATTAAGAACGAGTTGAAGCGGCAAATTTCCGCCAAAATTGGCTGTCTGGCATTCGCATCATGAATGGCTGTTCGGTGTTCGTCTTGGCACTAGTTTGATGCAAGGCATACATTTTACAAGAGTAGTTCTAGATCAGCCCGACCAAGAGAAAATGAGCGTCATGAAATGCTATTAAATCCAACCATTTGATAAGCAAAGCTGCACTTAAGTTCTAAAATTTCCTGTCCAACTGGAAGATTCAGTCCAGAAAATAATTAAAAAATTTTTAAAGGAAAAATAAAACTTGCTTGACATTTTTCGTTCAAAATATACTCAACAATGGATATAAAACACAAAGAGCTGTATACACATCATGAAACACACTAAGGATCCAGTTCTTGCTTACATAGTAATAGCCAAACGACATTTCTATCTAGTGTAGTGGATACCAACTATAGAGAAAGCAATATATCTTTAAATATAGTGATCAATAAACACATCAGGCAAGTAACCATGCGTCAGGTGAGATATCTATCCATGGGCAGTATTGAAGCGAACACTCAGCTTGAAACGTCTGAAAATTTCATCGTTACTTTAAAACATCTCTTCATGCTTCGATAATTTTGCTCTTGTTAACGGTTACAGTTCAGAATTAATGCGGGTGATACCATAAGTAGCAATGGAGTGCATGTTTGATGAAGAAAGCTACGGAATAAATGATATAGCTAAACTACTCAAGTACAACTTGAATCAATTCATCGCGCGAGCGTGTAGATAAATTCTACATTGTGCCAGTTTTTTGGCCAGAATAAATAGTCATTTAATGAATAGGAATTTAGGCACACACGATCCAACTTGGCAAACATTTGAAGAGCGATTAGCACAAGCCGAGTTAAGGACATGATGCTCGCGGATACGAAGTACCTTCACACTAAACAACATTGTGCAGCTCAAACACAAAGCTTCAACCAAATCTCTAAATTACTTAGCCCGGTCAAATACATTAACAGAATCTGGTCTTCGTTCTCACTTGTACACACTGCATTTCAAGGCTCAGATCTCTTGCAATTTTACACTGCATATTCCTTCAGAGCTAGAATCAATAATATTCAGGATCGTAGTCCAGGTAAAGACCTAATGTAAAGAATATTCTATGGAAGGAAAAAAGAAATTGAGATGAATTTGGATACATCGACTAATGGCCAGTCTAATTTCCTACACTTTTGGACAAAGAAATTCGTCAGAAGATGTGCAGAAATATTGTGTGGCATCCATCAAGCGAGTTTTATTCACGCTAATTACAAAGCGCCAACACGTATAAATTCAATAAATGATCTGAATACGACACCGTATACCCGAGATGTGCATTGACCTCTACCCGAAGGATCCAAAACTATCCTGCATTAGTGTAGAGATTTAGAGGCTCACAATACATAAGTTTGGCATTGAGCAGGAATTATTCGACGGTATTGGAGAAAAAAAATTAGTGAGATCAAGCGTACGAGACATCGAGGCAATTGACATAGATAATTTATTTGTAAATAATCAACAACTATTAGCCAATTGAAAAAATATCCATTTACCTTAATTCGATCGCGTTATATGTAGATTAGAGAAGGCAGCTAAATTATGGTCTACTACAATGCTGTAATATGGACACTTGCCTAGAATAGGTTCAAGCAAATGAAAAAATTAAGTTGGCTGCCGATCACAATATGTGATAACAGCACGCAAGTCCTATAGTCACATCGCAGCCTTCAAATTAAACACTAAACTTTTGAAAACAAACGCACAAAAATATTTTTTGCAAGCATGGTGAGGAAAGCTGATTACAGCTCAGGTTTCCATAAAATCAAACTACAATGCGAATTTGATTAATTTTAAGTGTTTAACGAATTATTGCTGGGAGCGGACACTAACTGTGTGGAATCAAGCATTATTAACAGTAAGAATTATTAAAGCGTTGCAGACGAGTGGAGTCAGGTGTAGCTCGGACAGCTCGACGGCATAAGCAGTAGAACTGAGAAAAATACTCGTGGCTAATATCAACTATAATTATTTCTGACGACTTCTCCAGCTTGTGAGTGTACAGAGAGCTATAGGTTCGACGGAATACATAATTTAAATGCTGTCACAAAGTTCTACGAGCTATGTTATGCAGAGTAACCTTCAATTGAATTAATGACTGGGAAATTCATCGAAGGTTAGGATAAAGAACGAGTTTTCAAACAGTAACAAGAAAATAAACTGCAATTTGACACACCATGTGCAAGCAACTCTAAGCCGCTGACGCGAGAACGACGCAAATAAGAACGATCGACGATGGCCTGTGTCGCCAAGAGCTACACTCACATGTGATCAAAGATCCTGTAAATTTATGCTCAGCCAGATATCAGGTGGCTGCTCAGCAGGAAACAATAACCGATGTGTCTTTCCTAATAAATGCGAGCAGCTCGATAGTTTTCTTGCAGCAGTTTTTACGTGCTAGCATCAAACGAAGGTCCCTGGAATAAATGTACGTGCAAAAAATTTAGGAATTGTAACCTTAAACGGCTCGTTAGTTTTTATCTGGGACCACAGTTTCGTCTTTAGCTCTATTGCGCTGCTCCAGTGCAGCATGAAAACAACAATACTTGAACGCAAACGAGAGATCCTTGAAGTTAATGTTAGCTGACACACTGATTTGGCGTAACAAGGGGATACCTTCGCAGTTTGAGGGAACATGAGACATACTAATGAAGCGGTCATGGTTGAAACGTGAACACGAGGGACATCGTCGTGTCGCCTGTTCCTATGACCGCATAAGCGATCATACGCGACACTTTTTCATTCGGAAAACCGTGAATGAAAGTTAATTGTACTAAATGACACGCGACACTAGTGGCAAATTCGGATATGATTTAACAGAGAACGTTATGTATCATGATAATGAATTCCGCAATACTTATAGAATGAAAGTCATACAAGAAGTATGGTGCGCGTGGAAATTTACGCAGGCACTTAACGAACATTTACCGTCCTCTCACAAAAAATTAGACACAGAATTAAATGCTAAAAATTAAAGACACAATTCCTGAACGATTTAACAAAAGAAAAGTGTGCATGCTTATTTCCACACCAAGCTTCCGATGCAATGAAAAAAAGTCGTGTCGTATGAACAAACTAGAAATAACGTACTACAAATGAAGAAAGTAACAAGGCATCAACAAAATAACTATCAGGCACAAACTTATAGCGAAAAAAATCCCACAACCAGAGAAGCAGTCATATTTTATGCAGTTCTATAAAAAAAACTAACTAAATTATAACTATAGAGACAGCTCAGAGAATTACACTCGGCAGGTTCTTAAGCTACATGAATATACTTAACATAGATTCCGTTAATTAAAGTCCCTTCGTCAATCCCACACGTGCTTACTCAACGATACAAACTAATGATATTTTAATAATAATTCTAGAAAAAGAGAAAAACCATGTGGTGAGACAGGAACTTGGTTGAGTGAGTGGGTTTATAAGGAAAAACTTTGTTGTAAAGCGTGAATGCTGCACACGGATTGATAATTAGTATTACGCTATATGTAAATGAGGTGCAATTATATCAACCTGACCGAATCCTGCAACTTCGTGAGTACATGCAATCACAAGCATGCTGAACATACCTTACATGATAACGATCACAAGCATGTTGAACATCCCTACCTCACATGATAAGGATCCATATCAAGCATCAACCAGGAGTCGTCATGAGATGAGATTTGTATAAGTCTTAATGCCACTCATTAACTGCCACTCCACATTGGTGGCTAGCATGCCTCCAACCCCTGCCACTCTTCATTGGTGGCTAGCATGCCTCCAACCCCCGCCACTCCACATTGGTGGCTAGCATGCCTCCAACCCCTGCCACTCCACATTGGTGGCTAGCATGCCTCCAACCCCTGACACTATCAAGCGCCACTAACCGTACACGTGGGAGGATGACACTAACGCGTACCAGCGCGGTGGAACATGTGACAAATGTGATGCGGATATATAGACTACACGATAACCATCGAAACATGCGTTAAAAATAACGTTATTTTTTTATCGCTCCTCTTCTCAAATTCAGTTTAGATTCATCAGGTTCTTGCACGCACCGAAAGCGATTCTAGCCGAGCAAAATTTGCGACCTGATGCAGAACGGGTGCGAGGATTAGAGCCGTACCAAAAATACCATCCCTCTGAGACTATATATAACATTCAAATCATAAATTAAAAATGTCTAGAGATAACTTATCGAATTAGCTACTTGTCTCCGCTGTTCAGCTTGCAGGCTGCTTTTGTCATGGTGAGCATTATTCAAATTAGTCTTAAGTCTTGTAAATACACCTACACTAAATTGTCTAACATACAGGCTATCATGGACAAGCTTTCAGACTTGATCACTTAATCTTTCAAGCCCTTTTGCATTCCAACGAGGCGCTTGCCCGCTTACGGCGCAGCTTAACAACTTAAGAAAGAAATCATCACACTTAGTGCAAGACAAGAGCAAATATTTACAAAATTAGCAAAAATAACGCGCAGCAATTCAATTCGAAATTCAATGTTAGGCGCTCCATAAACTTGACTAATTTAAAGGCGTTTGCTTTCAAAATTCCGCCATACAATATCGGATGTAGAAGAACTTTCTCAAGGTCGTTTTCAACTAAGTCTAAAAATTACTTCAATATTGAAAAACTTGATATATAGAGAAAATACGAGACGCCACGCTAGCTAAATCCGTTGCAGTTGCTTTGCTTTCAATGCGCAATTAGGCAACAGCTTGGGTTGACGGCTGACAGAGAAGATTTCCATCAGCGACCAACACGATGGCTCCGTTCAACCTTTAGTCATCGCAGCGTAACTTGCATCGTCGCACCATATGGCCAATGCTGCTCGTAAATGCCTCCTATTTCTTAAATTTACAAAACCTCGCATACAGCGCAATTATATGATAGAGCAGTTGATTAGCTGCTTTCTGGCAATGTATAACATGACACATATGGGCAAAAAAATTTTGCAGCAGAGCCGCACCAGATCCAAAAGAATAACTTTCGCCGGCTTGGAGGCGCCATATATTTGCGTCACTAAAACACACATTACGTACTCATTATAAGATATACTATTGTACATACAACTAATAGTAATGCAATAACCTCATCATGATATAAAGAACTCAATTTGCACTGATCTATGACTTATAAAACAGAAATATATCAATTGCAGTTTGAATTCTTCAGGAGATCTTTCAAGCTCTAAATTCACACAAAATACGACAAATGTTCTCCATTGTGTGCGTTCAAATGTTAGAAGAAGAAAATGAGCTATAAGCAGGTACATGAACAAGAAAATAACCTTTCCCTTTGTAATACACACATAAATATGCCGGATGTAAGCAGTCAAGATTAATGAGCAACGGTCAAAATTTACGATATTCACACACATGATCTGCACGGGCCACGGGATGTTCCTAAATTCTTTGTCAGCAAGTAGATGATCGGGATTTAAGAACTGACAGCCATTTGTAAGTATTCCATTCGTAAGTAGTAATGTAGTATTAATTATTACACAGGCTAATAGCACGCGGAACAAATTAATGAAGACAGTCTCTGGAGCGACCTATGAATTGAACTAGCAGCGACTCGACAGGCGCCCAAATAAGCATCAATAGCCACATATCTCGAGAGGCGCTCACATTAACAGGCTCTATTCAAGGACTAATGCACAGGTAATAGGATCACAGGGCAACAGTTTCACTTATATCTAAACTGAATTCCTTCATGCCAAAAGGCAAGCACTGTCTAAATTTTTCAATCTATTCGTTAGTACGAATAACACGAGTCAGCGACAGCATCAAGACCCTACACTGGCGACACACGCACTCTCAACACTCCAAAAACCCACAAGAATTACGATAGACAAGCTAAGATTAGATTTGTAGGAAATAATTACTAGCGTAGCATAATGCAAAGGTGACAAATGTTACAGCAAGAATAAATATGCGGCCAGCTATCGCAAGTAATACCAACCTACCGCGGGCTAACCGGACGACGCAGGTCGGCTACACGACTTGCTGGAAATAATAATCTGGGTGGAAATATCCGTAATGAAAATTTTCATAGCATCTTGACACGAAGAATTTGCAAAACAGCTTCATGTTTACAGAGATTAACAAAATATCACAAGAGAATTGACGGGCACATTAGGGAGGCAAATAATAAAGCGTGAGTCCTGTGATCAACACGTCAAGTTGTAACTCGGACATTTACGACGCTGACGAAACGTAATGGAGCAACTCAGGCGAAACGTTCGAACTGTTAACGCTCACTCAGACTCGTGTCATCAAAAGTATTCTGAATACATGCCAAGGCGTAGTGACTGTAGTGATAGATGTCAGTAGCAGCAGACAGCGGAACGTGCGAGGCGAGAGTTCTAGCTATCGCTGCTGAGCGGAGCAGCCGTGTGCAAACAATATGTTGCTCATAACTTTTCTTTGAGAGTATGGGCTTTTAATAGACAAAAACTCGAATGCGGAGGATTTTTTCATTAGCACATCGAATTGGTACGTTGTGCGCTAGAAATAAGAGAACAGAAGCTCTATCTCCACTTCGCTACACGTGTCAGCAGCCGCTCTGCCTCCAGGAAATAGCGGGTATCTCGTAAAAATACATCCAACCATTGTCGTACGAGAGGAACTGACCAGTTCGTTAAACCTAAACAGAACCCAGATAACAATTCTTGCTTTTGAGGTGGTGCTTGGCAAAATGAACATTCCATGTGCGAGAAATTAGATTGCTGTCATGCAAGTTAACGATGGAATACCCAAATTATTTCTAACAGAACAAAATAAATTTCCTGTAAGCATGTTTAATTTTCTTTTCTTTATAAATTTAAACAAGTCAAAACTGCGTTCGAAAACGCACATTTCCATACACCAGTCCAAACAACAGGGGATGAGATTTACATAAATACCGAAACATCGGTAAGGTCGACGAGCATTGCGACACCAAGCTTGAACTAATCAACGAAACTACACCAACGAATGTACAAAGGGCAACCTCGAATCGGAGGGAAAATCAGCCACATAAAAAGGATCCATTCAAAGATCCTCTTTCTGGCAACTTCAAAAAAACAGCCTATTTCCAAAAACCGAAATAGCAATCTTCAGAAACGCAAAACGACCCCCGATTTGTATAGATAAGAGCGAAGACAAAAACAAGACAATTGAGTGCTGACAAATAACCAGAATAGATAATTTCGACTTCTTACCATTGTTCCTTAATAAATTTTTAAGACCTGCTGTGTTGGTGACGTAATGCACACTGACAGTATTAAGAAATGACAGAACAGACAGTATCAATAAATGATAGAACAGACAGTATCAAAAAATGACAGAACAGACAGTACCAATAAATGACAGAACAGACAGTATCAATAAATGACAGAACAGACAGTATCAATAAATGATAGAACAGACGGTATCAATAAATGATAGAACAGACATGTTCGCAACGCCGTTCGAAAATATGATGCAAGTCCAGTAATAAGCAAACAGACTTCCATGTACAAAATCTACAATTTGAAAAATTTTACTATCGATAGGTCGCGTTGAGTAAACTAAATAATTCCAAAGTAAACGACAAAAATCGAGGAAGAATAACCATTGTTTCGCACTCTAGAACGATATTAAATTGCAGAACAAATCGAGCTTGAACTCTTGTAAGCATTGTTAGTTTGACCACCAAACCGAAGCAGAATTCAGTTAAACGTAGCCACGCTAACCGCTACAACTTGATTTATCCTACTAGTATGCAGAAAATAATGAAATAATAAGTAAAAATTAACCCTTGTAAATACTCCATTGGCTGTATCCTAAGCCTGACTTGTCAGAAATATACCCTCTAAAACTGATATATTATGCCGAGCCAGTCCAGTGCCGTGCAGACACTACGACTCTACAAGAAACAGTTCGCGCCAAAACACATATATATAAATACGCAGTTCAGCAGGAAATACTCTTAAATGTACACTGTGCATTAAAGTGAAAATAACACGATGAGCACACTCTCAGACGTCAACTTGAAATAAAGACCTAGCTAAGCCCAACACGAAATTGGTAATGTCACACGTTTAGCACTCCCAATACATACACCACAACATAAGGAAACACCAACGAACAACGTAGATCACTCCAAGGTTCACCATCAACTTGACTCGGCCTCTTTTCTGAGAATGTCTAGAATTTTCTGGGAGACCAATGTTGAGGAATCCGCAGCGTTACAATTCTTGGCAATCCCATTCTTGCCTCTAGAAAGTGTGTGATTTTTAGCAGCCGCATTTTCGCGCACATGAGCTGCATCGGAACACGAAGCTAGGGACTGGCAAGAAGGTTCACATTTAGTAACTTTTTTGGGGTCATTTCTAAGCAACCATTGTTTTTTAAGTTCTGGAAGTAACGCAAGGATAGCATTAGCATGCTCCTCAGCTCCTTGGTAGTTCAAGACGCCCACACAACTCACTCGCCTGTTTTTAATAGTCCGACACACTCTAGCGAGCTTCGTACGAGACAACCCAAAGATCACGGGAATTTGTAAGCTTTCTGCTCGTTGGAGAAGTACGGACAAGCTCTCGACCACAACGGGCGAGCTTTTCCACATGTCGGGGTCTGGAGCTACAACCAAAAGACGTATTTTCTCCATTTTTTTGGTGGTTTCTTTGATGCCGCAGATATAGCGGCGCTTGGCCTTAGCTTTGATGGGTTCTGTTGCATATTGGCGCCTCTGGAATCGCACCAAGTCCGAGAGCATCAGCTCAAGGTTGCTGTTTAGTTCTGGGGTTATGACGTTCTTCACGTATCTGTGTTGGAGAATATTAAATCTCTTAAAACTGCACTAGAGAATTTTCACAATAAATATTCATGCTAGGAAAGAAAAACAAGCTGCAATTGAAATATTTTCGCATGCAAATACCTGGCACTCTACATAGCTACGTGAATTTACGACACTTCTAAAAATGTACTCATCTTGCCGAAATACAATGCGCATAAATTCGAAAATAAATAAAATGCGAGAGAATAAATAATGCATAATATTCATTCCAAATGAAGAACACTCACGCATCTAAAGCGGGACAAGTTTTCTTCTGAGAGTAGAAGAGGATTTCGTCCAATAATTTGTCAGCCACGGATAGACTTTTCAGAGTCGGCTTGACGTCCGTCGTTACGGAACTAGCAGCCTCGTCAGCGTCAACCTTGACAAGCCCTGCCGCCTCGTCACCAGCCGTCTTGACGACACAGCCAACTTCGTCGACGTCCGTCCAGCCGTCAGTGGCAGCAGCTCCTGGACTGTCTTCTCTGAAGCCCTCGGTGTTGACATCTGCAGGTTCTCCGCCTTCTCGTATTCTCTGGATTTCTGTTAAACGTACGATAGGCATCAACTTTACATCACATTTACGACAAATTACACACGCTTGCAAGTCGTGGGGCGAAGAGTTCTGTCGGAGGACGACGAAACTCTGCAGTTAGAACTGCTTACCCATACATGTGTTAGGATACATTGACTGGCGTCAAAGCTTTTGTCCCTTGAGGTCTGGCAACGAGTGACCGTCAACAACATAAGGCTTAAACATGACTTTTCCACATCTCGCATGATAACAAACTAGCGAAAACAATACAAACTCAATGACGTTACATGAATAATACTAAACATTGATTAGAACACGAAGTAAAAGATAATAGAAAATGCTCGCTGAGTAAAAAACATTCTAAGGGGCTTGCTAAAAAGCCTCAACCAAAAAAAAATTGAATCTTAGTTCTTATTTAGAGCGAGGCTATTACACCAATTCTGTCAACCTGAAATCATTTTAACCTTCAAATGCAGCCAGAAAATTTTTGCCGACGAAACTAAGTAGAGATCAATCAAAGAACAATTGAAGACTTTCAGAGTGTCGATGTATTTTCAAGAACTTGGCGATTCTCCCTGTTAGCTCAAATAAAGGCGTTTCTCTATTGATTATACTAAGTGAACTTTAATCGACCTGACAACATGAGCAACTTCTCCCTGTTAGCTCAAATAAAGGTGTTTCTCTATTGATTATACTAAGAGAAGTGAACTTTGATTGACCTGACAACATGAGCAACTTCTGCAATAGCTCAAATAAAGATGTTTCTCTATTGATTATACTAAGAGAAGTGAACTTTGATAGACCTGACAACATGAGCAACTTCTCCCTGTTAGCTCAAATAAAGAAATGATCCAAGTTGAAAAACTCAGACTGCAAATTTTGAACGCCAAATATGTCTATATATATAATTTTTGTTGTCATCTTCGGTTCATATGTTACTTAAGGTGTTTCTCTATTGATTATACTAAGAGAAAAGAACTTCAATAGACCTGACAGCATGAGCAACTTCTCCCTGTACTGCGCGCGGATCTTCCTGTAGCGCTGAGCGGGAGTTAAACTCTTCTTCTTCTTGCCTTTCTCACGCAGTCCTGCCGAGGCACCATCAACAAGCCTGTCAACGAACCGGCATACAACATTATTTGGCACTGATGAGGATTCACGTTAGCTATACAAATAACATTATACAACGGAATATTCAATTTAAAAATGCAAACAATGATTCCGTAGAAGGACGCGAACAAATTTTTTTTTTTCAACGGAAAGCTGATCATTAAAAAGCTTAAAAGTATTGGTTCACTAATTGCATGCCTTCGCAACATTAAAATATTGCTACTGTGGAAAGAAAAATGGTACGTTTTAGTTGAACAAATAAAAATGCACAGTGAGCACTTGAGATCGTAATTCCAGTCGAACTTTTACATTTTCATTGACAAACAAGCAGTATTATTATTACGGTTACAGATGGACAAGTGAAATGGAATGACTCCATAATTAATTGAATTAATTCCAAACCTTGTGGGCTTTGAAGAGGAGCTCGATGCAGCTGGCCGTCGCAAGGGCTCCATAGTCCGCACTGCAAGCGGTCTCCTCACAGCTGTCTTGCCGCGCTGGCTTGAGCTCTGACACCAACAAACACGAGCATTAAACACGGCATCGGTAGCGTGGTAGTAAGGGGAAAAATGTAGGAACCTTCATCAATCAGAATACAGATAATAAGTACAGAATTTACATGAAAATATGTGAACTAAAAATAACCATAGTGACATCTGGTCATGGAACATTTGTGACATCCATATGACGGCCCTAACAGATGTTTAAAAAATAAGCAGAAATACACGAAGGAAGGTAATTATTAAAGAGTTAAATTTACTAAAGGATCTAGTAATTCAATGACCGAAATAAAAGAAACTTAGAACGCTAAATAGGCTTCCGTGTGTGGAAGTTAATGAACTCAGGGCGCACCTTAATTAATGCATCTAAACTGAGAGTAATCTTGTGCGAGGACTTGACGTGCTTAGAGGGAGCGGGGCCAGTGCTTCGTTTCCCTTTGTTCTCTTGAGACCTGACTTTACTCGAATCATCCGAATTCAGCATCTGACCATTCTTGACTTTTCTTCTGACGCTGCTGTCGCCCAGAGCCGAAGCAGGTTTAACATCAGACCTCGAAGGCTGCCTGCTAATTTTGAACTCGGTGCTTCCATTCATTGCAGAATTCATCTCACCGACAGACGAATTCAGTTCATCAACAAGATTGCTTGCATTCGTCCAAGCAGAAGTCGATACGGGGACATTTTTGGGAGAGCTCTGAATGATGCCATTCAAGTTTTTTAGTTCTATTTTGGTTGAAGAATCTGGTGAAGGTTTAGACTTCTTGCTAACACCCACCCCAAGAGTTGGGTATTCCTCAGAGTTCATCACAAACGTCCCCGTATGCAAGTTTTTTGGATTAGAACAAGTTTTTTCAGCTGCAGTTGGTACAACGGAAAGCTTTGAATCCTTCCGCGCGTTGGTCTGCTTCTGTAAAGCTGTGTTCTCTCTCATGATCTTTTTCTCCTGCTTTGCCTTTTCCTTTTTCAGTGCTCGTCTTTTCAATATTTCCTGAGTTTCAGGGTCATTTTTATCTTTAGATTTAGCCTCAGATGGGGCAACGGCAGCAACTTTATCAGGAGAAGAAACACTGACACTGCCATTGATCTCTGTTGTACTCTTACTATTAATATCGTACACTTCTGAAGAAACCTTATCTGGGAGGTTCAATCTTTCAGAGGCAGGTCGTTCTGTCTCATCCAGTCTATGCTCGGAATTTGTTAACTTGATTTGCTGTGAACCACGAAAGTTTTCGCCCTTATCCTCAATGTTGGAATTCCGTCGATTATAGTGGTCCCGTTCAACACTGTAGTGGGATGCACGAAAATTTACACCGTTGCTGTTGGAGTTTTGTTGCCGAAAATTTGTATTATTGCCAACGCTGTTGCGTGACTGGCGAAACCCCAAGGCCCCAGTTCTTTCAGCCTTGGCAAGTTGGCTTTTCTTTGACTTCGACCTCTTGCTTACAGTAATCCATTCATCTTCTATGGGCTCTGTGGCAGTATCTACTTCAGCAAGATTATTTACAGTGACATTTTCCTCGGCAGTTACAGTAGAAATTTCAGTATTGTTAATTGGAGTATCAACTGTTTTTGCGACGACAGGAACCTCCTTCGTCCTGCACGGTTCTTTCACTGGAGCGTGATTGATTTTAGAAGGAGCAGTACCATTTGCTGCCATCTTGCCATGTTTTGAACGATTGGACAACACTTCGGCCATAGATGGAGGGTGAGATACAACTTCATTGGTTGAAGTTTTTGTTGCCGATGGCTCGACATCTTGAGCTGGGGTTTTGCTAGACGTCTCAAGATTGAATTGCTGAGAGATCTGGTCCTTTGCCTCCTTCAACTTCTTCTGTTTTTTCTTGGCTTTCTTTTTAGCACTTTTAGATAATAGAGACCCGTTCTCAGCAGCTTCACTGGATTCAGGATCACGAGAGTCGGATTTCGTGATAATTTTCTCTCCATTGCCATCATCTGAGCTGCTTATCGGACCATTACAACTGATGCTAGATGCTGCTTCAACAAGGGAAGCTGCTGAGTTATCACCATTAAACGAAGGCGTTTCAGTAACATTACATGTGGCTTTTGCAGGGGTTTGATTTTTGGGATTAGGAATACACTTCGCCTCTTTCCTTGGCTTCTCTGATATACTTTCACCGTTACCAGATTTTTTTCTGGCAATAGACGAAAAGCTGTTGCTCTGTGCTACAGGGAGAAGAGGTTCAGCTGGCAAGGGTGGACTAGATTCCTGTTGACGAGGCAGCTCTACTGGCGCAGCTATTGACTGATCAGGTTTACCAGTAGCTAGAGAAGGCCAGTTATTAGCATTACCAAGAATATTTGATGCGTGGACATGCGACCGAGAAGACCACCCATTAGCATCACTCTTGGTCTGAGGAGCCTGGTTAGGCTTGCGCTTTCCAACAGTCATCTCGCCAGTTTGGCTGCAGATGCCAATTTCAGTAGAAGGTTGTCGACCTCCTCCACCTCTTGCTCCTCCTCTGGTAGATTCGAACTTGCGCCCTTTGTTTTTGTTGTTGGAATTGAACGGGCGTCTGCTGAAGTTTGTATTACTCTTGCCACCACGTCCACTGAAGCCACTATACGCATTATAGGCCATTGCTCCACCACCATAATCAATGCCCATCATACCAGAATCATAGTATATGGGATCCATAACCATTCCAGCACCAGGCAAGGAGTAAGTCTCAGTTCCATCATAGACAAAACCGCCATCAGGAACAAACAACTCTCCTCCTGAGTAGTGGCCATTATTGGGCATGGAATTATAGTAACCTGAAGAGTAGTCTAGTTCCGGGGTCCATGGGGGATAATATCCATATGGGGCAGGATAGACATATGCAGGGCCAGTTGCAGGGCTGAATGGGTTATGTGGACTTGGCGACTCTGTGGAATTACTGTTTATGTAAACTACGCTTGCAGGGATAAATTCAGCAACAGTAGCTGAAAGTTTGCTATGAGGGTACTTATTTTCAATGACATGGTTAATATCACAAGAAGAAACCATGGTCAAGCTAGCAGCACCATTAACATGGCTTAATGAGCAGTCTACTTCATCAGGATTCAGTGCTTCAGCTCCAGGGATTGAACCCTGAGCAACAGTAGCAGCATCTGTATTGTCTACGGTGTTGTCAGTGACATTACGATGAACAGCATCTCCTACAGTCCTAGGTACTTCTACACTCTCATCTTCATTTTGTGAGGTGGTTGGGGGTGGTATGTCCTCAATATTTGGTGATGAAGTTTCAATCTGCTCCTCAACATCACAGTCTGCTCCATTCGACTCCAGAGGAGCTCTATCACGTTGAGCTTTTGGTACAAACTCAGGCACATCAGCAGACAGCATGACTCCTGCAAAACATATATTGTTAGTAGGTACCATATAGTACAAAACATTTCATATGTACATACATATGAAAAAACATTTAGTACAAAACATATATTGTTCATTTTCAAAACATAAGTATTTTACATGGTATGTTATGCTAACCTCGAGGAAAATAAACTTTCTTCTTTATGTACCTCCATTACTCTTTTATTTTGCCTCAAAACTGCTCAATCGGTTCTGCCTCACCATGTATAAGTAGCTAACATATTTAAATTGTATATTTTACTCAATATATAACTAATAGTCAAATAGTTAAAGACTACTTATAGCCTTGTAAGAATTAGCTAAGCTGTTAGCTATGTATAATGTATTGCAACACTCGATGCCTCTGTAACAAAAACGTACAATTCATTGGGACCTAATACACATTAAAGGCAAAAATTTTATATGCCAATTTGTCATAGTACATTTATGCTAAACCATGAATAACAATACCTTAAAATATATTAATGACTGCCACTCAATATATTTAAATGTATAAAAAAATATTTATATAAAATATAAAATCATGATTTTTCATAAAAGATCAAATGATTTAATCAGTTTGATTTAATCAATGCCAACCCTTGCTACAACATTTCTACAAAATGTGGGAAGACTGTCCCAATTTACCCACCCATCCCTTATTACCTACTCCATTTTATAGTATATGTTAGTGTAGGCTGACAAAATTTGTTCATCTAAGCATTTAAGCATTAATTTAAAAACATTGAATGTATCAAAACAGACTCAACCATGAACCAGAGACTAACACAACAATCTACTATGAGAACCAAATGACCAGCGGTTATAAAGCAGACGAATGGATCCTTCATTCTATCGTTCAAAACAACAACATGAACGTAACTAATAATCAAATTAAACTACTGATCTATTATAAAAATGAGAAAATACAGAATCTTGTAATGAACAATAACCCCTGCAAAAAACAGGAATTTTCCAGATCATGTTAGTCTGAATTTTCCTGCAATAGAGTAGTTTGTAGACTTCTCCCCAACATGGACTTCATTGGGCTCACAACTACAACAGTAAGCCAATGATTCATGTGCCACCATTGTGAGGGAATGGCTTTTTGCTCCATGTATTTTGTGTTGCCATTCCTTCTCTCATGCATTTCTCCCTAATCCCTTGTGTCTCTTCTCGTTCCAGATCACACTTATTCCTTCTATGTGTGTACGTACAGGTACAGATCACATTTATAGATCATGTGTATTGACCATTGATTATGAAAGTAGCCTATGCACTGAGAGTTCTCTGGATTGTGGCAGGTTTGGGCTATCCTAGCACGTTTTACTGGTTACTGGATTGATGTGTGACAAGTGCTCTGAGGTTACTGATTGGAGGGCTGTGACCCTGGTGCCAGTGTTACTCCAGTGCTACTCCGTGCTATCCACAGTTTCAGTACCGCCCAGTGATACCCAGTATTACCCAGTGCTATTCAGCCGCCCAGTGCTAGTCAGTGATACTCAGGACTACACAGTACAACCTGTATTATTCAGAGATCCAGTGCAACTCAGTGCCAGCCAGTCTTGACCAGTGTAATTCAGTGCTATCCAGTGATATTCAGTGCTCATTGCTTATAAGGTGTACTCCAGTGTTACTTGGGAGTCACAGGCAACCATTGATTTGTTGCCCAGTCTGGGTAGGACTAGGAGCTGGTTGACCCAGTCTCAAGAGTGCGCATAACCTGAAGCTTAACCCGGACGCTAGAGATTCAAGATGGAAACTTGGAATCACCTAACTCGGAAGATAGCCTGCCTTGAAGAGTTCTACGTGTGTGAGATGTTAGTATTAAGTTTTATTGTCACTGTTCCCTTTACCACGTTTTACTGATCACCACGATAGTTTAGAGTTGGTTAGGGTTTTAGGGTTCTTGCAATTTCTTTATTTATTGTGTTTCATCCATTCTCATCCTGTGTATGTACCATCCCTTAACTCCACTAACCCCTCACCATCATATGTGCATATCATCTCAATGTATATCTCGTCTGTCTCCTTGGTTTTGAGTTCATTTATCTGGATTGGTATTGTGTTTCATTGTCCTGCTGTTCGGTTGGTTCAACTAGTTTTCCGCAAGATAAAAGCCAATACTATATTGGTCTTACCGGACCTTTAGAGCTCGAATGTTAGGAGTGCCCCAACACCATCAGTCAGGTGGACCAAGAAACCACCTGATGGAAGCCCACAACAAGATCATCACCTGTACGGTGCTGGAAGAATGCACCAGCATTGTCATGCAATGCTCTGACCCCAACTGACTCATGATAGCTGAGGCCCTCATTATTATGGATGGGACTCCAGCCATCAACCTTCAAACTACTGGGATTTGTCAGAACCTTGAGACTTTTCAGAGTGATTTTTGGTATTTTAAATTCTTGATTATCTTCATATTTTTGCGATTTTGTAATCATTTCTAACCATTTTGATTTTTGAGTAGTACCATCAAACGGGGTAAAAAGGGACGGGCGGGGTAAAAAAGGGACAGTCCTCCAACATTTTGTAGAAATGCTGTAGCAGCTAAACTAATTAAAATATTGCAAAACTAAAAATAGTGGTGTAAAGTTCAACATTTTTACTATCTATGCAGCATAAAGCAAGTTAAGAAATCATACATTTATTACCTCTAAAAAATCCCTGAAAAAAGTTCACCCCCCTGGGGTAATAAGGGACACCCCCTGGGGTAATAAGGGACACCCCCCTGGGGTAATAAGGGACACCCCCCTGGGGTAATAAGGGACACCTCTAAAATTGCATTTACAGTAGAACCTTTGTTAGCAAAGGCTCCTGTTAATGAAAAAATATAACTCAGTACGCACTGCAGTGAGTGACAGAGCGCATTTTCTTGTCGATGAAAACGTGGTCACGGACGGACGGACTGACGGACGGACGGACAGACAGACGGACATGGCAAGCACAATAGTGCATTTTTTCCATATATGAGGAAATGCACTAAAAATCAATCAACAACAAAGAATTTTGATTACATTTACCTTACTCAGTGAAAAAATGTCACTTAATACAAAATTACTGCATCAGTCATCACAAAATTGTGCATAGAATGTCACAGATAGAATTGAGCACTGGGCAACAAAGAATGAAAGGTAATTAACCTAAACTATGATTTATTTCACCAAAAATATGATGGTTGTCACTAAAATGTTCCTTCCTGTTTCAGTTATGTTTCTTACAATTTTTTTTTTTTTTTTGTTATAGTGAAATCACTTGACTCGATTAAAATTGTGCAAAGTTATCAACTTTCGCTGAAGTTATCGACCAATTTTTTTACTTTACATCAACTTTCCAGCTAAAATAATAGGTCATTTATCTTTTTCAACGACTGCCAACTAGAGAGACTTATTCATGATAAACATATGACGACTACCAAGTGCCAACTGGCGAGACACGACACGATAAACTTATGATCCAACACCGCATTACAAGCAGACGTAAAATGTTTAGCGCCGGAACAATGCAACCATCATATGTATTGAAGCTTGCAAAAATAATTGGACTGATTATGCCAGTGTTTTTTTTTTTTTACTTAGAAGTTAGAACCAAACTTTATTGAGGAAATTTTCTGCATGTTATATTTTTATTTTAACCTTGACATGTAAGAGCATGTAGGTGTGCAATATATTGCGGTGCTTTTATGCATGATACTCATGCATTTTAACCGATTACATACATCTAAAAATTTGTATGCAAAATATTACTATGTTTGTGTGCATAAAATTCACGCACTTCAACTTACTACGCACATCTGAAAACCTGTATGCTATATATCACAATGCCTGTATTCATGTTATGCATGCACTTCAACACTACGTACATCTGAAAGCTTGCATGCAATATATTACAATGCCATTATTCAAGATACGTGTGCACTTCAACATTACGTACATCTGAAAGTTTGTAAGCAATGAAATGGCAAGCTTGATGAAACTTCATAAGGCCTAACGGTGATGCTTAGATTGTAAAATTTCTTTCCATTTCACCTTCATTCCTGAGTTATACAAAAAATTTGAGACAAAATTTGCAATGACCAAGAAATTTCTTTAAAACTACTGAACAGATTCAAACAAAACTTTGAATATACTAATCATATCATGCATAAAAGCACCGCAATATATTCCTAACCTTCCAATGGTTATGTATAGCTTGTGACAATTTTTTGCGTTTTACCTTCCTTTTCAAGTTTTTTTCCATTTATCTTCATTCGTGAGGTACATCGCAATTTGGGCCGAAATTTGCAGTGAACAAGAAATTTCTTCTAAACTACTGAATAGGTTTTATTGAGACTTTGAATACACAATCCTAACCTCTCAGTTAGTGAAAAAATTTTCGATTTCACTTTCGTTCGAGAGTTCTACAAAGAAACGACTGGCATTTTTAAGGCCAATTTTTAAATTTGCATTGACAACCAGCCATATATACTTATAGCTGTATTACTCGCAAACAAAGAGAAAATTGAAAAAATTGTCACAAGCTAAACATAACCGATGGAAGGTTAGGAATGTATATTCAATGTTTTGTCCAAATCAGTTCAGTAGTTCAGAATTAACCCTTTACCGCCAAATCGTACTTTCAAGTCGCCTTTAAAAAACCTTTGGTTTTCTAATAATTTCAAGTTTTCTTTAATTTTTTCGAAAATTTCACATGAATAAAAAAAGTCTTAAATTTATTTTTATGTATGTGTACCAAGTTTCAAAGTTATCTGTCTATAAATAACTGAAATAAAATTTCCAATTTCCAATGGCAATTTCCAAGTTATCTGTCTATAAATAACTGAAATAAAATTTCCANGAATTTAGATATTTACAGTGAGACTGGCAGCATTTACGGTCTCAAATTTGTCCGAGACGTTTGTAACACGCGCATATTCCATGATATTCAACTCGCTGGAAAAATTTATACAAGTATCATTATGTTGCAAGTCAGATCACACGCTTTAATATGAATCAATGGGGAATTTGTTTTTACAATTATCTTTTGCTAATAAATGACATGCAAGATTTATTTTATCCGCGAGTTACAGGCTTGGATGGGCAGCTCAATGGCAAATGGTTTTTACTCAAATAAATAGGTCCTGGGCAGGGTGGTCCAGTGGTTAAAGTTCAGAGTACCAAGATTGGCGCAGAGAGGCGTGGGTTTGATCCCAGCTCTGTGCGCCAGTTTCTGGTCAGAATCGGCAAGGAGGCCGGGCAGTTAAGCACAGCAGAATTGTAGCAGTGAATTGCGAATTCAAGACCGCAAAATGCTGTGAATGTGCTGCAATGTTAAGGATCGGCGACAGGCCTATGGTCTACTAAACGCTGAAACTGCTATTATTATTACTAAATGAACTGTGTAAGCCAAAGATTCCATTATCATGGATGTTGAGGTTAATTTCATGTAACTAAGACACTTCTGAATAAAAATGGCTAAAACCTAATGGCCCTATAATTAGTGAACAAGATTATTATGCACAAAAAATGTACTACATAGATGCAAGAAAAAGGCTTAAGTGCTATTTTTCATTGGAATCATATCTGAAGTTTGGATATAATTTTTGGTTGTCTTGGATGACAGGTCACGAGTCTAATGATAAGTCATATAACTTGAGAACGCAGCAGTTGTCGGAAAGAAATGCCATGATCTAGACACATGCTGAAGGCTTTAGTGAGTTCTTGTTCATGATTTAATTTTGATATGATACCTTTGATTTTACCACCCAGTCAAAGAAACCCCAAGAGCTGGGGTAACAAAGACCATCACTTTTTTTAAAATTACATCAAAACTATGAGAGGCAGGAGTCAGCAATTTATGGCAAGTAAAGCTAGAGTACATATAGACCTGTATTTTGCATGTTTCAATTTAAGTCTAATTTATCTAGTAAAAAAATGGCATTGTTTTTAAATAAAAAAGTGGTCAAAGTTACCCCATTTTACGGTACGTGTACAAGTTTCATTGAGCTAAGGTCATTACTTTGGGAATATTGATTGCTCACTGAATTTAGATATTTACAGTGAGACCGGCAGCATTTACGGTCTCAAATTTGTCCGAGATGTTTGTAACACGCACATATTCCATGATAATCAACTCATTGGAAAAATTTATATGAGTATCTTATGTTGCAGGTCAGATCACACGCTTTAATATGAATCAATGGGGAATTTGTTTTAACAATTATCTTTTGCTAATAAATGACTTATAAATGACATCCGAGATTTATTTTATCCACGAGTTACAGGTTTGGATGGGCAGCTCAATGGCAAATGGTTTTTACTCAAATAAATTGGTACTGCGCAGGGTGGCCCAGTGGTTAAAGTTCAGAGTACCAAGATTGGGGCAGAGAGGGGCGGGTTAGATCCCAGCTCTGTGCGCCAGTTTTTGGTCAGAATCGGCAAGGAGGCCGGGCAGTTAAGCACAGCAGAATTGTAGCAGTGCATTGCGAATTCAAGACCGCAAAAATGCTGTGAATGTTCTGCAATGTTAAGAATCAGCGACAGGCCTATGGCCTACTAAATGCTGAAACTGCTATTATTATTATTACTAAATGAACTGTGTAAGCCAAAGATTCCATCATCATGGATGTCCTATAATTAGTGAACAAGATTATTATGCACAAAAAATGTACTACATAGATGCGAGAAAAAGGTTTAAGTGCTATTTTTCATTGGAATCATATCTGAAGTTTGGATATAATTTTTGGTTGTCTTGGATGACAGGTCACAAGTCGAATAATAAGTCTTATAACTTGAGAACGCAGCAGTTGTCGGAAAGAAATGCTATGATCTAGACACGTGCTGAAGGCATTAGGGAGTTCATGTTCATGATTTAATTTTGATATGATACCTGGTTGAAAGAATGCTTATCCGCATGCCTTCGGAAGAAACCCCTATCGTGAAATTAAATACCATAAATAAAGTGCACATATTCCAATTTTCATTTACTGCATCTGAATCTTGATAATTTAATTTTAAGCAGATCTGTTAAGTATTGAAGGAGTTATNTACCCTAGGGGCCTAGGCAGCAGGCCTAGTTGTTGTAAAATTTAACTCAACTGTTTATCCTGCTATCCAGCTTTTGAAAAATAAAAATATTGGTCATTTAACTCCTCCAAAAGTTGTTGAAATTCTTACAACTCTGACCACAGTGACCACTGACCAGTGGCCACAACACACTAGGTATGAAATTTAGAAGCTGCCAAGCTCAAGCTGGTTTCAATGATGATGAATGATGATTAGGTATTTCAGGGACCAGGGTCATTTCATTTGACTCAGAGAGGAAAAATCTAAAAAGTCCTGGCTTGGCCACTAATCCCACTGTCATGATTCATGACCATGCTTAACTATTATAAACTGACATTTAAAACGAGCATGTGGCATTGTAAGATTGTCATGTGATTGTGCGAGGCAACTGCCAATCACGCCAATTCTTGCTGATCTTGCATATACCTACCTATTTCATTTAGGTCAAATAAGAAAAAACTCATTGACACATTAAAATACAAATGTTGAGTAAAAGGAACCACGAGAACCCCCAAAAAGTTCTTTGTAAGGAATTTAATGTAGCCCTAAGTTTATTCATATAAATAAGTCAAGTCATGGCGCGGAGAAAACAAGCATGGGTGAGAAATCGTTGACGATTCGCATTCCACATGTCGTACTCGTACCAACACAGAAGCCAAAAAAACATGAATTGACAAACAACAGAAATAAATTATAAAATCAAGTCATTATTAATTGTTTCCAATACTTACATAAATTAAATAAACAATGATTTTGATATGAAAAACATCGCAGAATAATTTTGCATCTGCCCCACTCACACACACATTCTTCACTATACTAAAAGTCATGTACATCAAGGCAAGATGAAAGGCAATTGTAGATTTGTAGCATCTTGAGATAAATAACTAAATTTCATTTCAATTTAGATCACTTACTATATATATATTTATTCGATGGGATATTTTTGCGAAAAATGCTAAATTCATAGTAATATTTACTGCTAAAAATTTATCTCATTAGTGATTACTCATGATTTTGGTAACGATTTGATGCCAAGAAATTTTTTAATGAAGTCCTGTGTTGGAATAATGTTAATAATATAATAGTATTGGCACAATGATGAAGGCATATAAATGATAAATATTTCCCGACGGTCGTGAAAAATTGTGATCAAATTTCGATCACAAATTTCTACAACGATCGGACCGAAGACTAGAGAGTAACTTTTATTAACAATTATGAAGCTTTAAATTTGCTTGACTTGGATTTATATTTTATGGTTTATCATATATTTGATAGTAATATTCATATTTATTTATATTTAGAGGAAACGGACATAATTTTTCAATGTTCGTGCACCTAAAACATTCCTGTGTCAAGCTTGACAATTGACAAAATATCACATGCATTTATTAGATGTGCAATATTTTTAGCGCATTTTCTCATTTATGGAAAAAGGCGCTCCTGTGGCCGTCATGTCCGTCTGTCTTTCCGTGACTTCACATTTTTGTCGACGAGAAAATGCGCTCTCTGTCACTCACTGCAGTGAATACTGAGTTATATTTTCTTCTAATTTGTTTGTGACTACTATGACAAATTTTAAACTGCCACATAGCCAGCTTGAGATTAGTTTGAAATTCCATTTAGTCCTTACTTGTTTTAGAACTAAATTCAGGGCCAGCAAGCCCTCTCAAAGAGCAGGTGAGTTTGTCCAAACTTAAAAGAGTGAACATTTAAGTGTTTCTACACGGTTATGTTGAAACTCAGACGTATTCGGTAACATGAGACTCGGCACCTTACATCAAGTTACATGTCGCATGATCGCATCCCAGTCACCAACTCTCCACTCGGCCGTGCTCCATGGCACACATCAAGATGCTGCACCTTACGTCTCAGATCGGCCACCAATCTCACTCCAGCCACCGGTCGTTTGCTGAATGGGCAATCTGAACACAAGTTCAAGAATTTTCGCTCATGTTTCTCAATCACTTGTGACCTTACGTGCCTATATTTTATGGTTCTGTTCGTTAGTGCCTGAACTATTCCTATACCTGGAGACTATAAGGAGAATTAACAGACTTTCAGAAGTAACTGCCTGTTGCTAAGAAAGTATGACTTATTATCTATCTATTTCTGTTTCTACAATTTTTTTTCGTAGATAAGACTGCATTACAACCTTTTACATGTGTTGTGGATTCCCTCCTCACCATCCTGCAGGGGCGCCCCCGCCTCAAAAAATACAGGCTGATTACGGGTGGGTGTGATTACGGGCTGAAGGTCACACAGTAAAGCACGTAGATTCTTCCATATCTTCCAAAGTATTCGAATACCTTAGACATGAAAAACTGAAACTACCCTAGCCACTAATGAATATACTCCTTCACGACATATTTGCCAACATGGATACACATTTGCCAGCATTCTCCTCCATGATCGACCAGTCCTCATTAAATATAATACAACAAGGCGTACGTCACGATCATTATGCAGTTATCAGAATTATCCCAATATCATCATGCAGTTATCGAACAATTATCTTACATATATTTGTAGAAATTGAATCCTCCACCGAACGGGAAAATCTCTTGGTGTTGCGAGGACTAAAGCATTGGTAAGTCTGCCACTTCCTGGTGGCATCCATGAACCTTATTGCAAGAAATTCATCATATCTATAATAAATTAATAATTATTCCTATATATCTAAAAGACATTCCTACAACTGTGATCTTACTGTGTTTTGACATGAGCCTTACTCCCCGAGCCTTTATCACGATCGTTATGATCGATTGATAGCTTTTTATTGTGATTGATTACGACCGAAGAGCTTTGCAATTGACCCGCAAACTGTGGGTCGTGATAAAGGCTCGGGAGAGTGAGGCTCGTGTCAAAACCCTGCAAGATCACAGTTGTAGGAATGTCCTTTTAGCTAAGCCTCCCCACATAAGGGTGCCAAGGCACATTCGGCATCAACTAACCAGGGCAATAGTTGTTCTGAAGTGGATTGCATTCGGGCATGCCTGAAATAAGTTGACGAACAAATAACTCACATGGAGCGATATTTACGTTTATGAAGGCGATCGTTTATGCTTTTTTGAGGACGCTTTTTTATATGACAGTCATGAGATGACTTTCTCCCCTTGCTTTCAATTAAACAAATAACAAAGCGTATCCTGCTTCCGACACATGGTGCCGTCCCTGAAATGTATACGGCCAATTGGGAACACTAAATATGTCATTCCACAGGTACCACAGTAAATGAAAGCGTAAAAAATGACACCTCCAAAAACACTAAAATTTGAAAATACAATATCCATGCTGCAGTTGATCGTTTTTCTCTTCATTCAGATGAGTGTTACTAGGCAGAAATTTTAAGAGATTATTTTTTAGGAGTCAATGCCCTTTATAATCATAGGGTCAATGAAATATGTTCCTACATAATACGTTTTTCATAAGCGTAATGCCATTCTGAAACTAAGAAGAGAAAAATGCCCGTACAGGTATTTAGGTATCCCAGAATTCAGGGCTCAGGTATTGCATCTTCTTCCTGAAATATGCAGTCTCCAGCGGAATCTAAAAATGTGAAGTTATTCTTCAGTTTCAGACGCCGAATTTGGTTCACTAGCTCCTGAGGTAACGATGCATTGCGATTTTGGCTTGTAGCTTCCCTGAAGCTCTGCGACATACAGCCTTTCCCGTGCTAATGATGACACCATATATGTGTTCTAATATGCAAACTTATATTTTTGGCAGCGTCGCCATAAGGAAAGGTTCGTGCCACGCGGTGTAACAGAGCGAAGGCGAACAAAATTTGTTGTACGGTCAAATTTTTTGTTAACGGAAAAATGGTTTTATTCTGTGCTTGCGTATTGTATACATTACTTTGCTGTAACGTGAGTTCTTTGGCTTTATAGGTGCAAGGAATGGAGAGATGCTCACAACGAGAATGAAAGTCAGCGAGATGTTGTCGCATCCAATACGCGTGCGATGTGTACTTATCGTTTGAAGCCTTAGAGCGATTATGTTCCGTAACAGTTATTTCTAATTCGCAGTTTAACAACGCTCGAACATCAAGTGAAGTGTTACGCCGATCAATCTCGTGAAAAATTCTTTTTTAAGAAAAAACGGCTCATTTTTAATTCGTAATGTTCCTCTTTGGTTCAAAATACTGGCTGTGTATAATCGAGTCAACACATATTCACCTCAATGCAATGTTTTTTTTTTTGAAAGCGGCGTCACGGTTCACCTAAAATAAAAGATAGTTTCATTAGTTCAACAAAGAAAGTTCTCAAATAATTGAGGGAAGGAATCCTTGTGAATAAACTTTGCATATAAACCTTCCTCCGTTGATCTTTAATAATATAATTATATATTCGAATTTAAATAAATATTAATGCACATTATCGGGCATATGTTCTTTTACTTGAATAGTAACAAGATATTTGGTGAGTTTATTTGACATAGCGAGAATTCAAGATATTAATTCTCGCTGACCCCATTAGAAGGAACTAAAAGATAAAAAAAAATGAGATAAAAATGTATGAGATTTAATCAATCTAGTTTTTAAAAACTTTTTGATTCGATTGAGTTCGTTGAGGATACTACATCCAATGAGCTTGTATAAAGTGTATGACTTCCCGTGTCCTTGACGCCTCAAGAGAATGTCATGAGCTGCTGGCTGAACCGACAAACTTGCGCACGCGCGTTTCCACGAACGCTCCCCCACAATTACGCCTTTATGAGGGAGAGTCCAGTTGACTGTTAAGGCCATTAAATTTTGATGAGTTAGTTCACGATACATAAGAAGCCAGGGGTAGGGCTGTGTGTCCCCTTCTTATGCGGACCTGATATGAAGCTTACTGATGGTCGCCGCAGCTAACAACTCGTATCAATCAGGGTCTCGAAAAATCGAATATATCAGCAGCGGTAATTGGGAGTTGAAAATTACTAACGGATCATTTAATTTGAGGCGATGGTGCTTGGTTATAGAGAAATTTATAATTAAATAATTATAGTTTCTCATTAGATGGGAAAAATTGAACAACCAAACAAAAGTATTTTTCTAAATCAGTTACTTGATTAAGTGCCATGTTCATTGAACAGCGAATTTGTAGAAAAATTATTGCTAGTTTTGCAAAAAAATTCGATCGTCATTTAGATATTAAATTCTGATGTCGATATGGAACATGCACAAAACTAAATCAATGGCATTAATAAAGTTTGAGGGCATGATTGAAATGATGTGAACTGAAGAGCTAATAAATTTTGAAGCATCGTCTCCAATGTTGCATGAGCCTCTAATGATGCGCAGTATCGCGGTTATGGGAACGGAGGTGACGGGCATCTCAAGTCCCACATGGACGCGAGTGTCGGGTTACAAATGTCAGGTGGTAGCATTTTTACGGGGCCTAGCAAAGCATAAATGATCCAGCAACATTCTTAACGGCGTAGCAATAGCGCTGTTGGCTTGATTATTATTAAGATATCTATCAAAACCATGTTGCGGCAGATTTCGACCAGACTAGTGACGCTTGCACTTGAAATCACCGACGGACCAATGCTCATTTGCAATTAATCGATTATTTACTTTTGACATAGAAAGATTACATAACTTTTTAGCTATAAATAAATTTAACCATCGATACTCAATACCAGGTATACTCATGAAGTCTGGATCACACAACCAAACCTAAACTCATCTATTCTTGCATAACGATATGAACTGGGAAGGAGTCCCCAACTTTAAAAACAATACATTGTTTTGCATCGAACAAAATGAATGTTATGAGTCTCAAATTTTGTTGAAGGTTCGTGTGAAGACAACCATCGAGAAGAATATCAGAGTTCCGCCGTTTCATCCGAGTTCAAGCTCCGCGCAGTCATGACCAAGGCTACTTCAGTGATTTCATGCAGTGCAGCTGTATTTATTTATTCGAGAAAATAACTGATGAAACGCAGCATCAAGTCAGCATTGCATTAAAATAATTTGCATGTTATTACTTGCTTCTATTGCAATATGAGAGTGTATTGCCTACATTTTTTACGTGTTGTTCTCAACTTGTTTTCTTTCATGATATTATTTGAAGAGTAATATTGCATTAGCTTACAAGAAAAAGGAACGCGTTCAACATTCACAAAGAGACAGCAAGAAACAATACAACTAAGTTTAGAGCGAGGAAAACTTTTACTGACTGTAACACACCAAATTATTTGGAAACAAGGTACCGGTGTGTTTTATATTCCTAATAATGAGGTTCATGGTGCAGTTATGAAGGCTAGCTGGGGAAAGGTTGGTGAATTTGTTCCCACGCAGACGTCGATAACAGAGGCTTGGAAGCATTATCTTTAATCTTTCTACATAGGACTTGCCCCTCATACCTTGAATTATCGTTATATTACGCGATGAACAGGAAATTTTTTTGAAGCACTTCCTATTGCGTGAATGCAGTAACACGAAACTTGAAGTAAGCCAAAGGTCAATTGATCATGAAATCACAAGTTAGAATGCGATATCTCCTGAACGATGGACACCATTTACTCAAATGGAGGTTTAGACTGACTAAGAAAGTTCAATAAAGCATTTTGTGACTTTGAGGTCAGACAGTCGTGTGTATCTCATATTTTAAACTTCCACTCTTCCAAGCTGCATGATATTCATTTCAAAGGAAACAATCTTGTCCCATATGAGACCAGTAATTTATGCCTGCAGTAAGGCTTGAGTTCTCAGTCTAGTTTCTTAAGGGTTTGGGAGAAGGCGCATTCTAACTCAAAACACAAGCAGAAAATATGAGAACAGGTGCATTGCGAAGAAGGTTTGGCAAAAGAAATTATTTACCCATTATAAGCACAAGCAAAGCAAATAATTTAGGCAATAGGTTTGAATAAGTTTTCAATTGATGGGCAGTAGGTTAGAATGAGCCACGCAGCAGGATCAAGAGAAGCGTGCAGCAGGATCAAGAGAGGCGTGCAGCAGGATCAAGCGAGGCGTGCAGCAGGATCAAGTGAGGCGTGCAGCAGGACCAAGCGAGGCGTGCAGCAGGATCAAGTGAGGCGTGCAGCAGGATCAAGTGAGGCGTGCAGCAGGATCAAGGGAGGCGTGCAGCAGGGTCAAGAGTGGGTGGCGGCAGGATCAATAAATGAGATAATTCGTGCTTAAGATACCGCGATGGATTTTGTTTCTACGGGAGCGCAGCCGTGCACCACCAATTTTGTGCACCAATAAGCCCTGAATCGAACGCCTTGGATCTCTCTGGACCTACACCAATCAGCCGTGCACCACTCGGCTTTTTCCTCTTCCGGCCTTGACCACCACCTGCCGTGCACCACCAGGCCGTGGCTCGAATATGACTTCCAGGCATCGTTAAATTACGTAATTTTACGTTCACCGCATCTGAGGTTAGGTTTCAGATAGCATAGTTCTGTTTCAAAATTTATCGTCCTTCGACAAGTGGCCATTCGACCGAGGGCTGGTTCGACCCACGGCCTGGATACGGACGGCTTGAAGTGTTGAAGGCTACGTTCCGAAAGGCAGGAATCATGATGGCCCATTACATCCGGGGCAGTGGTGGTCTTCGGCAGGCGACCCTGTTCTACCACCTCATGGGCTACCCAGAATCCCAAGGTAGTTTTCACGTTTCTGTGCTCGGTATTGAATATACTTTAGACTACTCCCACCTAAGTTATTTTACGAGTACCATCTCATGAAAAATACATTACGATATGCGGCAGCACTTCAAATAATTCAATTATACATACAGATAAATAATTTATATTTGATTAAAATTCGAATTGGTCAGACAATGGAGCTCGATCGAGCTCAGACGATCGCTTATTGTCTTTTTAGAAACACACGTTGACTTTATTAGTGACGAGGCTATAAAAAGTGCGTAATATTTTGCGGGCTGCAGTAGAGAGTGCGCTGTTGCCCTCATTTGCGTTATTACCCCAGAGACGCGAGCTGTTTTGTGATGCTGCCGCTTATAAACGATACGCGCTACCGGCGCCCGAATCCCGGGGCTTGGATTATGACGTAGACCAGCAGTTCAAGCTTGTGTCAAACCCCCAAAATATGATAGAAGTGTTAATACGTTTGTTCAGTGCTGGCAGCTTTAATCTGTGTCAACTCCCCACGCAGTGCAACCCATGAAAGTGATGAGATAAAATACAAGTTTTTTCACCTTATGAAGACTTTTATCGAACCCATAAAAGGAATTGGTATTTAATTAATCTATGTTCGTTGGGACTCGCGATGATAGCAACACTAACGTTGAAGTTATGTCCTACATAAATGTAAAGCCAGCGCATTCGAAACATTTGATGTGTTATCTCTAATGATGGAAGATTTCAGTTCAGATTCTTTAACAAAATTGTCTTATAATGTTAATCATCAATTTGAAGAAAAATAAATGATTTTATGATCGACTTCTTGGGCAGCTAGCAAATTTAAAGATATTTCAATACACATATAATTGTTTTAACATTAACAGCGCAAAGATTTTACCATCACAGATTTAACTCGAACAAGGATTTTCCGTAATCATACATAAATTTATCAATTCTATAACAAAATCTAAACTACTGATGGAAAATTTTAAGACAGAATTTGAGATCGGATGTCTAACAGCCTATACGAGTTTGAATCAATTTCAGATGTACGTTTCAAAATGGCGGTTAAACAGCGTTCGCGTGTATGAATCAAGGTCGAGGGTACGTTCTGGACAAGTCCAACGGATCACCGTTAGTTCGTCATCGCCCATGACCGTCACGGGAATGGTGCAGGACTCTTATGGCCTGGTAAACAAGCGATAATTCTGATCGCAATTGGCACTTGGTTTCGAGATGAGGTAGCGGCGTGGGTGAGAAATGGCCGGTCGTCGGAACCTGGTCAACCTCAACGCAACACTCATCATCAACTTCGATTGATGTTAGCTCACTTTCTGCATGAAGAATTAGCAACATCTTATTTATTTCATCTTTAATGTTAGCTCACTCTCTGCATGAAGAATTAATAACATCTTATTTATTTCATCTTTAATGTTAGCTCATTTTCTGCATGAAGAATTAACAACATCTTATTTATTTCATCTTTAACGTTAGCTCAATTTCTGCATGAAGAATTAGCAACATCTTATTCATGTAAGCTTTATTCATGCATTGGTTTTAAACAAAATGACCCGATGCAAGGGTAGAAGGTCAACTTTACGGTAATTTGTTGTTATGGAATTAAACATGAAGAAACTTTTCGGAATTTCAGATACGAATGCTGATAATTAACGGCGAAAAAGATGATATTTGTGAAAAACAACAATGATTTGAACCTAAAAACAATTGCAGATATTTAAAACCATTTGGAAAACTTAGCGAGACTAGAATGTCTAACTTTTTGCGATCAATGAATGATATGATATCAGCATTTAGCAATTTCTGGTACCAAAAATGTCCGATCCTTAGAAGGCTAAAGCTGGAAATTTGTGACCGAGACGGGGGCAGCGACACTCTATATAAAGCCGGCAACTGGCCAATGTCTTCATTCGAAATCTGCTCCTGAGGAAAGGAGGTAAAGGAGCGTGTCGCTCCTCTGCCTTTCCCCCTCTTATAGAACACCCTTGAGTGTTCGTTCAGATACGTTGCTGTATCTTGTCAACACTTGTTAAGTGAACAATGCTATAGATTAAATACATAGGTACGGTAGAAAAAACGGCCAGAAATCCAGGTATACGTAAAGTGGAACCCGAAATCTACCGCCGAAGTTCAATCTAAAATTGTCAAGTTTAAAGCAGGAAGGAGAATGCAATTTTATTTAACATCGTATGTTAAATTATGCTATATTAGCTTCATCAACTGACATAGATGTGGCTAAAAAGAAAATAAATGCATTTTGCCAGGTCTTCATTGGTTCCAATAAAGGGCAGCCTTGTACATTGTCTGCCAATTGCAATGTGTGCAAATACAAGCGAGTGATGTTGGGTCAAGAGAAATAAGTTTGCGGAGCTCTGATTTTGTTTACTAGTAAATTGTGTATAGAGCATCTTATTAGTTATGGGCTTCAAGCTGCAGGAAATCTATTGCATCCTCGTTCCTCCTGAAAACATCCTACTAGCACCTTACTTTTGGCATGGATGATAACAGGACGGCAGGAATATAGAAAAAAGTAAAAAGTCGTTAAAATCAAGATAATAATAGTTATTCATGCACTTGCTCAAAGTTTATGGGTAGTTTCAAATTTGTGTATGAAATTAAAAACTGTTCGTCATGTTTCCAGACAACAGCAAACCTGGTTTAGTAAGATTTAGTTTCAACCTGTTAGCCTGTGGCTCGGCAAAAATAAATTCTACAGGAGCTTTACTCTGCTGCACCCGGACAATTTTTAGGGTAAGACTGAGATATGAATAATTCTGTGATATTTTATAAATATTTTTTATGCAACTATTTTATGACTAAATCTGTGAGAATCATCATATTATGAAGATAAGAATCATCATATTATGATGATTCCCCCTTCATTATTTTAAAATTCTTTTTATATATTAAAAAGGGGTTTGTCATGCATTTGAAAATACTCTAATAATTTCAGACAAGAGAAAATGAATTTTCGAAGCGAAACATTACTACAAATGGTCAATCTATTGGTATTTGCGCCTTCAATCTATTGGCATTTTATCATTATTATCTTATCATTACATACTTCAGTCTTATCGTTATTATCTCTTATTCACAGCGAAAAACCATTTTTTGTGTTCAAATTAACTGACAGCTTTCATAAAGACTCTATTATGAAATGTGTCAGGCTTGATACATATGCAAAGTGGAATACCATAATGAAGTGCGTAGCATGCATTACAAATATATAACTGATTTGATTATTTCGTAAAAGCAATATATGCCAGACATACAGTATAACAAGTCCGTAGAATAGTAACTGAAACATTAGTACTAAATTCCGCAGACTTTGTCAACCGATGTCCACATTGTACATTCGACCGAATCAGTCAGCGGCGCTAGCGTTCATGAGCGGGAATTAAAAATTTCCTCAAATTTCCCTTCATTATCATTAGCTTTACTATGACTATTTCGGACAGCCATGCTGATTATTTGATATTTTCTATATCCAATTTTGACTCAACGAGAAGCGGCCAATCAGTATACCTTTAAATAAAACGAGATGTTTTATATTTCGCTGAAACAAATAACAGCAAGTGAAACATAAAGGGACAATGTGCCTAGAACATTATAACATTTTACTAAAATTCGTTGGATACAATTCCTAATTGACGAAAAATTTACGTGCACTGGTCATATCTGGTCGTTCTTCTCTTTATTAGGGGATGAAAGCAGCGCACGTTAAACGCGATGCATACACACAGTACATATGCAACATCAAAATATTATGAAATAACAAAGGAAATATTAAAGAAAAATGTAAGGTTGCCCAAACAAAGTATCGTCCATTCATGGCTGCGGTGAAATTGTATCGTTTTCTGTGAAGTTTTCTCTGCCAATTCAGACAAGCCTCGCGGGAGCAAAGAAATGATCAGCTAATTACGTGGCTAATTAAGTCTCGGGTTGGAAATTACCGAGTCATTCATGGCGTGAATTCGAGCAGATCTGTCAAAATAACGACTTCAGCTTCCCGCTGAGGCTATACAACATTCGATGTGATTGCAAGCAAACTGAGCTGAGCAATATTAGCGCCAGTTTGTACCCACTTGACATGTAATAAATGTGATAAAACAATTGTTAAAACACCGAACATTACACTATGATCATCATATAAAAATTGCACAAAATAATCGTGATATCATTGCAAGACAGTATTAGGAATAATCTTACGAATCTATTATGCAGCTCAGCGTTCGTTATGTAATATTGACGTGTGATAGCAGCTGCGTTAGAGTTATGCCCATGACATAGTATTATTATATAATAAATTGTAATTATGGAATTGAACCTCAGCAATTTTGCCTTCTCTTAGCGAAACAAGCCATTCTTTGAATGCCTATGACGGTACGAAAGCGTGAAAAGGCCGAAGCACGCGAAACGATGTGTAATAGTTAAAATATTCCATTGAATTGGGCCGAAGCACGCGGCAACTATGTGTAATAAAAGAAATATTATTAGACATGTTTATTTCATAGAACTAGATTATATATTTAAGTTCAGAAAGACTTCACCTAATTTGTGTTTCGCCCAACATACATGCGTAAATACCGATAGATTAACCGCTATGTTTTGCTTCGTAAATCAAGTTTAAATTATAAGAAATTATTAAAGTATTTTATGTGCATGACAAATCCTTTGACTAATTAATATATTCGAGCCTGCTCAATTTTGAGCACCTTCGTTGCCCCAAGAATTATATCAATTATCAAAGTTTTTTAATAATCGTTTGCTTATAGAAATGTTATTAAGGCAAACTTTCAAAAGCATTCGCCGTTGCCACCGCCAGGTTATGGCACATTACATACTTCAAGCCAATATTACTGCAATGCTTAAAAAAATTAAGCGCCTAACTTACCGTGTAAATATCTATATAGCTGAAAATTAATCCCCGTATTGTTGATGGGTTTCATTGTCGAATTCCTGCAGTTATTTAAAAGTGGAATGTAATCTAAACTTTATCCTAATTGCTGAATAATTAGTTTCTTAATATTTCTTATCATTTACTTTACAAATCTTGGTTGGCATTCGAAATTTCAGTTAACTTTGTAATAACTGTAATATATTTCTTTAGGATTCGTTTTTCAAAGAGGTCGCTGCTGAGACTGATAAGCTCCTTACTTTTTATTGTCATACACCAGATTTATAAGCAGATTATTTTCATACACCTTCGAAGTTTCTTTTCCCTATCAGATTCTTTGAAGTTTCAATTCCCTATCAATTACAGTTGTTTCGACCTTATGTATGGAACGAATATTTGATTGTAACGAATAATAGCATATCTTTATATCGATTCTATTGCACACCGTGCGGATGTAATGATTGTAACACAACCTTGTGGTTGTAATGTAATTATGATATTACAACGATGGAATTTAATGTGATGTTTATTAGTCTTTGAATTAATTATTTTTTTATGATTTACGGCGCCCATATAGGAGGGGAAACTCGTTGTGTTATCCGGATCTGTTTTCCTATTTGTTCTAGGGCCACTACATGCTGGGCAGTGGACAATCTATAGAATTGAATAGAAGTGTCGGTACTGAAGAAATAGGCCCATGTCCTGTTGCCGATTCCTTTACTTTTCGAGACTTGATTCACAAAGGATCCAGCCTTTGGAACCCGATCTTTCCATAACTGTCGATTGATTGAGATAGCTGCTGGAATATATTGCCTGGTCCGTAAGGTTCTAGGCATTTTAAGACTGAACATATGCTCCTGCATAGCTTCGTCTAGTCTTATTGCCTGGTCCGTAATTTGCTGGGCATTTTAAGACTGAACATATGCTCCTGCATAGCTTCGTCTAGTCTGTTCTTGAAAGCGTTCATATTCGGAGCGTCAACTATGCTATCAGGGAGGCTGTTCCACATGTCGGTGACTCGAAACGAGAAGAAATGTTGTCGCATGAATGTGTTACAACGCAGGTGTTTTAGTTTATAGCCGTGGTCCCTGGTGTTGGTTCTTGTTTAAAATTTTAGTAATCTTTCTGGGCCTTGAATAAACCGTATGTATACTTGTATACTTCAATAAGGTCACCAGGCAGACGTCGATACATAACAGAGGCTCGGAAGCTTCATAATCTTCAATATTTCTTCATGAGACTTGCCATTCAAGCCTCGAATTATCCTTGTTGCACGTCTTGAACACTTTATATTAAATTTGTGTACTTTTCAAGTCTCGGTGACCACGTATAGGGTTTCCAAACTCTAGGTTCGGGCGCACGGCAGCAACAAACAACAGTTTCATCGCTTCAGCATCTATGTACTCATAAAGCGTATGATCAGTCCAAGTCGTTTATTGACTTTATTAACTTGAGCTTCAATATGCTTAGAAAATTTCAACACATTGTCGACATTAACTCCTAAATCTTTTCCCATTGTCGACTTCGACATCATCACTCTGTCGTTGCAACCGTTTCTTCTCATACTGTAACCTTGCTGTTCATAATTTTTGCAAGCTGGATTGCTTTACATTTTTCAGCGTTAAAACGCAGCTGCCATTTATCAGCCCAGTCTACCAACCTGTCATGATCACCTTGCAACTGGCACTTTTTGCGACGTATTCTTCATCGTATTATAAACTTTTGTGTTTATTTAAAACAGCACTATTTAAACTGTTTAAACAGCACACGCTAGACACAGCTTTTGGAAGATCGTTTTTAAACGCAACGAATAAAGCAGAACTGAGAACACTTCCTTGTGGCGCGCCGCAGCGCGCTGAAGTTCAGTCTGATACGGTTCCATTAATAAAGACAGGTTGTCGTCTCCCTGCTAGAAAATCTCTGATCCGTTTGAGTACATTACTCTCAATTCCCATGCAAAGACTTCAATTTACGCAACAGCTGCTCATGTGGAACACCGTCAAATGTCTCGGCAAAATCGAAATGCATTGGCAAAAGTATAGAAAAAATAATATTCAATGAAACTCAACTCATTATAAGCATTATTTGTTCTTATTATGAGATGTGAAATGGTTTAAATATAGGGTTATATAATATGTATTTTTAACAGACCTTAGAATGAAGCCTTCTATGACTTGTGTTGCGGCACTGCTGGTGGTGCTGCTGGTGCTGCTGCAGTGCAGTGCGCATGCGCGAGCCCAGGGCCAGTTCTACTCCAGCAGATATGGCAAAAGGGAAGGCAACACACAACAATCAGGTGAGTCTTCTCAACGTGTTATCATCAAACTGAAGTCTGAGTAATTATCAATACAAGAGTGAACGACATATCGTTCAGCTTCGGTATCAATCTCATAATAAAAAATCAGTTCAGGATCACAGGTAAATGTTATCAAGTCAAGTCTTTATAACAAGTAGAGTAAATAAGGGCTATACACTGTCCAAATTATTCTAATGAGGACTGTAAAATGTTTAATTGAGTTACATTGAATACATAACTCAATGTATTGAATCATTACACCAATAATCGGACAATCTAGGTAATAAACCCTGTAGGACTTTTCAATGAGACTCTACAATCTTAAATTAAGACGCCGTTTCATTATTTTCCGTAGATCTCTCTCGAGGAGATCCATTGATGAATTCCCGATCCCAGATCCGGTACCCGTAGTCTCATACTCAGAAGTGGGCTACATCGAATAGCCAATCCTATAATCAGGACATCGCAGTTCTTCCATCGTCCGTAATTGCAACCTCGCCGGTAAACTGATAAGCGGACGCCGGAGGCTTTGACCTCACTTCGTCTTGTGAAAATTGCGACCGGGTCTTAAGGGGATTTTATAATATGCTATTCGATTACATTGGAGAAATTGTTCAATAGTCCTTCATATTTCCTTCACTCAACGCAACTCTAGGTTCTTAAAATAGATATTAGGAAAAGTTCCTTCAGAACACACGTCGCCTTATTGATTGGGTAAAATAATTGATACGAGCATAACAAGAAGCGCATGTCACGAAAGAATCTCTTAAGATCCAAAATCATCTTCTTCATGAAATGAGATAAAATAAATCGGTATTCATCTGGCAAATTACCAAAACTTTCTGACTTGTTACAAAGTTATTTGTTTTCCACGCATTGTCAATTTGAGTTGATATTTTATTAACAAACATAATTTCGCAAATATCACATCTATTCTTGAATTTTCGAAACGATATAAATTTTGACAGAAAACGATAAATACGACCCGGTCTTTAACGTTTAAATTTGGATAATTTTTCAATTTGCAACCCACTTATAATGTATGTAAAGTGCAAATATATTTATAATTTAGTACGAGAGACACTGTATTGTTATTCTCTAATTAAAATACTCACGAAGTGCTTCTTTAAAGATAGCCCCGAATAAAGCGAGAAGTAAAATATTGCGACTGACATATCAACTTTATAATGGCGACCTATGGTATTTGGTTGGAACGATAAAACACGAATGTTTTCTGATATCGGACTCTTGTCCAAAGGGCCGCTAAGGGATTCTATTCCGCCCATCCGAAGAGCAATAAAGGCATTTAATCCTGCAAGAATGAAAGACTGATGGAATGCAGCTAGCTATGTCATTTATTACTACGTGACATATTTTCTAAATGTTTAGCAGTGCAACAGAAAGTGAGAATTGCCTATTTTGTTATAATATGAATTAGAAGAAAGAAATATCTTCAATTTTATAATACACTGACCACTGTTAATTGTCGACAACACTATCACTTTACGGTTCGGACCTCAATTTTAACCTACTATAACATTAGTTTTTTCGTAACATTTCTGCATACGCCCCAGCAGAAATGTTAGAACATGAGTTAGTGTCTCTAAAAATATTAATGCAGAAATTTTTCCATAAAATTCCAGAGACAAATGATTTTAAATAACCTGCAATTTTCCTTATACTTCAACCTTTTTACAAATAATAGATTAGCAAAACAGACAACAGGTAAATGATTTCGAAGGAAATTATGTTTAATTATAACTGCCTATCTGTTTCTCACGCTCCCTCGACCAGTGCGTTCGCGGTCGGGGTCGTCGGGCTTTTACGCTAACCGGTACGGGCGCTCCGGAGTGAAGCTGGAGCTGACGCCGCGCTCGAACCGCTTCATCCCGGGCTCCCGATACGGCAAACGATCCGACCCTCAGGTGCACAACGCGGAAGAAGGTGAGTTACGGCTGATCACAAACACCAAATTTGTGTTTGAGTACGTTGAATGGAAGATGAGATATTCAATTCAATTTAAAACTAAATCTGTGAAAATTTTAGTCCTATTAATAAATAAAAGATAAAGTCGTGTTAGCAATTCGTTATAAAATTTAAAACTTTGTTGAACTGTAGAGTATAGACAATGGTTCTGCTCGCTAAAAAATTGCAATTACATTCAAATAATTACGCTAATCTGGAGCTAAAGTCACTTTACTGAAACAAAAAAAAAAACTTGTCAAAGCTTTGTTTTGATCAACCAGCTGCAGATCAGATAAGACAAAGTCACTAGCCTGTGTAGAATCATGACAGCCATTTGGCATGACCATTGACCATGCCACATCGACGTATCAGAAAAATCACGCAAGGGCACGCATTCATAAGGAAGTAGCAGCATTCTTTTTCACCCTCGTGAGGCAAAGATTTCAAATTAAGAAGTTGTCCAGGTACCTTTTTTATTTGGACTTAAATGCTCTTCCGTCTCGGGTGAAATTTGTTAGAGAATTCTAAGACATGAATTTTCTTCTCATGGCACAATTTTTTCCGCACTCTCTGAGCTGACATTAATCATTCATTAACTTATTATTGTTGGTCAGAAGCTAGCCCGCCGTCTCTGCTGCTGAGTGACAACGCGCTGTGCCTGCTCGTCGAGCAGCCTGACCTCTACCGCTGCGCCAAGTAAGTCTGTACCAAGTCATCATTCATGAGGTCAAAAAATATAATTTATTTATAGTGTTCACTGTAGCTCAACTATCATATTATTAAAGCCTCAACATCTTGGATTGTTTACTGAGATGCAAAAGAAAAAGATGCAATTTTTTTGCCGATTTTAGCGCATTAATATTTGTCAAAACAGACAAATAAAAGTCACTTCTTATAGGATCAGCCGAACAGAGCCGACAAGAACGAACAAATTGATTACCCTTTAGATTTATGAAAATAACTCGTAAAACAATCTACGAAGATTAATTTCAGAAGGCTCGTTTTAGTTCTAATTGAAAGTGCTGCTTTCCTGATCCTTAAATTGAGTCTGATTTTACAGACTCAATATTGCCCCTGGTCAATAATATTTTTTCCAGTCGAAATTTGAAAAAATCACCTACGACATGAAAACCAGTGAATGCTATAACTTTATAAGTAACCGTTTTGTTAGCTGCTGCATCTTCCCTGTAAAACAATATTGCAGAAATGAGTACAATACAGTGCTTGTTCTTACTATAGGTACACGTTTTTGTCAGTAAAGCGTTCAGAAGCTGAGCTAAGACGTCACAAATGATGCCGACGGCACACCAGTCCTTGCAACATCACCGCCGCATGCTGAAATAATTGAAACAAAACGATGCAAAATATAATATTATTAGTCAATGATTCATTGAAGATCGCCCAAATTAATGTCAACAGGTTGGCTCATATATCGTAATAAAAAAAATATCGTAATAAAAAAAGAAATTAATCAGCTACAATTTTTTATCGTTATTTTGTATGCCTGGTAAAATAATTGAATTTGGGAGCTGCAAGACAAATTTCATTTCAGGGCTGTAAACCAAATTCCGTTCTAAACAAACTCCAGGTGAGCTATTTCTGGCTTTAGTCGGGAATGACAAAACAATCCTGGAGTTGAATTTCGTCGTAAATTTTGATGGATGTCTTACTGCAGGATCTACGATAGTAGCCCATAAGCGATGAAGTTTGATGGAGTTTCTGGGCAGGGGCGGGGCCGGCAGCTTCGAGGAGGCCGACTGAGTGGCGTAAGCTCAGTGGATGAGGAGGGTTTCACCGGCAGGCCGCTTCGTCATTACTGACTGATGGACAAGCGACAAATAAAACGTTGAAGATAATCTTGTAATTCATGCGATGTGTGAAAAATTTTCTTCATTTGAACAAAATATTAAACGTATTCATATTTTTGAATCAAAATTGAACGTATGGAATGAGCGTAAGCATTGTAAATTTAAGAAAAATTGAAGGTTATCATAGAAACCTTTCTAAACATGCAAAGATATCTTACTGCTAAAATTTAGTAGAAAGCAGCGAAATAACGAACAATGTTTAAAATATAATAATCAAGATTTTCATCAAATCATTTGTATAAATTCCCCCGCCATGAAGATCAAATAACTTGCTTAATAAAGTGAAATGTGATCAGGCCTCCAAAAGGTTCCAGTGTAACTCGTTAGTTTCAAGAACATAATTTCAAAATATCTTTCTTGGTTAAAGAAGATTCCACAACTTACTCCTTATTTGTATGAGCTTCAAAGATGCACAACTGCGTTTAAATCCAATTTGGTAGAACGCCTTTTATTTTATGATCATCCCTTTAATTTATAAATCAAAACTGAGTTTTGATTTAAGGCGAGTCAAGAGCAATGCATGTAAGGATTTAATGAACATTGTGTGCGAACCTTAATGCTTGCTTGCTCAAGCTTAACGATCATTTTTACACGATGTATGTATTTGTTAAAATCAAACCATTGTTAAGGATGACAACGGGTGTTGAGTTGCATTACATAAAATTTAACATTAATTAAAGTGGTTGGTCTGTTAGATAATTTCTGCACAAAATATTCTCGTTTGGAAACAATTTATTTAGTGTTTCAATATATGAATCAAATCGTGATATGAGAATTTTGTTAAGATATCACATAATACTGCTTGCATATTATATCAGAATTGTTGGAAAATATTTGAGCGTAATCCTAAGATTGCCCAAGAAGAAACATTATCACCCTATAATAATGATATTAAAAATGACAAATGATTACAGGACTATACAATCGACAAGCAAAAAACAGCAACTTAAATCGAATTTATGAAAAGAAATTGTAGATATGACTTGTAGAAGCAAAAAAAAAAAAAAAAAAAACAAGTGAAATTCACCTCGTGTGTGTGATTGAATTCTAGATTGCAGACGAAAATATCAGCAGCAATTTCGCAATCAGCAGCAATCAGCAATTTCGCAATCAGAATATAAATATTCTTCTTTGACTGAACTTTGGATCTCAACTCGAACAATTTTCACAAGAGGTAGCTGAACAATTGCTTGCCAAATATGAAGTGAAAGTTAAAAAATGTCATTATCAAGTAAAGTGTGAAAATAAAATCACTTTGCAAACTTCGCGTAGAATTTATTACCCTATGAGAATATGATTTTTCAAGCAAAAACTTCCAGAAAGGTCTTCAATGATACTAAAACCCCAAATAAAACAGTCTCAGTACTCTCTCGCAGTTTAATATTAATTACTCTCTCGCAGTTTATCGGATAGTCAAAATCGTGTGACCACTTCGTTCGAAATGTTTCATCACCTTTTCACTGATTAATTAGAAAATTACAATTAATTACCAATTGAGCAAGAAAAGTAGAACCAGCATCATGAGCGCTGTATTTTCCTTAATGGGAAAATATGGAAAGTTGTAATTAGTTTTCAAACTTTAATTTGTTCTAGAAATTCGGAATTTAGAACTACCTACAAAGCCTATGTATATATATAGTTGATAATCAGAAAAAATTAATTTTAATCCTTGTAAGCTGATGCTCTTAAAAATGACTTATCTCATTTCATGCGAAATGGTGAACAAATCGCAGATGCAAACAAGTTGTTCAGTTTGAGTTGCTTTCGGCATCTCTAGCTAATTTGGGTGGTAGGTATTAAACTATTCAGTCTGTCAACGGAAATATGTTATCAATTTTCAATAGTCAATGTCATACGTCTTAACTCTACTGCCTAATAAGCTACCGTCGGCCGTGTCTTGGCCTCTCACAACACCACAGTCATTATAACTTTGCACAATTGTATTCAATTAATAATTATTATATCTCTGCACAATTGTTTTAAAATTAAATCAATAATTAGCTTCAAAAGCGTAAGCATAGTCAGGCGCATGTCATCGTACCAGGCACTGCCTACATGGCGGCCCTGCTGGTGTCCGGTGACGGTCAGCCCTGCGTCAGGTTACCGTCTGTGCGCGGATCGTGTAGCCTTCTGCCCGTGGCACACACGAGGGCTTACTCGTGATTTGGATATTTTCTGTGCGGGACTCCATGATCTCCTGCTGATTCAAAAGACCTTAAATTATGTATTTTATTGATTACATGATGAACATGGTCACTCAGCATGGTCACGTACCGAATTCTGCATGGATCGCGTTCATGCAAAGGATAATAAGTAATAATTGTGAAGGTCAACTTCCTGACGCTGACTATTTCGGAAAAAATTTTGTCCATATTATTTTCAGTTATCGGGAAAGCAGTAATCAACTATGGGCTACAATTTATGGCCAATAGTGTTCGGGTGTCATGGAAATTATACACGATTGATCGGGCAAATGATCTGCTCCCTCACTACACTCGTTCATTTCCTGAGCGTAATCAGTGAGGCGCCACACCCACTTAGATTTCGAATCATGATTAATCATGATAATTTTAAGCACTATAATAAATAAACTATATACCATTAAATTTCTCACAGCTAAACAGCATAAAAATTTATTTTATTCTGCGATTCCCACATCACAGCTTGTTGAATGCCACAGCTCTGTTCCTTAGATTGGACATGATTTCTATGGTGAATTGTGTGCGAAAACTGCCAGAAAACCGTACAGCAAACGAGTCAATGTGACTCGGCGAGTACTGGAGTGTGCAGCATCAAAGCCGCGGTGCGAGGCTGCTTCATGCAGTGAGCGGTGTGACTCAGTTCAGTGAACATCGGCTAGATCATGATGAAATTTTGGTGTTACGCAGGTGACGGAAATTAATTTATATTTTATTTCAAGTATTTACGATAAATTTTGTCTTTTCAATGCTAATAGTGATCTTAGTTTCGTTTTAATCTTGAATGCTTTCCTCGAGTTCAGACTTTAGCAGCCTGCCGCGTGCAATTGTAATAGTGCGTGTTACGGGCTTCATGGCAGTGAAATTAAACAAAAGTTTTATTTAAAAAATTAATGAGTAATCCTAGTAAATTTCATCTACAACGTTCGGAACGCGGTCCTGTTCACTACGAAAATTTCTGAGCGCAGAAAGCAATTACAGAGCAAAAAAAATATTACGAATCAAGCCTTTCTAATAAATTTATATTATTAATAATAACAAGGAATAGGCTCTCTAGACATGCAACATTATTTTTACCGAAATCGTCAATGAACAGGGAAGTAGATAAAATTGATATTGAATGCAGTAAAATCAAAATTTCATTAAACGAAAATCAGCTGTTTCGATTTTATTACAATAAGCGACAAACATAATCGATGAGACCAATCACATTAAGTCAATAAATGCCTTTGAAGGAAACATGACTTTAAAAAACATTTATGTAATGGAATGACACGATGAATAAAGAATGAACTAAGAAACAGGAATTTAAAAAACATTTATGTAATTGAATGACAGGATGAATAAGGAATGAACGAACTCAACCCCATGCAGCATGGCTGGTGACATGCTCGGGAGCAGCGCTGGCCTATACGAAGCACTGGACACGCAGCTGGAACCTGGACGATGACGACAACTGGTCGGGAGGCTTGGTGCACTGCCCTGGACAGCGACTCCAGATGCCGCAACGTCTGGATTATATGGTACTGGTTGAGATTGGGTATTATATGATCGTTACGGTCGAAAATCAAAGTAATTCCTGCACGAATTATATGTTCGCTTAAGACCGTTACCACATTGGCGATCGATGCGTATTTTTATCGGAAGACGCGAATTTAAGAAGTAAGATGACAACTGAGAAAGATTTTAATAAATCTCAAGTTGGACTGACTGGAGATTAGTCATCATGTCCGGATTATCAATGATCAAGTTGCATCTTTGAATTACGAGGTGCATCTTAGTAATTCTGTCGATAATCTTAAGTTCAACGGCGGTTGTAAAATCCAATTACACCGTCTTGTTAACCTTAAGATAGCGATAAAAATGCAAATACTCTTGCCCAGGAAAACTAATAAATGAAGGAGCTGATGAATTACATAATTGATTTCTTGGTAGGCATAGTTGAACTAGGTTTTGTGGAATGACGGTAATTTCAAAATTGCTGAACTAGGCCGCTCGATTATGAGACAAACTTGACCTTAAAGTCTGTGGTTCAGCAGACATACTTGAGTTCCTCGCTGAGCGTTGAGTGGCTCGCGCTGCCGCTGAGTGGGGAGGTTGTGCTCGGTGAGGGGGGCAGTGTCCTGGTGGGCACCGCGGGTGCGAAGAGAAGGCCTTCAGACTGTAAGGCTGAAGTGAAAACGTGTGAGTGCTGGCAACTGCAAAATACGTAAGCTTAATAAAATGTTATTGTAGCGTCAACTTTGTACAACTATTATTCCTTCGAGCCTGATTCGGCATTTACTTTTTGTTCTTTATAATAGAGCTCTGGAGCTTTTCAAAAATGTTGCCAGTGCTAAAATTTCTATCCATGACGAGGTGTTGACTACATAATTCCTTTATCCACAGTCGTTATGGTCACAGAGCTACAAGCTCGAGATGCATTGCATTCACTGAGTGGTAACATTGACAACTGTATTCTAATATAAATCAGCTGACTGTTCGGATGATTAACAGTATAAAAAAACTAATATGAATATGCTGAAATGTGAAATGAAAAAATAATATGAAAACACCGAGAATATTTAAAGCTGAAATTTCGGCAACTCTACCGGACAGTCTCCAGTTAAATATTCCGTAAATTCAACTTCGGTGACGCACATGACATTACGCTGACTAGAATGAAAACACATCACTTTAATGTCTACTTCGTTATATCGTTACCCAATTGATATCGTTAGCCGATTTTTGATTTTATACCGTTAGCCGATCAGATTAACATTCGTTCCGAGGTTGAGGCGCTAGTTAGCAATACAATTTGAAACCCGTTCGAACAGAGCAAAGATAAACTTTATTTCAGTGACGTGGTCGCGCACGAGCAAAGACGAGTGGTGGGACGCGTTGTCGTGGCAGGTGCCTGATGACCTGACCCTGAACAGCAGCGCAATCCCCGACCTGAACAGGGTGCCGTGTACCACAGATACCGTCGTGCTGAGATCCTCTCCCAAGTACCTCTCACCAATACACTTCACCGCACCTACCGTCAGAGTGGCGTCCGTGCAAGTCAACGGGCAGGTGAATATTTCCAGTTTTTGTATTTTTCGCAGCTGATAAAAATTCTTTGCTTGCTAATAAGAAATTGAACAATTTCCAGGTCAATTTTTTTATGAGCTATTCGTGGCAGAACATTGCATCATGAATTCAAGGTTTCGATAATAATAATAATAAGGTTTCGATAATTATTTGTAAAATTTCTGCAGATAGCGGCGGAAAACCTTTAATCGTTATTGTAGAACTCGGGAAATTTTCCGTTTGGGTAGCCAAGGGTGTTCAAAGCATTGTTTGTTGAAAAAGGAAATATATTATTATTTAATGAATCAAAATAAGCATTAAATGGTCACTGGAATTATTCAACAAACAGTGAAACAGACAAAAAAGGCGAAATTCCAAGTTCAACAGCAAAAAACTTTAAGGCCCGAACAACGCTTCCAAAAGTAGAGAATCATACATTTAATTCACACATAAGTAAGTTATGAAAAATTAATGAAGCAAAAAGCATTAGAAAGGAATAAAAGAATACCTTTTAATTAAATTAAATTAGTTTTGCGAGCTCGTATGAAGCGCCTCAACAAATGCGTTGTAACCACAGACGTTGACAACTTCCGGGTTGCTGGACTACGCATCAGGCAACGTGTCAGGGCAGTTGACAGGCAGCTCAGCTGATGGCGGCGTCTTGCTTTACGCCGAGGCTGACCCGCGGTGTTCTGAGGGCCGAGACTGCCAGTGCAACGACGCTGCAGACGTCGCTAGAGTGGTGACTATACGCGAGTAAAAATTTTTTGTATATCATTTATTTATGATCACATTTTGTTCTCAGACAATTCTTGTTGAGGCCCTCGGGAAATCGGCTTTATCTGAATGTTGTTTCAATTAAACTTATTACAATTGCTTCTGAAGCGTTTTTGTTTGTAGTCAGATTTGCACGTTGACAGTCAGGCCAGCATGAAAAGGCTTGTATGCTAATAATCGTTGTTCAGGCTTCAGGAAGGATGGCAATAATTTTAGCTCTGCTTCAAACACCGAACACGAATTTAGTTCGTAATATTTCCCTATATAGTAGCCAAGTGTTCTGTTGTAATTATCAAATCAACTAACCCAGAAAGAAAGAGAACCTCGACTGAATGGTCAATGATAATAATGCATGCGGAACGCTCATGCATGTGCTTGCGTTTAGTTTCTGGTTGAGTTCAGCACATTTGTTTTTGTAACGAGCAGGTCTGCACCAACCGCCAACTCCCGTGCCCCGAGCCCATGTGTGAGAATCCTATTAGAATGCAGGATTTCTGCTGTCCTCAGTGTGGTGAGTTAAGAGTAAGTAGGTTTGATAATAATATAAATTAATTTTCGTGGTTTTAAATGTCCCTTAAAATATAATTTCGTTTGTATAATTTCACTTAATTTAAATAATTTGAAACCCATGTTAGGGAAAGGTGTGGCTTAGGAATTATACCACACCTTTTTTATATTTACCATACCTTTCCCGTGTAAGGAAAAGGTGTGGTAAATTTTAAATAAAATCTCAACAAATCAGAGTTTCATTAAATTATTTTCTATAACGTAAGTTAAGCCTAGCACCATTTGGTAGTTTCATGTATACATTCATAATACCATTCACTATGACACTGTCGCCGGAGGAACGATTTTATGCTCGAATGCATGACATTGGTAAGAAGGAGACCAAGGTACCAAGACTCGACGGATATCATGGAATGATGCCATCACTCGCAAACGATTGATTCACTATCATCACAGAACAAGCCATAACTGTAGGCCAAATCAGCATTCATATTACCGAGCAACTGAAAAATTTAAACATTGAGCGCAGTTTAATGGCGTGCAGGAGTGGACTTCAAACTGCCATCTTCATACAGCGGCGGGGGCCGCCACCTGCAAGGACTGCTGGGCGCTCTGGACGTTGAAGAGGCGGGTCGAGGAGTCGCCCGCTTCTCAGGCCTGATGAGTGACGGTAGCTACCATGTGCTGCTCGCGGCCAGGGAGCGCGACGGGGACTACGAGGCTGCTGCTCAGGTTGTCAGGAGGATATTGCAACAAGGTGAGATGAATAGAGACTATAGGCAGAACAGAAACTTGGCTTCTGAACGATCTATGCCTGATATTAACATAACATAGTGATCTCGGCGCTGAAGTGTAGGCCTGATGTGGCCTGTCGCCAATTCTTTTCCTTTTCGTGCTTTACTATTGCGAATATTGCGAATTTCAAAATAAAAGCAGAGGTAGGAAAGGCATAACTGATATTGCGAAATTCGAACCTAAACCAGAAGCATGAAAAACATAAAAGAGATGATTGATATGGTTGATATTTAAAAATATCTTCAATGTGCCATTTGTTTTGAAGGCACGGAACATTACTTTTCAATAAAAAAACGGTGTTTCACTGAATGCAAGAACTCACTCCCGTAAAATGTATAAAGAACCTTGTAATAATTTGTTTTTAAATGTTTATGCTTGAAATCACCGAAATTGCAGCTGTGGGCAGCGATGGACATCTGGAAGAATCAGCAGCAGGCGCAAGCGCCTACAAGACGGAGTCTGGGAGCAGCTCTGCTGGAGGCCTGGTGTCGGCCATTGTTATCATCGTGCTCGTGGCGCTCCTGCTTTACTTCGTTCACAAGAGAGGATACGCGGATAATGTTCGGTGCGGGAGTTTTCTCTTCAGACAAATAATTGCAGTTTTACGAGAAAAGTCACTCTTAAATGCATATAATCTAATAATTAATCAATTGAGCAATAAAATTTGTTGCATGAAGCCTATAATTTCAGAATTTGAATTAAATTAAGGTAAAAAAAAAACAATAGACCCAAATCTCTATGGAAAAAAGTAACGAAAACTGCTCCCCGCAAAGTTATGTGGTGAGTGTAAACGATTCAGAGTAGAATCAAACATAATATTCGAGATACCTTATGATCTCCCGGGAACATTAGCATACATATTCAAGCTTCATGGCTATAAAACCATTGACATTATCATCGGAAATAAAAGCTAACATAATCAATTATTGTGGAATTCAGAGCTCTACTTCGAGAAAATTCGCCGGCAAGTTTCCAGTTCCGGCGGATGAGCATGGTGGCGATACGGCGCTTATCGCGGATCTCCCTGCACGCCGACGCGCTGTCCGCACGCCGGGCCTCGGACGCTCCGAGCAGCAGGACCCCTGACATGTCAGGCCCCATTCCGACCTACAGCGTTCAGTCCGGCGGTCTGCGCTTCATGAATCCTGTCTTCAGCAAGTCAACTGCGGTCAGTTAAGCACAGGATACGTTGATTCTTGGAAATTTCCACTCTGTATGGGCTTTACGGGTCGTGACCGAGCAAATATTTTTTAAGAGCAGCGACCTGTCGGTGTGAACTGGCCCATCAAATAATGGAGAACTGAGCAACGCTGAATTACGATCAGTAAAGTTAACAAATGATTTATTTCAAAAATATTTTTCAGGAAACATTTTGTGTCAATTTATGATTATAGTTTCGGTGATAGTTAGCTTTTATAAAAAGGTGAGTGTATTTTGGTGAGCATTGCACCTTGCTGGTCCAAGCACTGAGCCGGTCTGCTCTACGTGGAACTGCTGATTTCGGTGAAATTTTTCTGGCTGCGATGTATGAAAGAGAACGAATTCATGTATGGAGATGTTATGAAAGCTGCAAATATGATAATATCAACTATTTAGAGGCAAGATTACCGCTAGTATAACAGAGAAAATTAATTGAATGTAAATTTATGTCATACGGTGTTGATCAAATTCAAATAGAAAAAATCAGACAATTTCATCTCCAAATATCTTAATTGGCGTATATTAAATGCTTTTAATTCACTATGCATCCTTTTGAAACTTTGTAAACCCTGTTTTGCAAAGCAACAATAATGGTGAAGCAGAGATAAAGTGAACATGGCAATAATTAATGTTGACTAGCAGTACATGTGACCTTGCACTTGGGTTCACAGTCCCTGGCTGCTATGCCAATTGACCCTGAAGGCGGGATGTGTGATGACGCCGCGACAGGAAGAGCTGGGGACACTGCTGAGGTCGAGAACCCAATGTACGGCGCCTTCATGCACATGACGCATGCCGAGAAGAAGGTGACAGTTTGTTGCATAAGATTAATCCGGCAAAATATTATTGCTGAGGCAGTTTATTCAGGATCTTAATTCGAAATAATATTTCCCGCAGTAACGTTTGTTTTAGGTGTGAGAAAAGGCCTTTGAACAGTCGTGAATTCTAGCTAACTACAGCACAGCAAAAAAAGGTACCAAAGTTTGGTTTCACCGAAAGTCGTCATTCCGACATGGTAGAACGCGAGTGGTTGTTAGTAGTTACTTTGTTCGAGATTCAATTCGATCAGTCAAGATACATTTAGTAGTTTATGAAAAGGATAAAAACATCATGACCGAACACGATTACTTCATTTCAATGTTAAATGACAAATTCATAGATGTTAACAGAACTCCCACCCCCTGAACTCTTGCAGGCCTACGATGCTACAGATGCGGACGCTGGTCCTCCGAAGCCGCCGCGCTTGGAAGACAAGGGGCAGTCAAGCATGCGTTTCAGCGAACTTGGCACCATCGATGAAGACGTTCATTCGACCGAAGATGACGCAAACGAAATTGTCACTGATGAACCACAGCGCCTAGACAAAAATATAAGAGAAATCATCAGTCTCGAAACCCCCGCCGAATTGGCTAGAGCAGGTCTTTTGATCGATGTACCTGGAGACTCCCCAGTCACGGGACAGATGGTAGAAAATGCATATAAAAACAATGATGGAAAAGGAGAAACCAAAATTGTTATCGATATTCACGCGGCGCCCTTCAGCGAGCTAGAACAAACCAAATCAGATGACGCGCAGCATTTCGGGGCCACGGCTTCTCACGCAACTGCAGATCGCTGCCAACTGGAAGAAGTTGACGATGAGCCTGGCATCAATTTCGGGTTCGAGGACGATGATGAATTTTAGTGTTACTTTATCAGTTGCAAGCGCTTGTAATCAGTTTATTTTGTGAGGAATATTTTACCAACCGGTGCATGCGCTCAATTGACGTGATGTTCATCTGAGATTACAGCCTCATAATTTTATTCATTGTTACTATTATAATCCCGTGCTGATATATAAGCATGATGAATTATCTTATCTACCGCAGGTCTTATGCATTGCGAAACATGTACAGTTGAATAAAAGGACAAGTTTCTGCTTACTTGTTACCTCGAAGGGACAATGATAGATATTAAAAGCGTTAACCTTCGAACCAATATTTAGACCCAGGTTTTAGTTATTAGTTATTTATCCAAGAATAATAAACGGTTCCGAGAAAGTTCCCCAAGTTTTACCATAGCGCTTGTCGCTAATGTGGCAATCGAAATTTTGTTGGGTTTTATCGCTCTGAATAAAGGCCCTTCAAAGCGCTGAAATTCACTTAAAAATGAAAATCAATCAATCGTAGGAGCAAACGTTTTACGAAATGAGTGGGCGTGGATTATTGAATCTCCGCTGATAATTTCGCCTTGTAAACCGATTAACCACGGTAATGTGGATCAAGTCATGCAAGGACACAGTAACTACGATGAGACAAAGCTGATCAATCGCCGTCATAGACTATCAATAATGGATATATACTCTCAATGGAGATCTTTGCGGCATAGCTCCCGAGTTTCTACGGCAACACTCACGTCAACTTCACTCACGTCAACTTAATGACATCATTCTGCTCAGTCTGAACGATCTTTGCAATTTAAAGATTTATTCCCATCCTTCAAAAACAGTGAAAATAGATATTTCTCGCGTTATCCCGCATGCAGCGGAGGTAAAATTCGCTCATTGCCTTTAATAGTGTCTTAGTTTTTAATTTTACAATTTGCTATAACCTCGTCATCCTTCAGAAAGGGGGGGAGGGGGAGAAGCGAGAAACATTGCTGAACGCACGTTTATTAACAAAAACTTGACAGAAATGCAGATATACTGGCCCCTTCTCACTTTAGAACTCCGCCAAGGAGTTTATCACATGAACAACCTAAATAATATTTGAAGAACAAATACAACTTTCCAATCGTCACATGAATAACTTGTCAGTCCATAACATGAACTACATGAATAAAATTTGATAAACAAATGCAATTTTGAAATTTTCAGACGAAAATAACGATTATGAAGGACTATTTGACTATTGATTAACCGCAGTTTTTCCTTGAGTATAGATCGCCTCAAGGAAAAGAAATATTCGCAGGCTTTAAAAATACAATTAACCTAAGTGCATTCCATAACGTTGAAAACGGCGTTCAGGGAGAAAACGGAGAAAATTCTGCGGATCCAGAATCACCAATATACGAATAACAAATTTGTAACTTTTGAGAGATATAAAAGTAGGAATAAAGGAAAAAGATTCAGCCTCAGATTCAAAATCAGGACATCGCACACCGCCAGGGTGCCTTGAGTATTCAAGTTTAGTGAGCACCGCGCTACACAGTATGTAGACACACTTGCGTTCACACGCAGGAAATGGACTACGACTAAATAGTTCATCAGCAGATAAGTACGGTCTGAAGTGTTATTTTTTAATACTTCAAAACCATCTTGGCTCGTTGATGGTATACAACGAAAACAGTCATGGTATTACTATTTACAAGTGCTGCTTGTGAAAACTTAGTGTAATATGCCTATAAAAAACGGAATAGTAGATAAAATAGTCGGCTCACGTTGATTATTCTGACATCTAATCGACTACGTTCGCTCTGAGAACTAGTAATACCATTAGTGTAGGGAGTTTGAACAGGAAACTCAGCACCCAGTTATAGAAGCATGTGCGTGTAATTTTTCAATATCTGTGCATTATTTTGACGATTTTGGGGATAGTTGGCCCTGAGTCGAGTTCATACGCGCACTACAAGGAGCTTCAATTGATGAAACCTTTTTCAAATTTGCTTTTATATCATCAGATACTTTTAATTCAACTAAACTGTCCCAACTAAAAACGAGAATATCAGAAAATAATATAGAGTAGATAATTGTTGAATTTATAACCAAAAACTTTCAAATTCAATGCCTAAACATAAGTAGCTAAGCACAAGATTATGTCAAATGAAAAGAATTTAAAAAATACTCAAATTGATATAACTTCTTCCCAAATCCAGGACAGCTTGATAAAAATTACTCGAAGTCACAAGTTATGCTCCCTAATCCTCATGTCGGGAACATCTTGACAGAATTTAGATGTTTAATACACAATGAAGGTATTTGCATGTTTGAAAAAAAAGTTAAGTAAATTAGTACACATCTCAGGAATGGAGGCCTCACGAATCAGCGTCTCAATTTCTTCATCAATGCCTTCAATATAATGAATGCCTTCAATAATGTGCCTTCCATTTAGTGTTAAAAACAATGGAAAGTTCAGGTGTTGAGAGGCTACACTTTTACTCTACAAACTCAAATAAAAGCTATTAGGAAAATTGGTCCACATCAAAATCTCTATCAGCGGTGAAATCCAATAAATCTCATACTCATTAATTCTATAAAACTGGAAAGAGAATATATTGCTTGATACGCAGATATGTAATAGAATGAATAGAGAACAACGTCGTCTAGGCTGCACAGTACGAGCCGACGACGGTTTCAGATCGATTTCCGCCCACGGCAACTTCCTGCAAATGACTTTGGTGAAGATGCAGTAAACATCAAAAATATAATCACGATCTTTAACTAACAAGAATACTTCTAACTCACAAAACAATAATTGTTGAAGCTTTGATTCGACCTTTCAGAATCATTGCTTTAAACTGAATTGTGTTCGAAGCAACTGAACAAACTTAAAATTTTCATTGAGTGACAAAGTTGTGATTCTGTAATTGAAAAGACATTCAATTAATTGAACACATCGCCGATCAAACTCAAACAAAAATACTAGCAATCGTATTAGATACTCAAACGAACACTATTTTCAGTCATACTCAAATAGACAATTTTTGTTTTCATACTTGAAAGAAGACTAGTGATAACGAACTGCCGCTAATAAAAGTAATCGCTGGAAAGGCCGCAGTATGTAAGTCAGGACTCAGGAGGAGTTCGACCAGCAATGCCTGAAGATGAACGGTAAAGATCTACGTAGCCTCGTCAGAAGAGTACAGCTTCAAAGTATCACAGAATATAGCTAAGCGAAAATACTCGACTAGAGCAACAAGATGAAACAAAAGCTTCATGAAGTGTAGACCAGAAAAAAACTTTGATTTTGCTGCTATTTAACAATGACGACGTGCAATAGTAAGCTAGCATGCAAATTATTCTAGTACACTAAAATATAACAAAAAGATCGACCAAGTCAGATTCAAGCACTTATTTCTGATATTTTTATCTCTTATGTACACGAAAACGTACAATTCTGCCGATTGAATGAAAATATACACTAATAGCGATGCATAGCTGAGAAGCGGGCATAGCCAAAGTTGAACGCGCGCAGTTAAAACTCATGGACCATATCTTGCGACGGTGCAAAAACAACATATTGAAAGCTGCCTTCTGTTCTCTGTTTCGGGGCAATCAAGGAAAATTTAAAAATTGATAATTCAATGCGCCGATCAGAACGAGATCACGTCCGGACCGCTGCCGCGACAACAGCTGCCGACGCTTGTGTCAAAGCAGAAATTGGAGCCTCACTGGCAACTTTAGCGGTGGCATTAGCCTCTGAAATTTCTGTTGTTAACGCTTGAGTTACACCAAAAACATTCGTCTCGATGCATTTGGGAATTTTTGCAGCCGTTTCAGCGCCGGTGATATCGGCGGCAGCTCGAGTGGCAGTGGCGCCAGCGCCTGCCGAGGAGGAGGCGCTGCGGGGGACGCGTTCATACTGACGGCGATGCAGGTCGTCGATGTACGTCAGGTACCACGTGCCGGGCAGCAGAGAGCTGGTGCAACCCACGGGCTTGTATGGAGCTGACACAAAATACAGGGAATTAATTATCCAAAAATGTAAGGTTGCCAAATAATGTGAGTAATTCCGCAATACTATACCGTTAGGACCTATAATGTTTGTCCATGTAATTAACTCTAACCTAAGAATAACATTTTCTCCTTCAACAATGAAACAAATTAATCTGTCTTTTGCAAAAAGTTAGTGATAAATGAAATTGTGTCAGAAAAGATTAAGCTGGGCGAGATGCGTCAGAACGTTCTGCTCTCCGATGCTTCAGGGAGTTGCGAATAACCTTTAAACTCGCATCCCAAAGTATGATTGAGCCATATTTCTGATTTGAATATGGACAAAATATAAGTTGAAAGGCATTGAGAATAATGGAAACGAAATAATGAAACAGAGCAACGAGAAAGATAATGAATTTATTTACCCAAATGATGCGTGGACTCTCTGAGCTTCATGATGTCACTGTAGATTTGCGGCGGCACTTTCTGTCTCGACGCAAGTCTCTGTTGCAGGTCAGACAGCGAAGACACCAACTGTGACAGACTCCAACCTGCCTGTCCATTGCTAGAAGGTAATCTGACATCAGCCCCCAGACGTTGCTGAGCTAAGCCAGATTTTATGACGATGCTGTACATGGTCGAGGCCAAGCCTGAGCCGTACGAGAACAGGCACAGCCGACTGCCTACCAGCGAGTCAGGGTCGGCCGAGTACCTGACGACCATAAGGAAATTCAATCTGTTGGTCTATGCACATTCAAGGAAATTAGTATTGCATATTAATTTAGGAAAATTAGTATTGCACGCTAATTCATGGAAATTATTAGTATTGCATACTAATTCAGGGAAATTAGTATTGCATGCTAATTCATGGAAATTATTAGTATTGCATACTAATTCAGGAAAATTAGTATTGGATGCTAATTCAGGAAAATTAGTATTGGATGCTGATTCAGGAAAATTAGTAGGTATTGCATGCAAATTCATGGAAATTATTAGTATTGCATACTAATTCAGGGAAATTAGTATAGCATGCAAATTCATGGAAATTATTAGTATTGCATACTAATTCAGGGAAATTAGTATAGCATGCTTAATCATGGAAATTAGTAGTACCTATTGCATACCAATTCAGGAAAACAAGTATTGCATACTAATTCAGGAAAAGGCATACTTTCCTGAATTTCTACTTCTATGCATTACAAGAGAATGATATTTAAATAACAGAAATGATTATTAGAAGTTGATACTGAGGCAATGAAAAAGAAAAAACAAATGCATTCATATTCCCACATTAAAGTATAGTAACTTGATCAACAGCTATAAACTGATCATGACATAGAAGCTGGTGATTTTCAGCAGCTATTATGAAGCAAATTTTGTAAAAAATCAAATGATTCGCTTTATGGATACAAAATTTGAATAAAATTGAGAATCTATACATACGGGCCAATTGATTCATATCAACAAAGCTACAAGAGAGAACTTATTCAAAGAAGAATTTGTGAGGTGCACTCGGAAATGCCAGCTGTGTTACCCGGCAAGGAAGGAAGCCAATGCGCCATAGAGCGACGGCGTGTACATGTTGCCCACTTCAGTTGCCAGCAGCAGCGATGGTTTGGTCTGCGTCAGGAAAGCTTCTTCGCTTGATGCCATGAATGCTTGCTCAATATCACGGTTGAAGTAAGTATCTTCAAGTGGCAAATCTCTGCAATAGCAATTTCTTATGAGTACCTTTACTTTTCTCTAATGAATTTAACATCAAGTAAGAAAGATTTCTTATACTACAAAGTAACGATCAATAAGTATTTTACTCGAAATTATTTTGTAATCAAGCACAATACAAGATGCTTTCAATTCTTGCCCAGGTAGAAAGAATATTTCTGACGAACTGATTCGTCTATAATTGGTTTGAGAACAACACAAGAAATAAGAAAATCGTGCATAGAAGATATAAAATAAACTGCACTACAAATATAAACGGCACCACAAATAATATTTAATTTAGAATTAAAATTTAGGATCTTGAAAAAAGCACAGTCTGAGATTTCATTTGAGTTACAATTGCAAAACTATACGTAAAAATAAACAAGAAGACATATATACTGGAAAAGAGTCAAGAAAATTCACCAATATAACTAACCTGAAAGCAGTAAGTGAAGGATGAAGAGCTGCTGCAGCTTCAGGAGATAGGCAGCGGAAGTCATTATATGCAAGACGAGCAAACGACTTCTGGACTAGTTTGCAGTACGGAGTGTGGAAGAGAACAGCCTTGAAGTCAGCCAAGCTCTTCACTTCTTCGTCTGTAAATAAAGGACTGGACTTGAGAAGTGGACAATAGGATTGCAAGAAACACCTTAATTTGACACTAGAATAACTTTATTGCCTGCAGAACAAATCAAAGATGATGGATCCGAGTTGCATCAAGCTTCGATAGAGCTTCGAAAGTACCTACTGATGGTTTTTATATTCATTCTGACCGTGCTTGGAATAGCTGAATCATTTCAGAGAAAAATGCAACCAGGAGTGGACGAATCAAGCCCAGGGTTGGCGATTTTTTTGATTTTTTTTTAAATCAAAAAAATAAANATAAAAAATATCATGATTTTTTTATAAAAAAATCAAGTGATTTAATCACATGATTTAATCATTTTGATTTAATCATTGCCAACCCTGATCACGCCTGCCATGGCAGTGAACTGCTCTGAATGACATGGACTACAATAAATGGAAACATGACTCACCGAGATGTTTGCGAGCTTTGGAGAGGTAGGTCTTGTAACATGAGTCAAGGGCAGCAAAGTAGCATCGGATGGAAAGTTTGCCATCAACAATAGGATACTCTGAGCTCATCACAGGTTTGTAGAAGTCATAGCTGTGATTCATGTGACTGCTGCGTACTCCTATGGTAAAGATGCCAAAGTTCACAAAAAATTATTATAAAAATTGGTCCTCCATAAATTTTATTATTTCAGTATTGTTTTCAACTTGGATAAACTTAATATGTATTGAAAAGTGCGGAAAACAAATGTTTTAACAATATATGTAGAACGTCTGACCGCGATCGAGGACCAGTGGGGCATTGGGTCCAACTAACATGGCGATGGCACCGGCACCGCTTGTGGGTCTGGCCGCACCGCTGGCGTACACGGCGATGTCTCCTGCCACCACCACTGCATACCGGCCTGAAGTAACGTCATCAACAGGATCTTAACTCAAGTAAACTCATGTACAACTTTTATTCATAAGACAAAACAATTGCAGGAAATTAGTCTGCAAATATTTTGATTAACAACAAGAAAAAAAGACTACTGGTGATGAAACTGGTTTACTTAAAATATTATCTTATCTTGAATACGTACCTAATGATATTACTTAAATTTTCTCATTGCTTGTGTCAATCAGGCCAATTGCAACTTGTTTCTTGTTGATATCATCATCATCACTGCCTTATTTAGATTCAAAATGAGAAAAGATTTGTTGCACACGTTATATTAATTATAGGTATATATATGCGAGTTTAGAATATTGACCCAGTAGCACAGTTAATCACATGATTGATCAAATATCTCTCGTCCTCATAAAAATCCATCTTGCAGGTTATTGATAGGGAGCATAAAACATAAATCAGTGGTTCCCAAACTTTTTCAGGCTGGCGCCCATTTTGGCTCCCTAGTGAACTTCTAGCGCCCCCACAGACACATATAAAAACATATGCTACTTTCTTGAAATTCATTAAGCTGCAATTTTAATAGATAAATGTTAAACACATATGTGTATTTCACAAATAGAACCCCATTTAGTGAACCAATATGTTTTTAAGCTGTTTTAACTGTTTCAGCACTAGAAACCTAGGACGTCTCGGCAAATTCACGGCCGGACTCGTGGCCAGTCGCACGACCAATCTCCAAATTCAATTATCAAGTAATATCTCCCAAACTAATGAATGCAGCTCAAGGAAACTTGGAACATATATTCATCAGAAGCTAACGTTGATTTTTAGCTCGTGAAAACGAAATTTTGAATATGCATTCCTAAATACCAAGCGATAATTTTTTTTTTGCTTTTAAAAATTTTCGATTTTACCTTCGTTTGAGAGTTTTTTTTTTCATTTCACAGTCATTCTTGATTTCACGTTTCCTTATATTCAGCCCGTATCGCCGGATAACTTGTCGCTTAAATTCGCGGCGATTAAGAAATTTCTTATAAACTAATGAAAAGATTTCAACGAAACTTTGTATATAAATACCTAACCTCTCAACGGTGATGTTTAGCTCGCGACAATTTTTATATTTTGCTTTCGTTTGCGAGTTATACAGATATAGGAGGAACGACCGGCTTTTCTACCGGCCGGTTTAACCAAGAGCCGTTTACGTGTATCCGTATACGTATAGCCGTATAACTCACAAACGAAAGCAAAACGAAAAAATTGTAGCGAGCTAAACATCACCGTTGCTGAGGTTAGGTATTTAAGTACTAAGTTTCGTTCAAATCCATTCAGTAGTTTTGGAAGGAATTTCTTGATTACTGCGAATTAAGGCACGTATTGCTGTTTAAATCACGAATGGAAGTGAAATGGAAAAAAACTCGAGAACAAAGGCACAATCGAATAAATTTTCATGAGCCTTTCCATTTCATTAACGTTCGGTAGTTAGGACTGTAAATTCAAAATTTCGTTCGAATCTGCTCAATAGTTTGAAATTTTTTTTTATTACCCGGTAATGTGAATTTCGGCCAGTATTGCCATAACTATGGCAAAAACAAATGAAGGCAAAATAAAAAAATTCACGAGCTTAACATTACGTTAGGTCCTAATGAATACGTGTACCAAGTTTCATCGTGTTAAGAGATAGATATAGAGATATAGAGATAGATAGAGATATAGAGACTCTATATTAGATATAGAGTCTGAGAGATATTACTTGAACATTGAATTGGAAATTGGCCGTGAATCCGGCCGTTAATTTGTCCGAGACGTAAACCCAGGAGAGGTTAAAAAAGCTGATCTGGGTGAAAAAAACCATCGCTGGGTGTCATGATGTGCTGCACGTGTTGCGTACAAATCGTCAAACAAACGTTCGAACTTCTGACTTCGAACTACCGCCCCCCTATCGCCCCCCAAACGCCTTCCCCCAAAATCTTTCCACCGCCCCCTAGGGGGGCGATATCGCCCACTTTGGGAACCACTGACATAAATCATATTTCCTATATATATGCACTATAAATGCAATCTTTAATTTTATATTATGAACCTGAACAGTTACTGAACTACCGGTATGAAAATTTGGTGCAGAGAATTAGAAGACTTGAACGAGAGCATAGGCTAGGAACTGTAGAAGTGGATATATATGCATTCCTTACAATAACGAACCAAATTCCACAATTAAAGAAAAGCATTAGAGAATGAATTAAATGGTCAGGTCTCAAGATCCCACCTCTCCACCCACTCGGCAGCATCATAAAGAGGAACAGCAACTTCTCACCACCCCATGCAGAACTCATACCCAATTCAAAGTATCAGATGGAGAAACAGTATAATTAATTGATTGTAATAGTTCCTTACCATCCCAGGCAGAACTTTCCACCCAATTAACAGCATTAAATAGTGCAGCGGTGCCTCCATAGCAGGCATTGGTTGAGTCAACACCCTCAACATCAGAGTTGCCCGACGCTGCAAACGCAGTCATCAGAAATGACTTCACACTCTTGCTTTTATCAACTAAAGTTTCAGTGCCCACTTCAAGCCTTCCAATACTTGTGTAATCTGGAATAAAAAATCTTTGTTACATTTAGCTCTAGAATTTCATTCCTATTTTTGGATGATGCATGAAAGCAAAAAGCATAGGCAGATTTTTTACACAATTATTTGATTTATACAAGAAAACATTACACATAGCCTGGAATTTATACTCAAAATGATTAAAATAACATTAAAATTTTACAGAATTTTACTTCTGGTCAAGAGTCTGAAGGTAATTCTCAACATAGAATATCCACATGTAAATAGATCATTAGTAAAAATATCTGTAACTTACCAATACCAGTTTTTTCCATCAATTGGGTAAGGGCTGTGAGGCATAAAGAGTTGATGTCTTCACAATCACTGCAGAAGCCCATGCGAGTTTGACCAAGCCCAATGGTGTATTTGCCCTGCAAACAACTGACAAATTAAACAATTGTAAAGTGATATTAGTCAAATAATAATGAAAAGCAATCAAATAACAATAACATTAATAGCAATAATTCATCATAATTTCAATAGACCATAATAGATTTTTATTACTTTCTTTTACATTGCTTCTACCTGGTTATAGATAAAACTGTTTAGTACAATAGTACAACATTGAAACAAACAAGAACAAGTAACCATATTTAAATTAGAATGACACGGCTATAAGAAGATAACATCCTTTACCTTTGACACACCATCAAAGTCTTCTAATTCAGCTTGGTCAACAAATTGTGCTGGGAAGTAAACTTCCATAGCAATAATGCCAACATCTTGAGGCCAGGTCCTCAGTGGCAAACTGCTATTCTTTCTCCAATCTTCCTCCGCTCCATCAAAAGAATCAATATTGCAGCCATTAGACTTGACAGTCTCTGAGTTACCCTCCCATGCACTGACACAATGCTTTTTGAACATGATGCAAACTGAATTGGAAAAGCAATAAATGCAGAATTATTGTTAAACAATTTTAAAAACCAAAATCAAGGATAGGTACCTATACCTTTAAGTATAATATATGTACATAAATGTGAAATGAGAAACTGTTCAGGAGCAAAATATTAATCACTAAAAATACCATTCTAGCTGGAAAAAATAATTACCATATTTTATTTGACAACATTTTACCCAACCTTGAGAATTTTTTCAAATTTGAAAAAAAGAAGGCATATTTTGAGAAACATAATTTTATGTTTCTCAAAATATGCCTTCTAAGGACATGTCTTCCATTCAGTTCTGAGACAAAGACTGGCGAAGACAAAGACAAGCCAACCCTGACTCCCTGAGTCAGCAAGGAAAGCATAGAAGCATCAGAATGTGTGTACAAATCTACAAACAACATACAATGAGATCCATACATAGGTAAATATTTCTTAGTTGCAGATAACATGCAAGAATATAATACATCAATCAACTATTTGGAGCAAAAAGTTAGTTTCAATTCATTGAATGCATTCTTATTCCAGGATTTTGAACTGCATCAACATTTTAAAGAAGCAAATGTATAAATTAGGATTAAAGAAAATGAGGAGCCACATCAGAAATAAAGTTTCTGTGATGAGCATTTCTATGCTGTGTACATTTAATTTTTCCTCAGTTTCCTCTTCTATTCAACTTATGACCTTATGACGAGTTTAGGACGTCACAGTCCACGGTCACGCTGATGCGCCGCCTTTGTCGTCCTTTGTCTCCGAGTCGTCGTCGGATGTAACGTTGGACGTGTTCCGTCTATTAGCCCTCATTTGGGCATGCTGATGCAAGATGCTGTTGCTTGTCGCTTGCTGATGGTAGTTTCCCATTACTGGACAGTCCGGGATCTTTCTCAACCACTTGTCCAGTCGTCTCTTGAATGTTGCAAGGGTGAACTCCCCTCCTCTCAACTTCACCAGCAGAATTCCAGGTTTTTTTTCCTATTGAAAGACTGGTCTTCATCATAGATGCTGCAGGACATTAGACTAAAATTGCATCATTACATTTACTATGAACAGTATTTTAAACAAGTTATGCATATGCACATGCCTGTGAACCATCATTATGGTTATTTATACCTACAAATTAGAACAGCACTCAGGGAGAGTAATGTTTGAACAAGTGCACATGGTACCGGTACTGTCAAACAGGATAATAAGGGACAGGCTTCAACCATGGCGTAAAAATGTTATAACAGCAAAACTAATCAAAATATTGCAAACCTAAAACTAGTAGCATAAATTTCAAAAATTTTTCTATGCAGCATAAAGGATGTTAAGAAATTAAAGATTTACTAGATCTAAAAAATCCCTGAAAAAAGTTAAAAAGTAATATCTTGAAAAGTTACTTCTGTTAAGGTCTGTAGTAAAATTTTTTTTTGCCATATTATAAAATTTTGCTAAAACAAATTGCAGACAGGTGTTGGCTTCAAAACTTCATTGACGGAATTTGGGTACCTCAACCCAAAGGAATATGGTGACCATTTCCGCAAGCTGGGGTATTTAGGGACACCAACCTGGGGCTGGGGGTAATATAGGACTCCCCTAAAAATGCCTTTATGACAGAACCTTGGTTAGCAAAGGCTCTGATTAAAAAAAAAATATATAACTCAGTACTCACTGCAGTGAGTGATAGAGCGCACGTTCTCGTTGACAAAAACGTGAAGTCACGGACGGATAGACAGACAGACAGACGGACATGGCGAGCACAATAGTGCATTTTTTTTCATAAATGAGAAAATGCACTAAAAATTGGTTTCTGACAAAGAATTTCAATTAAATATCCTACCTCTCCCAGTAGAAAAATTTCGCCTCACGAAAAGCTAATGCATCATGGGCCATCACAAAATTGTGCATAGAATGTCATAGATAGAATTGTGCACTGGGCAACATAGAATGAAAAGTAATTAACCTAAAGTATGATTTATTTCTACAAAATTTTTTTAATATGGTGCATTTTTTCGCTACAGGCCTTAGCAGAGGTACAGTACTTTTCCAAAATCTCACTCTTCACAAGTTCACACTTATTTTAGGGATTTTTTAGAGGTAGTAAATGAATGGTTTCTTAACTTGCTTTAAACTACATAGATAGGAAAAATTTTAAACTTTATGCCATTATTTGTAGTTTTGAAATGTTTCAATTAGTTTAGCTGCGACAACACTAACAACATTGCTATGAAATGATGGAGGACTGTCTTGATTTACCCCACCAGTCCCATATTACCCCATTAGATGGTATATAATTCACTCATTCATCTAATAGGAAACTTGTGGCTTCAAATGGTTTGAAAGTTTTAGTTAGGTTTAAAAGGAGGATTTATTCCATGCTGCCCTAAACCCATGGGCCATGGATGTGAACAAAGGTGGAAAATTAGGCAGAAGCCACCCATAAATGAAACCTGGCCTGGAAAATGTCAGCCATTCAACTTTCGTGCTGCAACTAGTTTCCAATTATTTTTGATACTGGAAGATTCCCCCCCCCCCAGGTGAATTATCTGGTATCAAACTATTAATAAAATTGTATAATCAAGCCAAGAGATTCTGAGTGTTTAAAAAATAGGTAACTTTGGAGTTGTGATATTTTATTCATAAAATCATAATCATAAGTGGGATGGGAAGATTCCAATCTAGATTATGAAAAAGAAACACATATCAAAATTAATGATGATAAACTCATGATGATGATGGTAAAGGAAAGTGTAAGGGAAACTCTCCCTTAATGTTAGTAGTGGCTCATAAAGCCATTAAGGAAAAGATTCCCTTTGAATTTTCTTTACTATTTATAAATTATTTTGATAAAAAATAAAATTGACATGTTTTTGCCAAATGCCAGCTATTTCCTAAAATCACCTAAGAAATAAGTATTTCATATTTATTCCAGAATCCAGATTGGATTGTAGAAAATTAGACTGCATAGCCTAATCTGGTTAGGTATGATGATACTTTTCTGAAAAATAAGCAAGACATACGATGATAAGAGTAATAAAGGGCATATTATCAATTCCAAAACATTTTAAAAATGCAAAATAGTAAAAAAAATAACTTTTTCATATGAATCATATCATTTTAGCAAGGATCTGCTAATTTGAGTGCCTGAGATTGATAATTACAATATGCAGCATAAGTCAGTGAAAAGTGATAGCCTGATAGTGATAGGACGGAACTTATACTATACTTACTCAGTATAGCCTATAGCCTGTATACTTATTACCTAGTATAGGAGGCTAAGAGCCCCACGACCAGTAACTTCCTTAATCAATAAATGCGACCTACTATCTAGCAGTAAGACTAAGTACGAGTACCTACAGTGTAGTCAGTAGTGTGTATAAGCTAGGCAGTGTAGCGGTAGCCTACTGTCTAGTACTGACTACTGGGCCTGTCGCCTGTGGGCGCCTAAGACTAGGACTAGCCTCTAGGAGTAGGTAACATTAATCATTACTGGACTACACTCACTACAGTCTGACAGTCTGACTTGATACTTGATAGACACTTGACAGTACAAAACCATAAGCAAGACAGTACAAAACTATAGGAAGACAGTAAAAAACAATGAGGTATTGGTATTCAACTTTCAAGTTGCAAATTTGAATTTCGTTCATATTCCAAGTTCATCATCATTAAAATTCATTATTATTTATTCAGTCACAAATGTTATATTTTTTAATGAATTCACGTGATCGTATTTGTTTGAATTTAATTGTGAAGGTCTGATTAATCGATAAATATGCGTTTTTTCTAAGTCGAAAGGAATTTGAGAGCTCCTTAGCCCTCCACAGCAGTTACTGACACCACCCCAGCCGCACGTGATGACACCTAACCGACGTCTCCCGATCAAATAATCAACGAAGCCGGGCTCAGCCATCTGCAAGGTCAGCCGGCGTGATGTAAGAATTTTTTTTCTAATAATGCCGAAAATTTACAAAGGTAGACGAAGATTTATTTGAAATGTCAACGTTACAAGAGTTTACGTTTTAAATCTCTATGTGAGGCTGGATGTTCCATTTATGGATGTGATAAGTTAGTACATAAATAATTTTTCTTTTACCTTTCCAAAATGTTGTTGTCAGGTCCAAGGTAAAAAAGTCCGTATATGAGAGAGTAAAAAACTCATGGTTGAACAAGTTACTAGTTCAACCATGAAAAAGCTGAAGTAATATCCGATATTTACTTCTATAATTTTCGTCGAAATCAGCTCTTCTGAATTGTGTTTCTTGTAAGCAACCATTTCGGTTGAGGTAAAAATATTCTATTAACAGCATTATAACGCTACCGATAAATTTACTAGAGTTTTTTGAAGAGATTTTACGTAACTGATAGGCCTGCAGACGTGCTGAGAACGGGTAGCGAATGTTATAATTAGATTCTAATATTAATTAGTGCAATTTTTACAACACTTCTCTTTACCTTCACTTCTTGTTGTTTGTTTGTCTGCCACAAATCTCATTATCGAAATTTAACACACTTCTACTTATCCTATCGATCTTACATTTTGCACACTTGCGAAAAGTTGGAGATAATGCATGAATCAATTAACAAAATGAATAATTTTAATAAGTACAATTTTTTTCCAATATTAAAAAATTGAAAAAAAAAATAATTTTGTCCGCTACAAATCTTATAATTTATATTCCACACACTTTTACCTGTCCAATTTATCTGAAATTTTGCATACTTGTGTGAAGTCAGAGGCAATGCATGAATCAATTGACAGAATGAATAATTTCGAAAAAATTTTATTTATTAAAAAAATGGAAAATAAATTTTTTAATATTCGAAAATAAAATTAGAAATTTATTGTACATATGTAACATTGGAGACACTGGATTCTTTAGAAGTGTTGTCATTAAAATGTATTTTTTAAACATATTATTACTTCTTTGATCGCATGAATGCGTGAGAGTCGCATGATTTGCGTTTCTGCTGAACGCACAAGAAATTTTGAAATTGAATAATTACGTTTACCATCAACGTTATTATTCTTTTTGCGCCTACCGCGGTCTGCTTCACTGCCTTTACGTTCCCTTAAATGCTTAACTCAGTATTACCACAAAAATGCTGCATCGCAAGAAAAGATGCTTACGTCGATCCGTGCTTGCGTGCTTGATGAATATAATATCGCATGCCAAATATTTAAAAACTTCGTTGATGCTAGCCTGTACAGAAAACAGTGGCGCGTAAAGGGAATAGATAGGTGATTATTTTTGATAGGACTTTGTACATATGAACGGATCGAAGGGCTGAATTGAACCTCATTCGAATTTACAGTGAGCTCCTGCATCCGAATTTGCTAGAGTTAACGAATGTCGATGAAGACTTAATATGCGATGAATACTGAATAAAAATACTTTTAATTCCAATGAGAGTAATTGGAAATTCCAATCGACATTTCTTCCTTTTGGCCCTGATATGTTTCCTCTTTTTAAGGGTGTAGGGGCGAGGTCCAACATGGCGAGCGCTAAGATCTGCATCCCCAATGTCTGGCCACTGTCCGGGTCATAGCCATCCATGACCGCCTTCGCCTGCCGCATAGCTTTCGGCCTCTCGCCGCGGGTCGAACCGGATGAAGTTGTTTCTCTAGGTATCAATACTTGTTCTGACAATTCAATACTGAGTTGCACATACCCAGTTTAAAATTTCCAAACTCGTTATCTTTTAGATGCGAGTGTCCAAATCTCTTTAACAATCCTCGCGCGACCAAAATTTTTAATTTTGTCATGAAAATCTTGACCTTTATTTTGGTTGCTTTCATTTAGACGCTATTCTAAATTCTTGGGTACATATTCTTCTTTATAGAACTCGCACACATTTAATCGTCCCGCACTCGTATAAGTAAAAGAACTGTAAATTCTGCTGGTTTAATTGCTCACGTCGATCATGTTATACCTTCAGGTTTTGTTCGCTATTCAGGCATCTCACAGTCTCTGCTATTTGTTGGTGTGAGTCCAGCCTTTACCATCAATATCAATATCAACAGCCTTTAGGCTCTCCACTCAACTTTTCTCGAAAGTTTGTAACAGTCGAAATTAGGAATTGGAAAACGAAAAGTCTGATCGTGACTGTTCTTACATTGGCTTCTGAGAATCTTACATTGATGGAATCGCGCGTGTGAATTGATGGAATCGCGCGTGGAATCGCGCGCGTCATTGATTTTTATGCTGTGAAACGATGCCGAAAAGAACTTCGAGTAGGAGCTTGCACTAGGAGCTTGCTTAATTTGGTCGAAACTTATCATTATAACTGATACATAAAATACCATTTCTACCTATATATCTATAAATTTAGAATATTTCGTTTGACTGAATGTTGTTGACCGACTGTAGTCATAATAATTGTGGTGTGGACGAAACTATAGTTTGGTTGCATTAAAATATAAGTATTTTATTTAACTAAAATTAGAAACTTGATCCATACATCTAATGTTCCATTCTTCTGTTATATGATGGATACAAAATCTTCTTCTGCAGCCACTCAGCACCGAAATGTTGCCAAAAAATTAAATCATGAGTGCTCGAGGAGTGCCGCAAACGAAAGATTCTTCGAGCGCAATCCAGTGTTATTAAATTCTTCTCAAGTACCCCATTAGACACTCACGAGATGTACTAGATTCGCAAGACAACAATAAGAAAATAAGGCAGGTAAAAGCGACAATAATCTACATTGAATCCTAATTATGTTGCTAATAAAAATGCCCAACTGATGTTTGATCTGATATAATATTGCCTTTCAAGTATTTAGCTACGAAACCTCCAGGTAATGTGCTAAGGCATGGCGTGCTAATAAGCTAATCATAGAACAATCCCGCGGCGAACCATTTTCGCTGAGCTGGCAATGTGAGCGCGTCTAAGAGACTAATAAAATCGCTTGCGCGTCATTCTGTTCAGAAAGTTTGAATTCAGTTTTCTGAAATGCTTAAAATGCGTTTTCTAGTATTCAAGTCTATGGCAAAAAATTTGTTATAGAAAAAAATAACATAGAAAAAATAAAAATCGTAAAGTTTAGATGCGCGTTTTGATTTGAATTCCTCTCTCTGGAAGGACGTTTAGTAAAGAATAAGCTAGGAAGCAATCAATAACTTAACTCTCGTCAGTTTTGTTTTGCTGAACTTTCTCCCACCATGAATTCTCTACACATACTAAGTTATTCATTTGAAACTAATTTTATGACTCGGGACCACATTTGGAAACATGGTCTGTGGAATTTTATAGCGTGCTCAGGTTGGCGACGGTCGCCTTTTTGACTAAAGCGAAATTAGCGTCAGTCTCGAAATGCACCGCTTGTTGGAGCACATTTTAACCCAGCGTATCGTGGAGAACTTGTCTCCGAGAAGTCAAGTCAACAGAGAGCTTTACTAAATAATCGAATGCGGGAGATGAGGCTGCTTGAAGTGCTCTGCTATTGTCACGACTGATATATGTGGCCGTAAACTGACGATGTAGAACAATGGTGGCCGATAAATGTGCCTATAAACTGGCAACGTAGCTGAGCGGTGGAGACAGTGAATCCTCATATAATGCAGGTACATAATACAATCAAAATAATTGCGGCTACATAAGGCATGATTTGTGCCACACCACATAGCCACTGCCACAAATGATCAGATGACTTCCAGATTGGTCAGAAGCATTAAGTTATTAATGAAGCATACAATGCAGGAGGTATAATTGCAGCCACCATATCAGTGCTGAGAATACACAATGCCTGGTAAACGTTCTTTTGTTTGCTGCACACTGACGGCAACCTATCTGGTACGTTTAATTGTTGGTTACTATGCCTTAAAGAAGTTATTATGGGACGGTGAGCGATTAGCCAGACCCCATTGTGTGTGAACACAAAAGAATTGTAGCGATATTTCGGGAACTAAAATATACTGGCGAGGAGTTTTGCATATCTTGTATGTGTGCTTAATGTTATCTTGAGTGCTAAGTATAATTGTAATATCGTAAAAAATTATGAAAGTTACAAGCATGTATTTGAAAAGCTAGCGCTTCTGAGAGTGCGCAGGTGCGCACTGTATTTATATGAGGTCAATTAAATTTAGCACATAATGCAATTAGTCCAAAATGTATGTATGCCAAATTTTAGCTGTCAAAAATTGCACTCTATACAAAAGGTGACAATGGAGCTTTGTGGTCAGTGATGGCCTACAAAACCTCGACGTTTTCTTTCATGAGCTTCTCTTGAAATATTATTTACTGTTAATATCATTTGACGCTTTCATGTGATGCTCGTTGAACGGCGACTTGAATAAAGAATTGGACCGAGTTGTTAGTTGGTTTGAAAGCTTTTATAACTAATAAATTGGATGAACAATTCGCAATACATCAAAAAACAATTGAGCAATAAATAGTTTGGTGAAATCGACTCTTTACTTAATTAATTTTGCATATGAGAAAATTGAAATCTTACGGAAGAATATAGGTTTTTATAATAGATGTGAAGAAGTCATAATCAGTTGCTGGATAATAGATATGTACCTACGTCAGTAGCTAACTTATCCTAGCGCACATACTACATGGAATATGCACGCACACATAGCACATACATGAAACCTAAAACAATCGAATAAAATTAAACATTTACAAAATCCGATTACCAAATTTTACATAAATACATTCCACGCCACAGGCTCAACCATTTAACTAACTATGTAACTTTGATATAACTTTGACGCATTTGATAAAAAGGAAATAAAAGGATAATTGAGAAGGAAGAACTCAGGAAAACTTATAACTTGTTCAATCTGAGACCCTGGGGACAAAGTTGCCTGTGTCTCCGAAAAGCTTTGATTGGTTGAGGAAGCTCTCGTCTTTTGTTAGAGTTTCTGCAAAGTTTTACCGTTAAGGTTCCCCGGCCAGAGCCCATGTCTGACTCTGACACCGAGGATTTTTCTGCGAGCCCAAAGTTGGGAACAAAGAATTCATTTCATGGATACAGAAAAAATTGCGTGCAGCCCCGGAAACTTATTTACTGCCCATGCCTGCTTCCAGTACCAAGGATTTTCTGGAGACACAGAAAATTGAGATGGATCTTGATTTTGTTTCTAGCCTCTAGATATATTTGCACAAAGAGTGAGAAGGGAAATTCCTCAGTGGGATAAAAAGGATTTAGCAGGCATATGCTCCCAGAAACAGAGTTGATTTTTTATCAAGGATCTGGCGAACCACATTCGAGAAATACTTCCTGCACGGAGACTCAGTCATATGATTTTTCATGTCTTACAACAATATGCTTCTTGTAGCAAGGTTTTTTCAGATATGTGGGGCATCAAAGTTGATATTGTACAAAAATGTTTCAATTTAAACTAAAGTGAACAAGTACACATAATTGACACCGTGTATGCGTGGATCACGCAGTGGAGGCAGTGAATCACGCAGTGGAGGCTGNTGATATTGTACAAAAATGTTTCAATTTAAACTAAAGTGAACAAGTGCAGTAGATCACGCAGTGGAGGCAGTAGATCACGCAGTGGAGGCAGTGAATCACGCAGTGGAGGCGGTGGATCACGCAGTGGAGGCTGTAGATCACACAGTGCACGCAACAGATAGCAAATTCGTATGGCTAAAAATTTTTGTTTTGCGCAATAAGAATATCCCTAAGTGCCGTGTTGGTCTCAATCGAAATTTTATAATCCTTTCTGAAAATTAAACCTATCTAAGAGAAATTTTAGAATGTTTTAAAAGTGAAGCATAGATTATTTCACTTTATGCACAGCAGCAAGCATATTAGAACGAATTCTTTCTTAATGAATACGAACATTTTGGATAAAAAATTATTTATGAGCGCCCTGATCCATTTTTCAGAGATAGCGCTGTTTTACATTGAGCTTAAAAATTGACAAACCGACACTATATAAACAAATATTTCTACGACAACATGAACTGAAACACGGAAAGATGAACACCATTTAATAAGCCACAAGTATCCAGAAGCGCTATTTGCCTCACTGCTCAGCTGACTAGCTGACACCAGTAACTGCTCAACTCACGCTACCTGCTCGTAGAGAGCAGCTTTTCGCTGTGGTTTAAGGAACTTTCACAAGGAAACCTTTCACACGAGGAACCATCCATCGCAGCGAAAGTGTCACGCACGCACTTCCTGTTTCTCCTTTGACCGACATGTTTCATGACCGAAGCTTTACGCTGCATGTACAGGATGTAGCGACTGCAGCAGGTGCTCGATGATAGTCAATATTGTTGTATTCTCGACCTTAATTAGCATACGTGTGCTTAATTATTGGGTGTCTAAAGCAATTACGATGCCAGATTGAATTCATGTTTCTGGTTCTGCTTGTAAAACTTTAAACGATGTCAACAACATTTATACCCATGTTTCTGGCGGGTATCAAAACTTCGTATATATTTATAAAAAAGCAGGATTGATTGTTTGCGGAACACAAGAAGGATTTCTTTGTAACTTTCTGCGGCAGAGATAGGACAAATATCATGGCTGCATAAGCGAATAATAACATCGAAAACCTCAAGATATTCAGGAAATGCACTCGAAATGCACGGCAGCCAGTCGTGCAGGAGGCGCCTGCCGTGCGTCATCATGTAATCTGCTGCGGGTCGTCCTGCGCCATACGCCCCAAGGAGCGGCGAGGCGCAAATGAGCTTATAGGCCCGAGCTCCCGTAAGTCCCTTCGAGGGCTGCCGCTGGCAACGTCTCGAGGAAGCCTTGCCTAAAAGACGTGATCACGCGGGCCTGGTGAGTGGCGTGCCCGTGCCTATGCATGTTGAAACTATACGCCCCAAGGAGCGGCGAGGCGCAAATGAGCTTATAGGCCCGAGCTCCCGTAAGTCCCTTCGAGGGCTGCCGCTGGCAACGTCTCGAGGAAGACTTGCCTAAAGGACGTGGGCACGCGTGCCTGGTGAGTGGCGTGCCCGTGCCTATGCATGTTGAAACCGTGATCACGCGTGCCTGGTGAGTGGCGTGCCCGTGCCCATGCATGTTGAAACCGTGATCACGCGTGCCTGGTGAGTGGCGTATTTTAAGGTACACGCAGTATTTTAAGGCCATGAGCCCACGTGCGTTTTGAATGAAAAACTTACGTGATTCATGTGACTCAAATAGGCATACGGCGATCGGCACCAGAAATTAACAAAAAAGTACCAGGATAGAACATCATTCATCACTCCTGGCGATGTCAAGAGTTATGAATATAATAATTTAGTCATTTATGCATTTATGAGGTGTCTCATTCTATGGCAATTTTCGAATTACTCTCCTTCTCATAAATAAGAAATGATTGATAAAAAAAGAATGAGTGGATAGTCAAGATTCAATTCATGATAAATAAAAATTAGAAATTGCATGCTTGAAATTTTCAATCTAAGGTTAGTTCAGAGAAAAAAAGTTCTTGTTTTGCCTGGAAATTCTTTCAAGCAAATCCACATTTGCAAGTTTGGAAGAAGTTTTCGAGGTGCGATGGACTTGAACTACTACAATCTCCTGTCGGCCCAAGTCTTGAAAAGGAATTAAAGGAACCTGAACATTTCAGAAAAGTTCCTCTGCAGCGTCGAGAAGACGCCATGAGTTTTTTGGGCAGCTAGGTCGCTTTTCCTACCGATGTCGCCTTTGTAGATGCAAAAGTTCAAACATTGCAAAATTGATGCATTGAAGGTACTTTGGTGGTAAATTGGATGACAATGAAAGATAATGATAAATACGGGAATGTGTTTGTCATTTATTAAGGTTGTCCTCTCAGCACTTTATTTTGATAACTCAAGCGCTCAATTTTGGCCCTCAGTAGTTTGGAAATGAGACTCAGAGTGTACATGTAACACATTTAGATGTCGTATGTCCTCGCAAACTTGTAAAGTCCTACTTTAAATATTCGTTTCGAAAACCATAAGCTCCCTTTGGTATAATCAATTGATTACAAATTTTTGATGTTATTTTAAGATAAACAACATTACTGCTTCTTATCGAGACTATTAAATAACAAGCGCTTGCATATTTGATTGAAAATTTGAGGTGACACATTAGTGATGTTCCGTATAGAAAAAAAACGTGCGTTCACATGCGGACGCTCTGCACCACCAATCGAGATTCACAACTTAAATTTAATCAAAACAATAAATATCAATGTATTAAAATCGGTATTAAGGTTAAAAATGTTAAATTTTTAGACAAATTTCAGATGCACATTTATGTGTTAAACCTAAATTTTTAACGACTGTTGCGGCTACGACAATTATATGAGATAAATGATTTTGCTTTTCCCTATTAAAAAAAGGCCGACATAATTATAATTTCACTTCAGCCTTGCAAATCAATTAAAATCCTCGTAAAACTATTCCCATATAAAGGCAGGGTAATTCTGGGATCACGATGCAGGAAATGATTGCCTCAGCAGATTGTGAATTTACAGCTTAATTTTTGAGAGTTATAACAGATCGTTGTGGTAATTAATGGGCTTTTACGGCTTAATTATTTTCCTGCCAGTGAAATAAAGTGGTCAGAAAAGCTCCGTAATTGAGTTGGTTATTAGAGAGGACGAATTTTGAGGACATAACAAGAGATGAAAGTCAGTGACATTGATGAGCCACCGATCATTCATGAACATTTCATCATTCATGAACACCGATCATTCATGAACATGGTAGCATATACGTAGAACGTATGTTAAGTGTTGAAGAGTATTTTGGGGAGAATGTGTTCTTAAAAGAAATATTGTTCAATGAGTGTTATAACATTTGAGCCATAACATAGGTGAATGAAAGGCTGCCTGGTGTTGTTAAGTCAATTGAGACAGCCTACGTAACTTTCTACTGCTGTATGAACGGTGGCCTGTATAGTTCCTAATTGGGATTGAAGAGAGTAAATCACACAAAATTACCATGTAAACGGTATAAAATTGCTGTAGCAGAAATAATATCAGGATAATCTCATGCTTATAAAAAGGCTTATTTATATTTTGAAAATGAATGTCGCACGATGAATAATAATAATAATAATGTGATGATGAATATGTTTTGCTAAACTGGTGATTTTGAAAGGAAACCAAAGTAAGGTTAAATAAGGTATAACACAGGTCGTCAATATAAAGGGATTGTGATGAAGGCATTTCTCTTACAAAGCCTTTTCATTTTTACTAACCGAAATTACTTCAGTGAACAGTAGTCGCGAAAATGCGATTTCTGGATACCATTGGACAGAACTCAAATAGCCCTGGACGTGCCTTGTATAAATATTGATGGAGCTGCAAGCCGCTATATTGAGGATAATCCTAAAGCTTGCGAGAAAATAAAAGCCATGACGAGGCATGGACGTGATAGCCAATTACTGGGAACACGTCGAAAGAATTCCCAGTGCCGGGGCTGAGCGGGACTGAGGCCGCCGCTTGGCTTGGCAGAAAATTTGGGGCAAAACCCACACGGCGATTGTCAGTTACACGGTACCCGGGGCAAGACCCACACGGCGATTGTCAGTTACACGGTACCCGGAGCAAGACCCACACGGCGATTTTTATTTATGCGGTACCCGAAGGGAGACTCATAAGGTGATTTTTAGCTGCTGTTGTTGGGTCCAAATTTCCTGCGGTGATTGTCTGTATTACGGCAATCCTGCGCGCGCAGTCTGCGGCTCTGAGTTGCTTTTACTGTTTCTTATTACAATCGTTTGCAATTGGTATGTAATTGGTATGAAATTGGAATGTAATTGGAATGCAATTGGTATGTAATTGGTATGTAATTGGTATGTAATTGGTATGTAATTGGTATGTAATTGGTATGTAATTGGTATGTAATTGGTATGTAATTGGTATGTAATTGGAATGCAATTGGTATGTAATTGGTATGTAATTTTATGAGAGGACTTAAGAAAAGTCGCGAAAATAGGAATCCCTGTATTTGAGCCTCGTTTGTTGGTTATTCATATCATTATCTGGTGCGAGTTCATAATTAAAGGGTGATTTATTTATGCTATCTCAGGTGAGTAGATTTTACATCTCGGGTGAGCTCATTTTATTAACTAGGATGAGTTCATGTCGTTACCCGGAGTGAGTTCACTTTATTATCCAAAGTGAGTTCATTTTATAATGTAAAAATGTACACAATTGCTTAAATTAGATGCTATATGGAGCTCGGAGACTAAAAAGGAATGGAATATTTTTTTTTGTGAATCTTGAATATTTTATGATTGCTTGTCATTCTAAAAAAGTATTGATTTACTGCGAACTTTTCTGCGTTCAATGAAAAAATAACTGATGTTCTTTTGCATACATGCCGTTCAGCGCTAGCTGCCTTACATATAGGCACTTCAATTAATGCCTACAATTCAATTCATTTCCGAGACCTAATTATATTCATTTCTTATACATAATTATACTCATTCCCTATACCTAATTATATGCATTCCCTATACCTAATTATATGCATTCCCGAGACCTAATTATATGCATTCCCTATACCTAATTATATGCATTCCCGAGACCTAATTATATACATTCCCTGTACCTAATTATATGCATTCCCGAGACCTAATTATATTCATTTCTTATACCTAATTATATTCATTCCCGAGACCTAATTATATACGTTCCCTATACCTAATTATATTCATTCCCGAGACCTAATTATATATATTCTCGAGACCTAATTATGTAGAACGTCTTGAAGCTGTCAGGCGAGAAATGAGCGCCCGCTGCGCTAGAAATAAGTAATTAGAACTTTTGATCGGTAATGATGAAAAGATGTATGTTACGAGGTTATAAATATGAAAACATGGAAAAATAAAAAGAATATTTTACTTTTTCCACAATGAGATTTAACCTATGGTTGTTGACAATGTATACAAATTTAAAAGAAAAAAGTAAAGTTTCGGTTATAATCAGGCATGGTAGCAGTAGTGATGGAAGATGCAGGAAAAATTAGGTGACGGTCACCAAAACAAAAGTAGTAAAAATGCCATGGAAACGATACTCAAACAATGACAAACGAACAAAATTTGCAATTTGCAATAAAATCATGACTACTTTCAGGCTTTGTTGCTTAAATTTTCGACTTAAAACTGCTATAAATTTAAGAACAGTATTTGTTCGGTTACCTGAAATTCATCGTGCAAATACCAACATGAAAAAATAATATCGACGTGCCTCATCAGGTTACGTTATATGAATGAAGAGAAGTAACAAATACAATATATCCCCACTCGTTCTGAGATGTATTGACTAATTGGACGGGAAGCTGGATTAACTGCAGCCAATTACCGGCTATCCAAGCTCTGTAGATTTGTTTGATGCTTTCATTTGTGTGGTAGTTGTGAATATGCGAGTGCACGAGTCTATTTAGGTCTTCGCTGCTTTCTCATTACGCAGTTGAATGGTATAAGCTGGCTCAGCAGTTCGCTCGATTTAATTTTGCGAGGCAAGTAATTTTCATCATTAGGAATCTAAACGAAGTGTCTGTATACGAGAGGTAATTCTCAGCAACGAGGACATATTTGTCGCTGCTGCAGAGATACTAAAAAAAGCTATAAGTGTGAAGTAAAGTTAGAGTGTAATTTTCTTGCTGCCTAATGAGAAGTGTTCGTGTACATTTGAGTTGGTAAAATATCTTTCTCATAGTTTAGTTTGATTGGATAATATTCTGAAACTCTCCAACGCATTTCAAATGAGCTTCACTTACAAGTCTTTTTAATATTGCAATTCAACTGTGCTATTCTTATATAATTCATAAAATATTGTTATAAAATATTATATTTCTTAAACTATATTGTTATATTATATATAATATATAACATATTATGTTATAATTATATCATTATATTAATATATGCCATTTTTCATTATATTATATTTAAAATATATCACATTGAAAATAAAATTATAATATGTTATAAAAATAAAAAATTATATTAAAATGAAAATATTATACATTATTTAGAAAATAATATTTTTTTAAAACCAATACTGCGGCGTTATAATTAAAACATCAGAAATAAAATCTCCCCTTCTTCTTATATGTGTTGCTGACTGAAGCTCGCAGATGCTTGCAAGTTATTTCAATACAATGAGTGAACGTGACTATACATATACGGACTACGCGAGGACGAACTGCGCTATATTGTAAGACTCACGAGAATCTTGTTTACAACATTCATACATAATTAAGATAATTGACGACATGTTGGCTCTCAGTTAATTAAAGGACGTTGTCAATGGGACCATTTTCCCCTTGATTACTTTCAGCTACAGTATGTACGATTCAGCAATGTGCGAGACTGCTTTAAAGCGTCTTTTAGTCAGACATGTTCTCATAAACCTCGGAATATGGCTCAGGCCCTGCTACCTGAAAGTCCGTCAAGCTTAATTGTCACATTTTGCAGAAATTTACGAGAGAATCAGAACAATATGCATACTCATTGCAAGGACAGTTTCATTTACCATTATTTCCAAGACAAGGTAAAATGAAAATGGGACTCTTCTTCGCTCTGTTGCGCTGATGCATCCACCTGAAGAAAACTGCTGATTCATCAGCGATCTTGCATTCTTTGTATCGAAGTCTAGTTTGCAAGGTGAATATAAACGAATTCCATTGGCGGTAGTTTGCTAGCGATTATTTAGGTATGGCGGCACGTTACTGACCTGCAGCCACGTTACTGACCTGCAGCCACGTTACTGACCTGCAGCCAAGTTACTGACCTGCAGCCAAGTTACTGACCTGCAGCCACGTACAGCCGTGTCACGCTAATGACGCGTTATCTGCTCGATGAGCGGCAGTTACGTTGATGGCTCCCCTGATCCATCAGGAAGGTTATACGTGAACTGCTTCATCATGTCATCATGTTCATGTTGTTCGGTGTTCAGTCCACAACTCAACGAACACTCATTATTCAGACGAACGTTCAAATTGTGTGGTGTAATAGAGGTTGAACTCTTCTGTTTAGTTTATGATATCATGATCATCAATAAATTTTCATTCTTTTGCATTCGAAATTTTGCGTTTGTAATGACATTTTTGGTCATCTTTTCAAGCACTCACTTACACTTGCATGTTTATATCATTTTTAATTTATTAGCCTCTAGCGGAATTGAATATGAGTAGTGCACTTAAAAGTATAATACATGCATGTAGGGAGGCCAGCCTGCCGCAATCATCCTATATTTTAAATAACTGTTACTGAAAGCGTGAAATAATGGTTCCGTTAAGTTCTGCAATTAAACGCTTGTTAAATATACAAAAAATAATTAACAAACAAATACTTATATCATGGAGCGACTTATAATCGAACAATGGATTACGCATAAATGAACTGTACCGTCGCTGGTAATACGCTGCACTTTCGTTGCCAGAGAATGACTTGGATGTATATGAACCTAGATGACTTTTTAAAACAAACTTTGAAAAACTTATGGTAATCCACTTTGGCAACACGTTGATTCTGACCACGTTACTGACCGTTACTTCTGGACCGGTAATGCCATGTGGTGACATGGTTGCGTATGCACTATTGTATATTGCATTAAAAATTATCAATCAAATTAGAACTTAATAGGACGTAACAAAACTTTTCTCGCTCTAATTATCTTGTAGCATTATCGTCCGCACAAAATTCACGACTGCATTGCTATGCATCAACAGGTTGCGAAACTGTCACTTCGAGTTCTGAAAGCATATTATTCTATGTACTTCTGAAACTTAACACAGTACGAAAATAATTGAATGATGAAAATATGATTAACCTACCAAAATATCGGTTAAAGAATTCTTATGTAACACAATTTTGTATCAATCCTCAAGAAGTCCAAAATATGAATAGAATCGAGTCTGTACATACGTAAATAAATTTAATATTTAAATTCTCGCCTTAAATTTAGAGCGATTTTTCACGACGAGCTTTTATGGCGCGAGAAGGGAAATTTCACGACCGCCGAAGACAATATCCGGCGAGAGAGGAGGTGCATTTGAGAGTATATCGTGGCCGAGATTCGCAGTAAACAGACCAAGTACCGGCAGCTGAAGAGCTTCGCTGCACGAAACGAGCTCACTGGCTTTACCAGCGTTTAGGCGACACGAGGCGTATATTATACGCCAACACGACGCGCCTTCTTGTTCACATATCAACTCCTGAAATGAGACAATCTCAGCCTCCCTAAGATGTCTCCATCCTCGAAAGTGTCCGTCTCAAACCTAATGAAGTAGTGCATCGTCTTCATAGGCAGATATACTCACCGTTCGAGAAGAGTAAGATCTGATACTGCACATGAAATTACTCGATGTTTTACTGATGTAGGCAATAAGTGTTGGCCTGGAAATTTTAAACTCGAACCTACATTTTTCCGAAAAAGCTGACATGATAAATTAGGTTTAAAAAAAAAGAGCTTAGAATGGTCTGTTTAGTTTGTTATTTTCCCATAGAGAGATGAAAATTGGAATGAGAATAGCAACGTACGGTTTCATAAATGTTCATGAAAAGAAATAATTGATTCTCGTCTTTTAGTTCTTGTGGTCCTCCATCTATCAAATGCACGTAACATGACACTCCGTCGATACACTACACGTAATCTGGTCCATCATCGATCCACTGCACGTAATTTGGCTCTCCATCGATCCACTGAACGTAATTTGGCCCTCCATCGATCCACTGCACGTAATTTGGCTCTCCATCGATCCACTGCACGTAATTAGGCCCTCCATCGATCAACTGTACGTAATTTGGCCCTCAATCGATCCCCTACATGTAATTTGGCCCTCCATCGATCCACTGCACGTAATTTGGCCCTCCATCGATCCAATGCACGTAATTTGGCCCTCCATCGATTCACTGCACATAATTTTGTCCTCCATCGATCCACTAAACCTAATTTCGTCCTCATCATGGCTCCACAATCAACGCAATTCAACCCATGCCCTGTATGAGTTAGCGGGCAACATGCGTCGGCTATGGACGCAATTAATTACGTCCATAAGCAGCGTTGTTGCTTCAATTGCATCGGTCAATGTTTCTCTGGTTAGCTAATGAAGCATCTTTTATTGGAACAATAGCTTCCCTGACTTCCTATGACCGGCCTCTCCAAGGACAGTAATGAGTAATGACGACTTCAAAATGCGATACGCAATGACAGCTCCAGTCACACACTGTGCGGCCTTGTAAACCTAATTGAGTTCGTTTTCCCCCTCTCGAGGACAGTATATCCGTCCAGATTGAAGAAGTATGAGGACTAGTGTTCATTATTGCTATAGATATGAGATTATTTGCGTAGAGATCCAATTTTGTAATTACAAAATATAAAGCAGTTGTTATGATTAATTGGCAATATATTCCGCAAGGATTTGACGGCTTTTTATACGATTTTGAATTCAAATTCACGCTATTGAACTTAACCTCCAATAATTCTACTTTTAATTGTGATTTTTATCATCGCTCTGATTCCCAATTAAACCTGCCTGGTACGATAACAGTAAAACTACGAATCACCTCACAGATTCCGAGATACTGACAGGAACGTTAGAGCTCGATGCGCTGCAAAATATGAATTCGTTGTCTAAAGAAGCAATTTCCATTCAAGCGGGTATTTTTGAGAGGCTCGGATGCCCATGATCTTGAATTGCAATGGTCGTCGCAAAAACACGATACCGATCCGGATCAGACATGGCCGCTTGCGCTCGGGTGGAGGCAGTATTCTGAACGTTGCTTAAAGTGACGCTTGTTTATCCGATGATCTCGTATGAGAGCTTCACGAATGAAACGCTGTGTTTTTGCAAGGCGCAAGAACGTCAGAGCCGCAACAACAACATTCTAGTGCGGTTAAGTCTTGAGGTCGAGTGCAGTTTGAGGCAAACTTTCTGTGATACGCTGTATACGAATACAGGGTCCGCCATATTTATGGCAGCTCTTGTTTTTTGTTATTTCTCGATGAAACAAACAGGGGCATTGTTTTTTATTGGATGAGCTAGTAGCCAAGAATTACCTAAACAATTCTCAGACATATTTATTCAATATGACCACCCTTATTTTTAATGACGGCCTCCAATCTACGTTGGAAAGCTTCACAGGAGACACGCAGCATTTCTTGAGGGATAAAGTTCCATTCTCATGTGAATTTACACTTCAAACTATCCAAAGAATCATGAGGTGTTCTGCAGACCTTACTCTCTAAAATAGCTCACACAGAAAAGTCGAGAGGATTCAAATCAGGGCTTCTTGTGGGCCATTCATTTTTGCTAATGAACGCTGGGATGTGACCCTGCATCCAGTTTTGAGTCATGTTTGAGCAATGTGATGGGGCAGAGTCTTGTTGAAAACTCCATGGTTAGCCGTTGAAGTGTTTACGGGCCCAAGGTAACTACACAGCTTCCAAAATGTCCGAAATGTATCGCTGACTGTTCAATTTCACTCCTAAAGGGACAAAAACGAGTGGGGACCTCCCAGTGGCGGTTACTGCGGCCCAAACCATCACGGACATGGGATTTTGACTTCATTTTGCTGTTCTGGATGCCACAGATTCATCCCGACTCCAAACTCTGTCATTTTGACGGTTAACGCTTTGTTCAATGTCAAATTTTTTCTCATCACTGAACACAAAGTTGGGCAGCGTGCCATCCTCAATGAGATCCAAAATGTGCTGGCATCTTTCGAGCCTCATTCGTTCATGACGGTCTGTTAGCTCATGAGTTGTTTGCATCTTGTAAGGAGAGGTTTCGAGGTCATCTTTGAGAACTCTACGCATTGATGTCTGACTGACTCCTGCTTCTGCAGCCAATTTTGCAGCTGAGCGAATTGGGTTTCTCCTCAACTTCTCCCTCGTGTTTTTGACCGATTGTTTTGTTCAGACAGTTCGTTTCATTCCTTGACCAGATCGATTGCACGTTTCACCAGTTTCCTTGAATTTTTTACCACCTTCCACACAGTTTCACGACGTATTTGGAGCTTTTTTGCAATGACTGAATTACTCTCGCCCTTTTCATGAAGGGCTACAATTGCATTTCTATCTACTGCCATAAGTAATGGTAAATTTAGACACCTTAGATTTCTGCAATATAAAATAGATGAATTAATATATGATATTAAGCTTCATTATAAAAGAAAAGTCACCCAGAAACCAATTTATTTTTATATAGCAAACATCCGCTGCCATAAATATGGCGGACCCTGTGTGCGACATGCATGCACGCTTCCCAACAGGCATATGACGTTGAAATAACGCTTGTTATACGTTGTTTCGTTGAAATGGTCTCGAAATCAACATTTTTTTGCCTTTTGGGTTAGTTAAAAAATAAAATAGTAGTGATTGGCTATTGGAGTATCTGCGTCACTGCATATGAATTTCAAACGTCTGGTCAAAGTCAACTAATCAGTATGGATGGAAACTTTCTTGGAGAATCAAACATAAGGAACCTCTATGCAGAAAACAATTGAAGGATAAAGGCATTTAATGTATGCACCTGTATGTCTCCTTCAGGAGTTAGGTTCGTATTAGGTTATTTCACTGATTGTTGTTACACGGTAAGAGGTTATGCAATTGGAGATAAAATTGATATAAAAAATAATAAATAAATATCGGTAAAAATATTGACTGAACTTACATCTTGACTTAGAGAAAATCCAAGTATTTTCTAAATAGTTTTGGACTTTCCAAGTAAATCTGATTACAAGTTCTCAGTATTCGGCAAGACGCTCGGACAAAGTCAGACGTAATCTCCTGGCGCTGTCAACAGAACTCCAAGGAATGCAGCTGCAAAATGAAACTCCACGATGTGTTCTGGACACCGGCCGCTGAATTTCAGATTGGAAAATTTCACGACTATTATGCAGCGAGCATGTGAGCGCAGACACCCAAACAAAAGAGTTTAGAAGCTAAGAATATTGTTCTCGTTAGCACATCCCCAAACGTTATTAAATGTCTGCGATTAGGGTGCCAACCAAATTAATGGTAACAAATACAATCAGCATTTCCGTACTCTCACCCCCTATAAGTGTTCATTTCGACTTAAAAATAAAGTCAGAAAAGTTTGAATGAGATATTTCAATATATACTGATAGCACAAGAAACGAATTTTTCTATTCATAATGCCCAGTTGATATTTTTTAAGACAATATTTGATTTTATGTCGAATGATGCAGAAGTGTAAATGTTAACTTATTTTCAGGGAATAAAAGGTAAATTACATATTCTTTGCAGGCAATGCTTTGTTGAAGTTTATTTCCTGCATAGACTATTTGTTTGACCAGAAACTATACCCCCACAAAACCGCAGGTGAGGTTACAATGCTTTGCTGATTTCTTGCGCATAATTTGTATTATAGTAACAAATAAAACAATAGAGTATTCATTTTTCCATGCAAGAGCCAGTACTGTATATCAGTAAAATATGTTTTAGAATATTATTATATTAACCATTGACTTAGAAGAAAATAGGTGACCATAGATGTATTTGCGCTAGTTTTAACAAATATTAACTATAGTTCCTTCTATATTTCACACAGATGACTAAGGACAGCTGCATAATGCAGAACTAAATTCCATCTACTAGTGCCATCACACGCACTCGAGGCACTTTGCTGATGGAGGCACATCTGAAAGTATCGCTGGATTCAAGCTACCATCAAACCGGCAGGTTCTGAGCAGATTTTTTTTGCCTATACGTACACAAAAGTCAAGAAAGTGCGGCCACCACTGGTCAAGAATTAAGAAATCTTTGCGCAAAAGCAAGAATTCCTACCAGTCAAATGTATCATATCAACAACAAGATAAAAGAGCAGCACCAACAATGGCAGGGTCTGAAAAAGCAGCCAGTAGACAAACAAAAATTCAACTGCTGAAAGAGAATCAATTTAGCTCAAAACTTGATGACCTTTTTGATGTTGCGGATGCAGATACATTAAATTTAATCAAGATTCCAGAAGACCAAAATTTCTTGCTTGCATAAAAAGAGAAAGGAAGACGCGGAAATTTGGGTGGAATTGATATTGTGCTTCATGGTATGGACAAAAAGACGACTATATTGGTAGACACCAAACGCAGAGTTGCTCCACGCAATAATCTACAGTAACTCAAAGATCTTGTTGCTTTTGGAACAGTAAAAAAGTCAATTTCCAGTGCAGCTACAAAGAAATTGATTCGCCATTCATGGTACATCCGTGAAACTCTTGTGGGACTGGTGTAAATTCTTCTGCAGACAGAGTTGAATCTGAGTTGACTCTGTCGAACTTCGTTTCAACTAACGCACACAAGTTTCTTGAGGCAATGCAAACTGAAACTGACTTCCTACAGCGGGAGCCTGACGCCTGGACCAGCATTGAACGGTACTGCATCGTTTGTCAAGAAGTTCAAAAGCAGATAATGTCAATGATGCTGCTGAATGTGGATTTTTTTTATAACGAACTTCAACTCCGTGTTGACTAACCAAGAGGAACAAAAGCAGTACCTGCTTCAGGTCGTAGAACGGCATCGCCATCAATTTCCTGTGTCCAAGAAATCAGTTATTATTGATAAATTTTCAAGTTACAAAACCAACTGTACTTTTTTACTGTGTAGTGAATCAGTGGCAGTATAGTGCACCGTAGCATTTCAGTGGTGTAGTACATTGAATGATATTTAGTTCACTTACAATGTTAATAATTTCTTTGAAACAGTAACCGTAATTGATTTGAGCTTCATTTGTAAACTTAATACTCATTGTACAACCAGTAAACAGAGTTGGATTACTAAATTTTTGGTTTATGCCCTCTGCCCATGTCGTTTAACACATCTGCACCAGGAGACCAGCAAAAATACATTTCTTTTTGGATCAGACCATACATCATAGATGCATGGTTTCTGGATGTATAAATAAAATAAATAGCTATACAACAGGAAACAAATTGAGTCTTCTAGTTGATAGAATTTTCTCACATGTTGCTACAAAATCTATTTTTGTTGTGTCGAAGTTCTTGACGAAGTGAAATCAGAGATTGTCTTTGCCGATTCAGTTCGAGGACAAAAAGTTACCTACACGACACGACTCTTAGGAATAACGGCGCCGCTCTTCAGAATAACGACAACTGAAAGAACAGTGAAGAGAAGTTCATAGAAAAACAAGCCCAATCTCACGACAGCAGCTGCAGCAGAGAGGTGGCCTTACCGAACGTGATCCGTGTAGCTGAAGACTTCTGGCCTGAGAAAAACACTGTCAAAAGCAGTAAACAATCTTTACGATACTGGAAATGTTTTCAGAGCTCTCAAGCTACTCAGTAAAATACTGTATTTTTGCGGTATAATATCCTCACAAGTATTGAGAGGTAAGCTGCCAGTTCGTGATATCACTTATCAGGTTTGAAGTATATTTTAACTTGCTGCTCTACCATATTAGTGTTTTCAGACAGAACTGGGGATGAACACGTGAGATTTCACCTTGTTGGACTGACCAAGTTTTTCTAACAACGTTTTTTACTTCTGAAAACCGGAGTAGAAAAATCGGCTAGATGAAAAAAATTAAGGTCCCTCGTTCAGAATGAAAGTATAGACAGTATTAATTAATGGTTAACATGATGCAGCGAAAATCAATTCTATACTTCTCAAAAATTTTAAGCTACAGTTAAGCGTGACAATGATGAATAATTTGTTATTGACCCTAATCTAAAAATTAGTGAGAGTTAAAACCCATTTTTATGATAATAAAGACCAAAACTACTGTTATATGTCCGATTTTAATAAGTTAGCTACAGTTAAGCGTGACAATGATGAATAATTTGTTATTGACCCTAATCTAAAAATTAGTGAGAGTTAAAACCCATTTTTATGATAATAAAGACGAAAACTACTGTTATATGTCCGATTTTAATAAGTCGTATCGGGAGTGACGAATGTCCTGTCGATAGCCTTGAAAATAATTCAGTTCGCATTATGCAATGAAGTGCCGAATATTCGAAAGTTCTATGCTTCGTTAATAATTGCTGACGTGCTATGAGTTGAGGGCGGCCGTGAACGAGGTCGTAAGGCCGCCGATAATTAAATTGCTACGCACACAAGTTGGTGGCCGTGGATGGGGGCGTGCGAAATTATCAGAGACCATTCAATTTTCTATAAAAAATATAAATTTAGGAATATTTGCTCTGATATTGAGAATTGATATAAGAGTGAAAAAATTCCCCGTTGTCATGGCTTACGTGTTAAATTCATGGGCAATCACAATTAAAAAAACCTGTAGAAATTGTAAAGCGTGATATGCCTAATCCTTTAATAAGAAAGCTTAATTCCATCTGAATATTTACCACAGGCAATATAAAATTCAAATAACCAAACTAAACAGTTATTAAAACTTAATAAGTATTTAATAGACGTTATAACAGCCATATCATAGCCGTTTTATTGTCAATATTGCAATTATTATATATTACAAAATTATAGCTGTTGTAACAGCAATTTCTGTTAATGGATCTACAACAAGCAAATAGAAACACTAATAATACAATGATTTTAAGTAAAAAAAACTAATACAATTTCTTTGTTATTATCGTTAGAATTGATCCACACCCAAGAGACTGATTACTCGATAACGTTTGTGACTTCCTTTAAATTATATTCAATTTGAAATAGCAACCCCCAAAAAAGCGATTCATCACTGCAACGCACATTCTATTGCGCTACGCACATTCTATTGCGCTGTTCTCGACCAAACTTGTATTTTTTTTAATTTGATTGTTAATCCAAGGTCTTGATTCTGGTAAATCTTTCAAGTATTTTTACCATCGATTCATACAAATTTATCATGCATTTTTAGTCTCATCGATTGCTCTTGAATTAAAAAATCGAAATTTATTTCTCGTCCGTTGCCATCTCAGTCAATAGGGACGGCACATAATTCAATCGATTTCAGCCTAAGTACAGGTATGGCGACATCAATATTTTCCGATGCATCGGAGGTTGCTTAATTTTGAGCCGTTCCCCCATGCAGGCAAATGACAGTTTCCCTTCCGAACAAATTTGGCCGAGACTGGGAAAAACGGGAAAAAGGCGGAAATTTGCCTAGTAGCACCGAAATCGGGCACGTGCATAATTTCTAACTGGGGAACTGATTGGGCGAGCGCTTGCCAATCAACTCACTGATTTTTAATCCATTTCCAATTTATGTCCTCTACACAAGTGTGCTTTGAACGAAAAATATCATTCATTAACTGTCTTGAGCTACCGTGACATTTTTCACGTGAAATTATTTTGTGTTTATTTAGGTATTTTCATTATTTATATATAATCTTTATTTCTATATATTCAATATTTTCATTAAAGTTAATTTTGATAAATAAAAAAAAATACGATATTTGTCTGGTAAAAACTTGGCCTAAATCTGTACTCGATAACGAATTCCAACAGTTGTTCAGGGATAAACCGGTTAGAATAGACACGGACAGACGGACATGGCGAGCACAATAGTGCATTTTTTCCATAAATGAGAAAATGCGCTAAAAAGATAGAAAGTCCAGAATTGAAAAATGAGGCCTATATCTGATTTTAAATTTGTGGCTTGAAAGTTATCAAGTTATTAAATAGTTTTCTTTCACTTCTTGCAGCTATCGCTTCTTTGGCTATCTTTGGTCTGCTGATTAGGATGGTAGAGTATAACATTGACTGTAATATTAAAACCATTTTTTATGAGTGGACCTCAGCAACAGAATAAATTGTTCATATGTTTGTTTACCACAATGCAGATCTTCGCGCTCCGAACAGATAATTGCGTAATTGTTCAGCAAATTGCCGTAACTGGCAAGATTTATCGGATCCGCCGAGGGGAGCGGGTAGTTAATGTTTTTAACTGGAAGCAACACTAGAGTATTTTCAACATGAAACAATTGGCATTCTCGCTCGATTGCTAAAGACTCAGAAGTACTAGTGCAGTGTAATATGCCGCCTCGGCAGCTGCCGACGCTAATCTGCCATCAAATAACGATTTATTGACATCTGGTAACCATGAGTTGACATGTGGCGAAGATAACTTTGCAGCTGATCTTTGCAACACAAAACTTATAGTTGTCGTATTTGGAGAAAAAAGTTTACAGCGGTGCTTGCTTGCGTCTAGCAAGGAAGGAGAGGGAATATCTACGAGGCAAATATTCTAAGGTAAGAGAGATGTTGAAAATTATTGTCATCAAATTTGGAATGGAGGCTCTAGTTCAATTAACTTCTCGTGTTTATGGATCGAAATGCAAAACAGCGTAGCAACGCATCAGATAAAGGTTTATCGTCATCATAAGCGACGAACAGTACTCGTTTTTAAACAAATATGGTAAAGTATAGTACATTTTTCCTATTTATATTTTTTGTATCAAGTTTTTCGTAGCTCAGTTTTCGTGTTTGTGATACTGAAGTCAGTAATACTATATATTATTATTGCATCCTTTAAGAATTAGTTTTTATCTAAGCAAGCTTAACTCCAACCCTCTTTGAAATGCAGACCCGCTTAGGTCCTGCGCTCGCTACTAACTGATGAACTGCAGAAGTTTAGTGCAGCTCTCAGTCAGCAGTTTTCCCTGGAGCTGCTAATTTATGCGACTTGTTTAGGTTGTTGGAGAAAACTGGGCTTGCCTCTAGCCCCCTGGGGCTCTTGAACGGGATAATGCGTTTGCAGTAAATGATTTTCCGCTCAAATTGGCACTCGGCAATCGAATTAACTTGCCTGTCTGGGTAGGAGGCCTCTGCTCTAGAAACACAACAAAACAGGAACCCATGGATAAAAATTTGAATGAAAACATTTCCGAGAACAGGCCCAAGCTTGCAGCAAAGGAAATAGCCTCACGGAAAATATTCAATTACGCAGAAATAACAATAACTTAAATAAGTTATTGTTAATTAATTAATTAGTTAGGTTATTAATAAGTTATTAATAATTGTTACTAAGTTAAGTTAATAATAAGTTATTATTACTTAGTTGATAAGTTAGGCTAGTAATAAGTTATTAATAAGTTGTTAATTAGTTACTAATAAGTTATTAACATTGTATTAATTAGTTATTAATAAGTTAGCATTTCGAAGGTGAAAAATAAGACATTTTAAAAAGAGACAAAAAAATAAAGTAGTCTGTTGAACATTTTCAGTTTTGCCTGTTGAAACACATATTCTTCTTAGCAGGAACTTGAAGATTTGGACACACTCTTGGTAAAGCTTAGCACCTCACCCCTCACCATACATAAGAGAAGATCGATCTGTGCCCGAGTCACTTGCAGTGCCATTCAAATAAAATTTGAGTTGAACTCAAATAAAGTCTGTTACTTGCAATTCTCTTTAGGTACTTCCATTCAGCGAAGTAGGCAGGAAACCATGTTCTTATGACTTGAAATAATGTATATAACCATAAGAGATTGCGCTCGTTCGACAGAGTAACGGACTCATTGGAGAATCACAACAATGGATTCGTTGAAAACCTTTCACGACTTTCGTTTCAAGATAACGAGCTGTTTTCAGACGAACTTCAGACCAGTCTTTCCAAAGGAAGTTGTGCGCGGGAAAAATCATTTTCGCAGCGTTTGGGAACAGGAACAAATGGGTCGGCTTTGAGGCTTGGGAGGCAAGTCAATTAGAGGGGATTGGTGGGAGCTAAGTAGGGGGCTTAATTAGGGTGGATGGGTGGGAGGTATAAGTAGGAGGCATTTGGGTTGATTGGGGGATAAGTAGGGGTGTAATCAAAGTGGATTGGTGGGAGCTAAGTAGAAGGCCCAATTAGGGTGGATTGATGGGGATATAAGTAGGAGGCCTCAAATTAGGGTGCAATGGTGGGAGTTAAGAAGGCGGCCTCATTAGGGAGAATTGATGCGCAGTAAGTAGAGGGCCCAATTAAGTTGGATTGGGGGATAGATAGTGCGGCTCATTTGGGTGGATTGTTGAGGCTAAGTAGGGGCCTCATTAGGATTTTGTGATTTTGCTCTACGGGACTTCGGGAACATGAACAATTTGGGCGATGAAACTGATTTCTGTAACAGGACCTACAAAACGGTGGCAATGGCTGATTTTCTGCCCTAATTCTAGGGCAAAGAATGAAAAAAGCTTCTTCTGTTAGGCCGAGACCGCATGTTTTTTGTAATGATGCAGTTCCCACGACGACTCGAAGATCCTGAGGGTAAAGGGCCTTTAAAAACAGTTAAACAATCACCCAATGAATCTAAATTAGTAAATAAGAAACTATTAAGCCTGACGTGATCACTAGGTTAGGCCAAGTAGATCCGCGTATCTCAATCAGTAGAAAAGAGATAATATTTAGTTTACTAAATTTTGAATTCTAAATTGTATTTTAAAATTATATCATTCACTTGCGGTCAAATGTTTTGTTGAAAATGTAAAATAAATCTGTATAGAATTCAAGGTTCCTCGAAGCACCCGATAATTAGTTGTCAATTTTATTATAAGCTCTAAGCGTTTCCAGTTTATTCAACAATGCCTTCGAACTAGGCATTTTAATTCTATCCAACTATATGTAAACATTAGACAAGATTTAGTGATTAACGACAGCAATCAGCATAGAATTAATTCTGATTTTATAATAATTTTAATTTTGTTTTGAAATATTTGATGCAGTAAGTATTTTTTTCTCGCAATTGAAATTTCTCGTTTTCCTTCTTCGACTAACGAATGGGAAAATTAATTTATTTATTGCTATAAATTATGTTTGAATCATGAAAAATCGTCTAGCGGCATTCCAGAATCTGATCCCAATTGCCTAGCTTCGTAATGACATATCCATAAGGTTGTTCAGATTCTGATCCCAATTGCCTAGCTTCGTAATGACATATTCATTGCGTTGTTACACAACGTCCATTCACTCGCGTGACACCCACTACTCCTAGACAAAGGGCCAACATAGCGCTAGCCTCATATTGCTGAAGACACACGATCTGATGGAGGCGTCTCTGCACGCAAGACTGCCGAGCACCAGTCGGAGGAGGCTCTTTGTGAGCACGTCGCTCTCACCGAAAGCAATTTCCCCTCGCGAGCGGCCTTTTCAGCATAGAATTAATTCTGATTTTATAATAATTTTAATTTTGTTTTGAAATATTTGATGCAGTAAGTATTTTTTTCTCGCAATTGAAATTTCTCTTTTTCCTTCTTCGAATCACGAATGTGAAAATTAATTTATTTATAGCTAGAAATTATGATTGAATCATGAAAAATCCTCTAGCGGCATCCCAGAATCTGATCCTAATTGTCTAGCTTCGTAATGACATGTTCATAAGGTTGTTACACAACGTCCATTCACTCGCGTGACACCCACTACTCCTAGACAAAGGGCCAGCATAGCGCTAGCCTCATATTGCTGTAGACACACGATCTGATGGAGGAGTCTCTGCACGCAAGACTGCCGAGCACCAGTCGGAGGAGGCTCTTTGTGAGCACGTCGCTCTCACCGAAAGCAATTTCCCCTCGCGAGCGGCCTTTGGAATGCCATCATTTCGGCGCCGGTCATCTCGAGGGTGAAGCCTTGCACCATCAGGACCACTCTCCTCTCAGTCTGCTGCCTTCACTTCCTGTACCTCAGATTGTCATGTGCCCTCACTTCTTGTACATAAGTTTGTCTTGAGCCCTCATTTCCTGTACCTCAGATTATCATGTGCCCTCACTTCCTGTACATCAGTTTGTCATGTGCCCTCATTTCCTGTACATCAGTTTGTCATGTGCCCTCACTTCATGTACATCAGTTTGTCATGTGCCCTCACTTCCTGTACATCAGTTTGTCATGTGCCCTCACTTCCTGTACATCAATTTGTCATATGCCCTCACTTCCTGTACATCAGTTTGCCATGTGCCCTCACTTCCTGTACCTCAGATTGTCATGTGCCCTCACTTCCTGTACTAATCCTTGCCTATATGTGCCCCCTCCAAATATAGGCGCTTGCAGAAATTCTTAATTAAATTTGGTATTACGGAAATTCAAAAGAACTTGCGGAGTTCGTCAGTTCTGCTACCCGAGAAAATTTATGATTCAAGTTCGTGATAGGCAAGTTCATTTCCAAACCTTAATGACAAATGTGTTCAGGAACCGTTGCATATGAAGTTGAATACTTTTTATTTAAATTGATTTGAGTTTTATTAGCATAGCTGTTCTAATTTTATCCCAGAATTTTCATTCAAAATGAGTAAATCGAGTCCGTTTTGAGTTAATCTAGGAAAGATTTATTCCACTTATGACACCACATTTCTCCGCCGACGCACTATTCCACACACTCATAATCCCAGGTATATCGTCAGGAATGTGTGAATTGCACTGTCTTAAAATTTCAATTTCTGCATTACCTACGATATTTGTGAAAAAGTTTCAGTCTCCAGGCCCTCTGTTTTTTTTAAGTTAACTTGCATGCGATCGCTTGCCATCACCACGGTTGGCGGGAGCCGCTCGCTTCTGCAGCTACGGGAAGGAAGCGATGCGTCGTGGCACAGGCTTCACGTGTCTGGCATGTAGCCTTCATAATTAGATTGCATTGTGGCGTCCCAACCTCGAGTGGCGTGGCGTAAGTGGCAACACACTTGCTGGATATGTCGCGGCAGCAATTGTAGTGGCACTGTGTTTCAGTTAGTCTTGTTAATTGCTTAGCAATCTTCTGGCGACACTACAGACAAACCCGCTGTTGGGCTCGGTAGCAATTCGGGGCTCAGGAGGCCGTGCAGAGCATAGTTATAGTCTTTGGCTGCACTCAGAGGCCGTACAGAGCATAGTTATACCGTCTGGCTGCACTCAGGGTCCGTGGAGAGCATAGTTATAGCGTCTGGCTGCACTCAGGTTCCGTGGAGAGCATAGTTATACCGTCTGGCTGCGCTCAGGGTCCGTGGAGAGCATAGTTATAGCGTCTGGCTGCACTCAGGGTCCGTGGAGAGCATAGTTATAGCGTCTGGCTGCACTCAGGGACCTTGTAAAGCATAGTTACAGCATCTGGCTCAAGGGCCGTGTTAAAGCCTAACTATGCTCTATAAAAGCATGTTCGTCTCTAACCATAAATCTGTCAGGTCATAGCTGTGTTGATATTCGACGTACGTGTTAAAAGGCTGTTATGCGGCTGTTTTATATCTTCCCGAACTGGATATGAATTGAATTAAGTTCGTGCTTGATTCAAAATGAAATAAATGGTTGAGGCCAAAAGAAATATTTCTAATAATTGGAAAAGTAAGAAATACTTTCGAATGTAATTCAAGATCCAGAATGAATCAACTTATATAAAAACTTTAGATAGGCGGGAAGTATGGTGCGTATAGTGGGTCTTTATTATTTATTTAATTTCATTGAATGGATGATTGCAGCCAGTAGCGACGGTATATGGCTCTTAAAACATGAATAATGTTACTAAAGAAAACATTCAATTGTATCCTATTTATGGTATTATCATTATGGAACTGTATGTTTCTGTCTTGAAACAAAGCAAAAAAGCAACCGTGAGACGTACGAGAATAGTACGCAGTTCTAAAATCGACTCAAAACGCACAGAAATTCAAATTCGAAAAGTCCTAAAAATAATTCAAACTTCAACTTTTGCAGCCGGATGAAAAAAATATGTATGTTGGATGGGTTTCTGATTGCTACAACATCTTTCTCGCAGTATAGGACCTCTGCAAGCTATAATAACGCCTGGAGAATACGGTGCAGTGAAAAGATGTTGGCTTAATTGATGTCATAAAATGATAAAACTCGTGGTTTTTACATTTATTGAATGACACTTCGACCAGTTGGCGATGCACTTTTTGCCTTGTGTGGGTCATTCTGACCTAGTTTGGCCTGGAAAATGGGCGTATCAGTACTTCGTTCAGAAATTGTGTCACTATTTGAACGATATGACCAAACCATATTTCTAGGTGATATTTATACATACTGCACATGACCTGCCTGGAACAAAGATGCTCTGCACGTAGCAAGTGCTACTTTGATTTAAATATGAGTTGCAAGGACTCTTTTATAAGACTTGATGATAAAATGACCAAGCAGACGTATAATTCAACACAATATTCTGGGCGCCAATACTTCAGTCGGTGACGCGCCTCATCTTAACCAAGTAACACAATATCAGAAGACTGCCGTGAGAAGCTGACTAACCTTGGTCTCCACAACGAAATTAAGCAGTGCGGTTCTAATAAAGTGGTTTTCATGCAATATGAGCCCCGTTCATATTGCATTCCAAGTTTTTTGACAATCTTTCAACATAACAGTCCAAAATTTCTTGTCAATCTTCAAACATAACAGTCAGAAGTTTCTTGTCAATCTTCATAATTATGAAACAGTTCTTAGTTTCTTGCCAATCTTCAAACATAACAGTCCCAAGTATCTTACCAATCGTCAAAGCTTGGTCTATACTTTATTTTTCCGCATTCAAATACTATAACATTTTTGCAACCATCTTCCCCCCTCGTGACTTCCGTCCATTGAAAGACATGGCCAATAATAAAGACTTGGTTATTTGTAAGACTGCCGATGCTCGGCATTGGTCGAACGTGACCGTAGCACTAGGCGTCTTCATGCACTTTTCTTTGATTCCTACAAATTTATCAAAATTACTTACCCGATCTATATAAAAATTTTGTTGAGTGAAGATCAATTTGAACATCTTCCTTCGTGAGCTAAGAGATTCTTTTACCTCCTCTCTTAAAAGTTATTTCATAAATTTACCTCTTTGGCTAAATAATATTTCTGATTATGCTTGGAAATTCTATTTCTGTTCAATTTTTGCTGCTTGAAATACCCTGAGTTTTAACATTGCCGAAGATTATAGTGCGCTTCAATAAGTTTATCGATGTTCAGCGCCTAACTGTGGCTTTATTTGATGCATAAAAATTTCTTACAAAAATGTTACTTCTGCAACAGCTATAGAAATTTGCTCTAGTGCTTTGCCTTAAGATACAGAATAGAAAAGAATAAAAATGTCGGCACAGAAGAAATAGGTCCATGGCCTGTTGCCGATTCTTGCACTCGTAGTGACTTGATTCCACAGGGATCCGGCCTTATGAACCCGATCTTTCCATAACTGTCGAATTGATTGAGATAGCTGTTCGACTTATTGCAAGGCTCGTAAGGTGCTAGGCATTTTAAGACTGAACATATGCTCCTGCATTGCTTCGTCTGGACTTATTGCCTGGTCCGTAATTTGCTAGGCATTTTAAGACTGAACATATGCTCCTGCATGCATAGCTTCGTCTAGTCTGTTTTTGAAGAAATTTATACTCGGAGCGGCAATGATGCTATCAGGGAGGCTGTTCCACATGTCGGTGACTCGAGAAAGCGAGAAGAAATGTGGTCGCATGGATGTGTTACTACGCAGTTTTTTTAGTTTATAGCCGTGGCCCCTGGTGTTGGTTCTTGTTTCAGGTTCTAGTAATCCTTCTGGGACCTTGTATAAGCCCAGTATACTTGTATGTTTCAATGAGGTCTCCACGCAGACGTCGATAACTGAGGCTCGGAAGCTCCATAATATATAACATTTCTTCATAAGGTTTGCCTTTTAATCCCGGAATTAACCTCGTTGCACGTCTTTGAGCCCTCTCGACTAAATTTTTATCCTTTTCTAGTTTTGGTGACCATACGCGTTTCCAAACTCTAAATTCGGACGCACGACAGCGACAAAAAACAGCTTCATCGCTTCAGCATTTATGTACTCGTAGGAGCGTCTGATCAGTACAAGTCGTTGATTGGCTTTATTAACTTGAGCTTGAAAATGCTTAGAAAATTTCATTTCAACTCATTTTCGAACTCCTAAATCTTTTTCCATTATCGACTTTGACATCATCACTCTGTCGTTGCAACCATGTATTCTCATTCTGTAATCATGCTGTTCATTATTCTTGACAAAGTGGATTACTTTACATTTGTCAGCGTTAAAACGCAGCTGCTATTTATCAGCCCAGTCAACCAAACTGTCATGATCACCTTGCAACTGTACTTTTTGCGAAGTATTCCTCACTGTATTATAAACTCTTGTGTCATCAGCATACATCGATCACACGCTAGACACAGCTTCTAGCAGATCGTTTATAAACGCAACGAATAAAATAGGCTCGAGAACGCTTCCTTGCGGCACGCCGCCGCGCACTGAAGCCCAGTCCGATACGGTCCCGTAAATACTGACACGTTGTCGTCTCCCTAATAGAAAATCTCTGATCCATTTGAGTACATTACTCCCAATTTCAAAAAACCTCTATTAACGCAACAGCCGCTCGTGTGGGACACTGTCAATTGCCTTGGCAAAATCGAGGTACACTGCATCTACTGGCTCACTTTCGGCCAGCAGGCGGGTCCGTCCTTACATTCAGAGTAGACAAGAGGTTATAGTGGTGCAGGATCTACCGGCAATGAAGCCATGTTGCCAGTCTGAGAGGAGATTATTAACAGTCAAATGATCGATCAATCGATCCCTCACAACAGATTCTATTACCTTGCAAACGACACTTGTCAAACTGACAGTCCGCCGACAAGACCCTTTCGTTCAAAGTTTTTCGAAAAAAATGACGTCAAAGGGCCAGCTAGGACGGTTGTTAACTCTTTGAGTAATCTGGTTAATGTATTGTATGTAATATGAATGCATATGTATGTAATATCAATGATCTATGCACTGGTCTTCCGAAGACGTTTTACATTTTTTCTCGAAATTTCTGCTTTGAAATAATTTTTCACATTTGACGTAAAATTTTATCAACAAGTTGTTAGTTTGAACATGGGTCGTCCGCTTGATCATACTTTTAAGAATATTTTCGTGTTTTTCAAAGCCTTTTGCTAGCTAGTCGGTTGTCCGCTTGATTTCAAGCCCATACGGTACAACAGATGAGCGTATGCCACCCAATTAATCATTAGGCACCTCTTTCACGAGGGACTCCATTTCGCTTATCTACTCGAAAGTGGACTTATACTCGCTTATCTTATCTAGTAACCAAAAGCGCGCAATACTTTCTCATTTTCTGTTTGAGAAGTAACAAAGTTTAAAGGTCGCTTTGTGACTTCTGTTTACCGAAAATCCATATTCATTTGTGTCAATACGCCGTAATTTTGTAATGGTAATACGCTGTAATATTTATCTTCTATTACTCAGTGATCCGTAAATCGCGTGCAAGTAATTAAACGCTGTTTGACGACAACTGTTGACGCGGGGAAAAGCTTTATTGTGAGTGATAAGTACCACAGGCCTCAGGCTATTAAGGGTGCGTCCAGACTCCCGCTTCCAGCAATTGATGGTGCGTTCAGACTCCCGCTTCCAGCAATTGATGGTGCATTCAGAATCCCGCTTCAGGCAATTGATGGTGCGTCCAGACTCCCGCTTCCAGCAATTAATGGTGCGTTCAGACTCCCGCTTCCAGCAATTAATGGTGCGTCCAGACTCCCGCTTCAAAGCAATTAATGGTGCGTCCAGACTCCCGCTTTAAAGCAATTAATGGTGCGTCCAGAGTTCAGCTTCAGGTCATTTATTGCGCGTTCATTGTCCTGTCTCCTGCGCATGAAAACTAGCAATAAAAAATATTGAAGCTGGAAAAAGAAAGATGGCCATATATATTTTCAGTGGCGTTTAAGCTAGCAGTAAGAATTTCTTTTGGTTGTAAAATGAATGATTCATAATCATTAATCTGACTCACGTGACTCATTCGACTCACTTATCAAATCATCTGTCTAGTGCTGATGAAAATTTTATCTAAGTTGTTTTATTGGATCCTGGTTGCCTCCTCTCTAACTCAAACAATTATCTGAATCTTGACGCGGCAGAACAACGGTCTTCGTCTTAGGTCATTTCGAGAACTTCCCTGACATGGCGAGATTTTTCGTGTTGAATGCTGCAGCCACCGTCTCGCCTTTCATCCCTTCCATAAATTATGTCTCAAGTTCCAAGATTGATTTTTACGAGATAAGAACTCCTGAGAACTCCTCCTCCGTTGTCGAGGATACGACGTAACTTGAGCGTCCCCGCGCCTTAAGCGGCCCTCGCAAGTAAGAGAATTTGACACGCGAGCGGCGGTCTTTGCCAGTGCCGGCCGGCGCTCTGCCTGCCTCACCAATGGCGCAGCGGTCACTGAATTCTCCGTGTTTGATTTCATGGAAGGCTCAGTTGAGCTCTCCAAATAAATTTTTATCCAACTGAATATTTCAATGTTAGAAAGCAGTTACATTTATTATAATGAAGAACATTCTAAGATGATAGAATTAGTTTGGATCTGACTCATAGAAAATGGGTCGAAGCCAATCAACCGTAATTTGAACATTTTTTTCTGCTGACAATCTTAATTGAATTTAAAGCCGTTATCTAATAAGTAAATAGCAACTTTATCAATAAGACTTAACATGCAATAAAAACACATATACCCAATATAAAATAAGTATCGAACAGGTATATGACATGTTCCTCATACAAGCACACAATCAACAGGTAAGAGCTTTTTAAAAGACATGAAGAATCTTTCTTTCCTCAGCAAATAATCGGACAACTTATTCAATGAGCGGCATGCTGCTCGACTTAATTATGAAATGACCAGATGCATTAAAATATCACTGATTTATAAACCTCATTAATCCTGCAACGGCAGCTAGCTAAATAGATACCAATTGTTCCCTTTCCTATTTGCCGCTTCATAGCTACATAATTGGATTAAAAACTATTTTAGGCTATTTTTCTTACATAGTCTGCCTTGTATTTTTTTCAGTCATTGGTGCAAGAAAAAAATACGAACGACTACAACAGTTTTATCATTGTAAATCTAAATATCCGTGTGTTTATACAAAAAAAAATACTCATGATAGAGGTTATTTTTTCACTGGCGAGATTAGAAGTGAGAGCAACGCTCATATTTATGGACCTAATGTATCAGGCCAGCGACGTATTTTTCTGTACACTAATCTAACACGCACGAACTTTGTGAACTTCTAATACCATCAACGCCTGCGACTCGGCATGTGTTGGGACAGGTGGTGTTGGGACAGGTGGTGTTGGGTCAGGTGGTGTTGGGTCAGGTGGTGTTGGGTCAGGTGGTGTTGGGACAGGTGGTGTTGGGACAGGTGGTGTTGGGTCAGGTGGTGTTGGGACAGGTGGTGTTGGGTTAGGTGGTGTTGGGTCAGGTAGTGTTGGGACAGGTGGTGTTGGGTTAGGTGGTGTTGGGTCAGGTGGTGTTGGGACAGGTGATGTTGGGTCAAATGGTGCTATCTTAATTAGTCGTGTAAGTGCGGCAATGTTAGGGAAAATAAATATTTTACCGCTGGTACCAGCGACATGATGAGGAGTAGAAGCGAAAGAACAAAGAGTTTTCAAGTAACTGAGCACCTAAATACAACGTAACGCTTCTTGATGCAAATGTAAAATATGAAATCTTAGCCCAGCTGCGCACCGCTCTTGTTTGTCACACGTCCAGGACTTCATTCAGCAACACAATCCTGTTGAGATTGTGAACGAAGCCGAGCAGAGCCGTACTTGCCTTTTGAACGGACGTTTTAATGCCTTTTCTAACACTCGCTTCTCTTGCACGGCACAATGCCATCGGTTTGTTTGTTGATCCTTCAATGCATGCAATTACATTCAAAATGAACAAATATATTATGGTCTTTGATGGCAATGCTTTCAGATGAAATGTTGAAAATTTTGTTAGCCTTTTATTATTCAAACAATAAGGTCAAAAATACTTGAATGTATCTGTATAACTCCAGCAGTGAAGAACGTTGTTAAATAATGTCTTCAATATCTCTGATTCGGAGAAGACAATAACAAATCAAATTAGAAGATATTGCTATACCTTTGTGCATTTAATAAAAACAGTTGAAATTTCCTAATTGAATTTTTACAGACAAATTTATAAGAATTTCCTTTACGCCAAATGAGAAAATAATTTATTCCTAATTAATCTAGAAAGTTGAACATTGATGCAGTAACTCTAAATAGAAAGTTTATAAAACAAACAACTATCAGGAATAACCTTAATCATTTGATTCTTCAATTCACTTCAAAATGTTGATCTAAATTTTCAGACACTCTTTTTCGCATGTTTACTCTGTATCTAGAGTGAAATTGCTCGCATGTCGACGTATTTTTACACGGTTTTCAATGTTGGTCCAGCTTGTATCCTCTTCAAAGACTCGCGATTGCACTCTTCCTACGCTTGGTTCCTTCTAATGGACCGGTGATGAGTTCCATTCATGGTAATCCGATCTAACGATCGAGCAAGGCCAAAAAATGACGTCGCTGCCGGTAACGCTGAGTGCTGCATTTGTTCGGTACCCAGGAAAAGCTTGTCGGAACAACGACTGTTGTGCTCCGGGGGTGTGCAACAAAATAATGTTTGTCGTTATTTGTGCTGCGTACATTGTATTGCAGAACTGAGATGATTCATTGTTTCAGATTTTTGCTCTAGACATACGAACTAAGAAAATTTTACCGCTAAAGCAATTTGTTCTTCGCTCAACATTGGAATATTAGACACAATACACCCACTGCTGAGAAGCACTGCAATGCACCACTGTTAACCTCTCAAAAAGTGTCGCTAGGAGCATTCATTTTTTTAAATATCCAAGTTTCTCAGCGCGTTGAGGCAAACATGAGGCGAGCTGCTCAGGCTGAATAATGAAATGTTTCCATGAATGCCGCAGACGAAAGCTTGCAGCAGGAGCGTTGCCATGCAGGCAAGGAACGCCGGTCAAAGAACGAGACTCGAGTGACGGTGAACGAAGCACCAGTGCATGACGGATCGTACGAATGCCTTAAGGGAAAATGATTGCATTTCATAAATGAAAGTTGCAATTTCAACACGCATACATCGAATAAAGTTTCGATAAACTCATAGACTGACTGTAGGAAAGTAGTGGAAAATTGCAAACTGATATAAGTTCCGTTCTTTAATTTTTCATGGTAAAATTCGAGCAAAGGTTAATAATGATGTAAAAAATTATTTATTAATAAGCAAACGAGGCCAAAAAAATCAACACCGATCAGGAATTGACGCCATTTCGTTTTAAAAACCAATTAGGAAAGAATTAATCTAGAATTGAATTAGAGTTGAGCTAGTCAACCAGTTAGTCAGCCAAGCAGGTATAGAGCTAGTCTGCCTGTCAGCTATTTAGTATGCAGCTCCTATATAATCTGTCAGCCAGCTCGCAGCCAGCGAATTAGTCAACTAGCAAGTCAGATATAGTCATCTAATCACTCAGCCAGCCAGTCAGCCAGCCAGCTGTAGTCATGTTTCAGTCAGTACAACTGATGCCCGAGGACGTCAGGAATATCGAAGCGTCAAACGCATGAGTGTTCACGGCGTGTTCGGTATTCATTCAGCTTGCTTGGACGACACAAGATTATTCATTAAATGCATCACACGTAAAAAACAAGTGAGAATTTCGATAATATTTTTGAGGACATTCATCCTCTATTCATTATGTGCTTCTGCGGTAGAAAACTTTTGTACTAAGTGGCATTTTGTCATGCGAGACAATTGGATGCACTTCATCTCTGGAGCCTTGGCATTATATTCTGCATTTAGAGTTTGTTGTTAACTGCTGCGTCGTCAGCTGCAGCAAGAAAACACTCCCTCGGGGCGGCAAAACAAGCGTTGCCCGCTGCTGGAGAATAACAGCACGTTAAAGGCTAAGGAACCACTTTATTTAATGTGTATTTTATAATCAGCACCATCGGAGCAAAAACGTAAGGAAGAATCGAGAAAAACTTACAAAGCTGGGTTCACTAACTTGCAGAAAAGTTGATAAGCACATATAATTATGGTTAATTTGTTGAACAGTTTTCTATAAAGCCGTTAATTAATTCTAAAAAAATTTGCCATGCTTGAACAAAAAAACTATGATTTAGATGTAATTTCTTAGCAATTTTGGGCATAAATTTCACTTTCACACTTGCTCTGTGCCTCGTATGAATTGGATGACGCATGGAAGTAGTTCCAGCGTGCACATTTAACGTGAAACTAATATCTCGCCCCATACTTTACTACTCTTCTCTGGAGAATTTTTCGCCAGTTCTTTGCCTGACCTCGCAGCAGTAACTCCCAGGTGCTGATGAAGCTTCGTGCCAGATTCCATTCCATCGTATTTGTCGACACTTCAAGGCAGATCGTACGATTAACCTATGAATAATATTCGGTCCCGGTTTACCTTTGGACTCGTGGAGTAAAGACTTTTATTTATGGAAGCTTAGCCTGAGCACGGTCAGGACTTTTGGTGGCGTGATGCGTGGGCACGTGCTAGTTATGAAATCTTCCGTGCCACCATCGTCATATCTGGCCCCAGAGCTGGGCAGCGCTGCTTTGAATTCCCAAGAACCAGTACCTCACCAACGGTTCACCGAAGTATTTTTTAGTATATCAGAAACTTAAGGGTTTGACAGACGCGGGAGCGAGTTGCGGCTCCTTTGCCCCTTTACGCGTGTTGAGGAAGAGTCGCTCCTAGTAATTAGGCGTCACAGAGCAATTTCGTGGACTTGATGACAATATCTTCTATCTTGCGACTCCTTTGTCGCAATCTTGCGACTCCTTCTTTCTTGCGACTCCTATCGAGAGTGGAAGAGACTTTTCCACTCTCGATTCTAGGCTCGTTCTTCAAAGTTTCCTCTACTGCTCAGTGAAAATTTAGTTTTGCATTTTGCTTTACAGTTTAAACAAAATTAAATTTACTAGAAAAACTAGAGATCGTTGAATTGCCGAAAAAGGAAATACGCTTATACATTTGGTATTAATATGGAAAAGAAATTAAAATAAAACAGGTTATGGACAGTACCATATTGTAGCGGTCCGACTTTCTGTCGTTCGCGCTCTTCTTCTTTCTTTCCGACGCATTACTCGGAGCTGAAATTGGACATGAGCCGAGGTTGGCTCACTCTCGATTGAGCCGCCTGCCTGGACGGGCGTGGCAGGACACAGTTATGGTCGGCAAGGATATACCTTTGATGGACCTCGGATGCTGCCGTCAAGCATTCATTTGAACCAGAGTTCTTGTATTTTGGTTACGTCATTCGTCGGCCATGGACGGGTGCGGCTGCAGGCAATCGGAGCTACAGTACCAGTCTCAAGACGGTAACGCTTCCGGCACTCTACGTCGCCAGGACTTGGTCGATGATTTGAACATTTCTCTCCCACTCGTCGAACAGCGTAGAAGGAAGCTGCAACTTGTCGGCAATGTTGGACAAGAGCCCCGTTGTAATCTCAGCAAGCACTGCGCTCCTCCGCTAGATTCCCACACTTTGATTTGACTTGTCTATCTTCACGGAACTGCCTTCCTCTCGGCGACAGCACCGATGGCCTTGCGGTTGGACCCAGTCAAATTTAATGTTCTTCAATGTTTAACCATTCGTTTACCGTCTGATAGCTACCTAAGATTATTACTGATGTACTTCTCATGGATTCGCTTGTTCATTTTTATACATTGTTCATTAAATATATAGTTCATGCTTTCATTTATATAGTTTGTTCATTCTTTCTAACTATCCCGTTGGGGTAGCCCATATGTGTTGCCCCCTCCCCTGCAACATATATTTTTGGTGGCCAGTATGGGGATAACATTGTTTTGGGAGATGCAGTCCGGAGTACCATGCTCGATTTTCTGTCTTTTTGTTGTGCAATATAGTTCATGATTAACGGGTATGTACAACTTTAGTGAGTCGTGGACACTGTTATACTTGCTTTAGTTGGTGTTCGCTCAACTCGTCTGTTATAGTTGTGTACCTTGATTTGAGTGGTGGATTTTAGACCTGCTAATTAACGCACGTTCATCTTTATAATATGTCGTCGGAATTGCTAGAACGGTTGATGAACTGTTTGTTGAATCTAGAAGCCGTCATAAGAGTTGCGACGCGGGAACGGGACTTTCGACGTGCCTATTCGGACGGAGCCAGTGCGGCAACATGGACAATCGCGGCAAGGCATTCGCGACTGCAGAAGGCATTCAAAACCCTTGGTTTTCACCAATTCAAATCGTAAATGGTGTAAAACATGTGGAGAAAGAGGTCACGTCTCTGTGAAGTGCGCTTCAGGTGGGTGCTTCCTTTGCCACCAGCCCGGTCACAATCTGGAAGCATGTCCAGAATTAGTGACTCCTATGGTATTCGAAGAGGAGCCTGTGCAATATCGTGATGGTTATCCCGACCTTCAGGAGTCGACGACGGCTGAAAAATTGCGCTCCGTTGACGGGACCCGTAACTATTTACCACCTCCAGCTTTGACTCCTTCACTAGCTCAGTTTGACGTGGAATTCTTTCCCTCTGCAGTCTCGTCCGGGGAGCGGCTGCTTGAAGCGGGCCCTTGCGTTTCGTCTCTGGTACATTCCAGATCGCCAGTTTTAGGTGCATTGCCTCTTCAACCAATAACGTTTATTGAACCACTCGACGATTCGTCTCCACAGTGCACTCCTCCGACCACCCCTTCTGAGATTGATGTTCAACGCGGGTCACCATCGGGGTCAGTTGTCAAGTTGGAGGACTCTGGCTGTGACGTCGGGCTCTGCGAGACTTCTTTCAGCGAGCCACGGTTGGGGTGCTGGGGTGGCGAAGTCGATATTCCGAGAACGGAGAGTTCAAATGAAGACACTTTTTTCTGCTACCGAATTTCCAGTGGCACCGACGATGAAGCGTTAAATAGCGGTTCCTCCGATTCGGAACGGAGTGAAGACAGGTATCGAAGTTCTCGACGTCGAAGGCGAAGAGACCGATCGCGGGAGTTTACACCATTTAGGACGATGAGCATGCGACGGCACGAGACGTTGGAGGAGTTTGCGAAGCGCTTGGAAGATGAATTTTGCCTCAGTTACCCATACAGGAACCCTGCGACGAGTCGGGTGCTGCTGGAGAAATTTCTAGTTTCCTATCACCCAATATCAGTACAAGGCTTTGTTAATTTGTAATATTTCATTTAAATGTGCAGTTTAGATAGAATTAAAATTTTCATAAACCCGTGCACTTTCGCTTTAGGAAAAATCCCTTTTTATTTGTAATTTATTTTATTGGGAGTGTAGAAGATTCTATAGAATTGTTCACAATGAAAGCTGGCTGCTTCTTTGCGTATTTTTTTTTCAAAGTGTTGTTTCACTTTAATTTCAAACCGAACCAGAAAATAAAAAATTTTCTAACAAGTTAAGTTCCTTTTAATGGTGCCTTTGATCCATTGTGGAGCAGCAGCTAACTCTAGGGTAAACCTACACGGTAAATCTAAAAGCACACTTGCGGTAGCCATGCTACCTCGCGTGGGCTGAAGCAATCCATTACAGTGATTCAAAGAGCCTAACGGCAGGAGGCGCAAGCATTCAAATCTTCTAAATGTGTAGCACTTCAGTGACCTCAGGAATCTTGCTAGTTTGAGGAATTAAATTTTGGAATTTTAAAGAAAATGCAATTAGATGGGGGATTAGATCGAATTAATTTAAAATGGCACGGAATGGATGATGTTGAAATAAAATAATTGATCACTAACAGGTTTCTTTTTCTGATTTCTGAAAGTCGACCAAGAATTTTTGCAGCACCAGTTTTTTGTATTTAGGTGGAAATTTTTAGTACAATTTTGTGTAGTGACAACGAATAAAATTTGATATCTTAAGAAAAGTTTAAGAGTGATTTAAGCTTGAGAAGAATACACGAGTGGTAAATAGAGCTGGAGATGAGTACAATAGTGATATAGGGAAATTAATCGGAGTGCCCTTTACAAGACACAAAGAGACATATATAAGAAGACAAGGTATAATACAAATGAAAAAAAAAAACAATATATAATACGAATTAAGAAGGCAACGTATAACACGAATTAAGAAGAAGAGGTATAAAAGGAATTAAAAAGACAAAGTATAATAATAATTTAGGAGACAAGGTATCCAAGTAAAGAGATAATGTGAATTTAGAAGAAAATTTCCTCATGAAGCCGTCTTCTCCTTGCGGTTCTGCAAGCTAATAATTAAACCGCAGTTAGCAAGGCCTGAAACATAGCCCGATGAGCTCAATTTAGAAAGACTTGATGACTTGGACTCTTAAAGAGACTCTTAACGCCTTATTTTGGAGGACAAAGAGCTAGGGGATTAAAAAGGAACCGAGGCAAATGGGCACGAGTCTTGCCCTGAGTGGCAGTAGATTGAAGAGAAGGGATATGAGATGAAGCTCTGTTAACGGCCTGACTTTTGCAAGTGCGCAATTATGAAGACTAGTTATATGAATAATTATGCGGCTTAATTTCGCTCTCTAGCGTGTGCAAATTAAGGCTAGAAAAAGCAAAAGTTTCAATTGCTCACTGACGAGGAAGTTTAGGTTTTTAAAAGTAGTTTTGATTTATTTCTTACTTCAATATATAGGTGCAAATACTGCATGCATATCACTTTGACTTTCGGATTAGATTTAAAACTTAAAAAGCAATAATGAAATATCTTTTAGACAAAACCAAAGGTTCCCTTCAAAAAAATTCTCAGAGCGACCGTGTTCCTGAAAGTATTTTTCAGCTCTTCTCTATTCTAAGACTGCCAACTTTTTCCGGATATGTTTAGATCGGCCAAAAAATTCTGCGTACGAATTTCTTGCGGTGATTTTTCACGATTTGCAGAGTTGGAAGGCCGGTGGCAGGAATGCAGACCGTATTTCTTGCGTGCGCGTACGGGGCTTGCAGCAGCGAACAAACGTCCTCGTAACATCGTACAATTTATTTTCGTCCCAAAGGTTTTCCCAATGTTTCCTGGTGTTCAGTAGAATATTTTTTAACCCGCTCATCGCAGTTGTTAGCGTTATTTTGGTGGATTTTTGCTGGACCAACTTATATATAATGGTAAAAAGCCATGCTCCAACCTAAACCATATATATGCATATTTTAATTCTTTCGCGCTATAAAAGGGATAGCTGAAACCTATCTTACGCATATTTATATTTATTTGCTCTGCAATTAAAAGGGTTGTATTGCACTGGGTACATAAGATGGACACAATATAATTAAACTATTTACTTACTTAAAAGTTTTTTTCAATGCGCTTTCAATTTTATATCGAACAACCATAACCTATTAATTTATTTGGCACATCTCGCTCTTCTAGACGAGTGGTTTGCGCTTGACGATTAACGGTATATATCGTAACAAAACTTTCAGATACGAACGGTATTGATACGACTGAAGTTCAAATAGATAGATAAACTGAAGGCTCTTCAATGTTTGTTCACAGCGTGGCTTTACTCACTTCCTAATACCTTAAAATGCCTTGATCTCCGAGCGAACAAAAGAGAGAGTCTCTCTCGTTGGCTGTACAAATGTGGTGTACTGTGGAAATACACCACAATGTGGTGTACTGTGGACATGTGGTGTACTGTGGCGATACAGCAACACGATCGATCCAATCTCGATTCTCAATATGAACTCTATTGCGCTCATCTGAAAAATTCCACACGCACAATGTTTTGCAGGATTTTATTTGCAAATCTAGTTTTCTGTTATTTGAGAGTAACACACCTAGGATGCTTCGCATGTTAAGTAATGCAGAACTCTATTACAAATGAACAACGCCAAATAAATATCAAAGTTAACTGAAAACAAAATAACTTTGGAAAAGTCAAGGCAATGCCTGTGAGATTTTCTCGAGCGTTATTCCTACAAAGCGTTAGGCAGACAGCGTTATTTGCGAGCGTTATTCCTACAGAGAGGCGACAAGACAGCGTTATTCTCGAGTCTTATTCATACAGAGAGGCGGCAGGACAGCGTTATTCTCGAGTCTTATTCCCACAGAGAGGCGGCAAGACAGCGTTATACTCGAGTCTTATACCTACAGAGAGGCGGCAAGATAGCGTTATTCTCGAGTCTTCTTCCTACAGAGAGGCGGCAAGACAGCGTTATGCTCGAACATTATTCCCACAGAGAGGTGCTCTATAAACATACGGAAGATTTACAGATGATCTGAGAAAAATGTAGTTGGAATGCTGTCGTTTGCAGAAGCTCTCAAGTCAATGGGAACGTTTCCTTGCAGAACGCCTCGTGATCATACCTTGAGGATTTGTCCTTATGAAGCAGCGGTGCCATAAACAAATACTTTCCTATAAATTGTATTAATTACATCTCGCGTGATTCGCGAAACCTAACCAAATAAGTGAATATTATCATATCAGTTGAAGCTCGTAAACCATTTTTTTAAATGGATAATGCATTCATTCAATTTTAGACTCTTTGCTTGCGGAGAGGAACGTTTTCAGTTTGAAAACAAACAAAATTGCAGACTAACATAATAATTTGAATCTAATGCCTCAACGCTGCGCATAATTTTTGAAAGAATTCAGAGACATCAAGGCGCAAGCACTGGCTAAGTACACAATTTTAATAAAACTGAGAATTTTTCGTTCTCTTAGAGTCAGAATTTCCTGGAGAACTTTTGGACATTTGTATTCAGGATGAGGGACCTGTTGCTGCCGGAGAATTCCGGGCAAATTCTATCCAGTTCGTTCCCAAGTTCGAGGCGTCGAGACGCTTCTCAAGTTGAAATTTGCATCACGTCTAAGTGAGGCATGAAGGAAAACCAATGCATTTTAAACTCCACTTCATTTTTGTCGGAAATCTATATTATTTTATTGATCTTAATAATTGTGTCAAAAGATTTAAAGAATAAAGTACAATTCTAGCAAAGATTTATAATCAAACTTCGCTCCAATAAATTTGACGATTATCGTACAGAGTACAAAGAGGAAGTTGCAGTCATTACATGTTTTGCTAAGAAATTATCCAAGTCTATACATGTAAAACATGATGCAAATGTGCCAGTGAGAAAATGTGATGATGTCAGCAGTACAACATTGCACTCTAGATAATTTGTTGTCATTTTAGCGCTTTTTATTACGGTTATTGACACTTCAAATGGCAAATAATACTGGTATGCAGGCATGAAGCGATTGTGATGTGACGCTCAGTTAAAAAGTTTCAGTTAAATTGAATATTATAGTTTCATTCCGTCATGCAAGAATATTATGTGTCGTAAGCGAAAGCCACGGTTACTCATACATAGTTTTATTCAACAGGAACGCAACATTCTGAAATAAAATAAAACTTTTATAGGAACATAACTATAACGACAATAAAGGAAAATGTTCATATGTGAAAGGTCTTACACATAAAGAAATTAATTCCGGAAAACTTACAATTGTAAGTTGTAGGTCATCATATACAAACAAGAGCCGAGCCAGCTCTGACACTAACCATGACTTCTTGTTCAAAGTAAAGTATTGGCAGAAACTACGGTACGAATATTATTTACAAATGAATACCGCAACAGAAATTTAACGACATTATTTGAGGATAGAATGACGAGAAAAATTAAAAACTTTAAGTCGTATCACAAAATTAAAGTAGACAAAATAGTTGTTTTTATAGTAAAAATATTCAATAATATTAAGTCATCTGAATCATAGGACGATTTATTCGCTGTATCTTTTATAATTATTTTCCAAGCAGTCATACCTTTAAATCCAAATTCTCCCCTAAAAGTGCAAGCATTTAAGTTTTAAGAAATTTACTTCCAAACCAGCTGCTCGTATTATATTTAGTTCCTTAATCCTCTTAACAAACCTGCGAAAATAGGCACAAGCCAACGCTCAATTACTTTCTCATAGAAACTCACTCACTGTTTCAAGAGAGCTACAATTTATTCTCATGCTACGGCAAAAACCATGACATTTTCTAGCGCTAGATTCCTCCGAATAGCCAAGAAAAATTTGCAACTTCGGAAGGTTGACGTAGCAAATCCTGCAAACATCGTTCGCAACTTCCGAGGAACTTTACACGTTCTTTTGACTTCCTTGTGGCTGGAGGTGCGTTCTGTAGGCCGGCGCAATTTGACCTGCAAATTACTAGACAATATTTTCATCTCGACCCTGCCTTCCGTTGCGCGCTCGTACCCAGAAAAAGAAGTGTTTCTGCAGAAATTTACTCGACAGCCGCACGTGTTTTCAGTCTCAATATCAGCATTTGATATTTTTTTTCATTTATATGCCTGCAACAACATTACGTAGTTCAAATTGTTTGGGAATTGATTAGGCTCGGTCAATTCGTACCTTATGCGCTACTTTGAAAGATTTTATTCTTCTCGTTTCTACAGATGATCGAGGTCACCACGTATGAAAGTCAAATTGTTATCACAAATGACAGAATTGCGGCGAATTATCGCAAATGATGTATGCATCGATACATACAAATTTGGTCTGTCCAAGTTTGGGCAAGAACAGTTTATTTGTGATGAAAAAAAAATATGTTTTGGAAAATAACAAAAATTCATCCAACAGTGACATTAAATTGCAATATTGTCAACCAAATTTCTCTAAGAAAGATCGATACAACCGTTATTGTGCTCTTCATTCGGAGTTTTTTTTTCGCAAAAATCTCGCGATTATAAGTATAAGCTTAACTAATTGTGTGAGTGTTTCCTTGAATATTTCTTAGCTCGAGCTGAAAATAAGATTTCAATGAAATGGGCAAGTGTGGCGGTTAGGCGCTCCTGCAGTTATTTACGGGAGCGCCCAATCGCTCAAAAACACTTCATCACTTCTGTTCATAAGAGGATTATTTAACTAAATCGAATACGAGCTGTGTGTTTTGAATTATTTTCCTCAAATCGAAATGCTTAGATTTTTGGGACGCAATCCTAAAAAAATAAAGCAAAAACATACAAAATTTCGTTTCGACGGTTCGGCAAATAATTAAAAATTCTGTAATGCATCAACCAATCACCAACACTGCATCCTTAACCCAGGAACGCACTTCGGCTCCAACAAAACTGCATTTATTACCCCCTGATGTGTTTTTATAATCACCACAGTGTTTCCATAACCCTTGAAAGCTCAGCTGCTCCCACATCACAGTTTACATAACTTGTGGGAGCCCTGTTGCTTCCACCGCACTGTTTCCAATAACCCGTGGGAACCAAAAAGCTCCCACGACACCACTTCCAATAACCCGTGGGAGCAAAATTGTTCCCACACAGCAAAATCCACTTACTGAGATTCACGGTGAACATTAACCTTTATAAAACCGATGGTGTTCGGTACTGTCGAGCAATTACTTCGCGAATAATAATACATAAAGCAGATCCAGACCACCGACTCAAAAGAAAGCAATCTCCGGAGTTAACGCAATTTCCATACCCAGCGATCGTGAATCAGAAAAAGCGGAAAACTTTTGCTTGCCAAGATGCCGGACGAAAAAATCTCCTCCTGTAATGGCATTCGTGTTTTGCTTATCCCATCACGAGTTCTGCAAAGAACCCTAAGAGAGAGCATTACTACGTTCGATTGTTGTGGTTAAAGAGGGCGTGACAAATAGCATCAAAATGGTTTTTAAATTTTATGATGGAATTAAGAACACACATAATGGTAACTCGTCTGCTTTCATTCTACCGAGCCTAACCTACTTTTGACGTAATAACGGCTTCGATCAATTTAAATGAAATAATGTAAGATATAGTACTCTGTCAAACAAATATTTATAGCACAAATTGTATGATTGTTCACAATCTTGATATATAACGTTTACTGAGCCCAAAAAGCTTTAAAATACTCGCAGGTCTCTATAATATTCAGCTTTTTAGAGAGTCGGAAGAATCCAAATGGCGCTATAAACAATCGAAGAATTGATTCGGAGCCATTAAAGGAACACAATTTTCATATTTTTTTGCTAACAGATTACCCAATTACCATGAATAGCCATATTTATATAGTATCAATATATTTTGTTAATCGAGTTCGATAATTGAAGGAAAAATTATCTCTGAAAGAAATACGAGCTCAGAAGCCCTTGCGTCCTGGCCGTTGCGGCGACAAGATCACTCGTTGATTGCTGCGGACGTGGCTGCCGAAGTGCTGGTATCAGGCTTCTAAGTCAATCGAGGCGCGGTGCAAAGATTGGCCTCACCCTCTTCCAGTGTCTCTAACTTAATTTGTTGATACGATCCGGCGGGATCAAGGAGGCCACGGAAGAAACTAAAGCAACATTCATTCGTTTTTCTTGTGCGCTCGGTCTTTCATTCGTTCAATTTCATAGAAATTGTGCTTCTGCGTAGTGAAAGATTCATCTAAGTGCGCAAGGTAGGGGAAATACCAGTATTTGCATATTCATCTGCATAAGGAAGGCAATGCGCATAAATCCACGGGATCAAAGAGGGGTGCCAACAACTACCGAAAGGTATGCTCTGACATCCCAGACATTGGATTGAAAAAAAGCGGTGATCAATAATTTTTGATCATATGTCATTCGGCGATTGTTAACAACAGTTAACCTAATTAACAGTTTAACAGTTCGGCTAAAGGCCCTCCAATGCTCATGGAAATAATCTATACTGATACTGAACAGACTCTATATTGCTAATGAACAAACTTGTATTTTACTCGTGGACCAGTTCCATAATGTTCATGGTCATAGTCTATGTTGTTCATGAACAGACTCTATTGCTCATGAGCAGACATTACAGTCGTGGCCAAAACTTTTGTCACCGTCGATATTTTCTGGATTATGCACTTATGAGGTCTTAATTAAAATTAAGATACGTCAAATATTTACTTTTTAATATTCTGGCAATATTCTCAGATGAGAATGCTCTGAGAGAATATTCTCAGAGTGATATTCTCAGATGAAGCACCATTCAGGTTGTTTGGCACTTCTGGCTAAGTCTTTGTCAGGAGGAGCACAGGTGAGCGCTTGAACGTCATGCACCGACGGTGAAGCATCCAGGCAGTATCCATGTTTAGGCCTGCTTCTCAGTTCAGGGAACAGGAACATTTCATATCCTTCCCACAAACACGGCCATGAATGCAGTTTGGTACGAAAAAGTTCGGATCGAATAGTTGTTTCCCTTAATTGACAATCAGTTTCTTGACCAAAAATGCATTTTCCAGCATTATGGAGCCCTTGTCACAGAGCCGGTGCTACCAAAAAGCTTCAATCAGATATTGGCATTGAAAAATTTACATCGTGACCTGGAAATTCTCCATATATGAACAATATCGAAATTTTATGGGCTATTCCGAAACAAATGGTAGACACAAGATGGTAAACACAAGATGGTAAACACAAATCAGCCAACTTCTACACAGGACTTACGGGGCTTGATTTTGTATGAATGGAACTGGACGGATATAAA